>NC_136817.1:18060374-18431680 GCF_951394365.1 Tetrao urogallus
GATAAAGGTAAATAAACTGTAGTCTCTGTGGTACTGGGGGGGCACCACAAGGAGGGGAGGGACTTCAAGGGTGAGACTAAAGTAGTCCTACTGTGCTCATACAGCATCTGAGTCTCTGATATTGTCTCTGATTAACACAGGAAGGTTTCGCATGGGAAATTGGTTTAAGTAATGAAACAGTATATCTTATAGTAAAATGTGAAGCAAACCATTGCCTTATCTAGGAAATAAAGATTCTACTACTTAAAAATATCTAATATCAGCAGTCTTTTATATTTCTTTGTAATGAAAGAGTTTTGTCATTTGTGACATTGTGATTGTACAAAGTTTTACTTGATTTCCATTTTGATGGCTGCTTTCCAGTAGCAGTAATCTTACAGAATTTATCAGGTCTCTCCAGCCAGCAAACTACATTCATTATACACAGACTGCAGAGAACTGGCTCTGTCAACAAAAATGCTCTCTGCTCCATTACACAGAAATGATTTCCACTGTGAAGTCAAAATGTTTTAATAAGATTCTATTCAGTATTAGCTACAGTCCCTGGTCTAATACCTGGTTTAGCTCCTGGCTTCCGGTTTGTCTGGGATCTTTAGGTAAGTTGATGCAAAAGACATGTGGTTGGTTTAGCTCTGGCATAAGTGGTTGCACTGGGAGTTGCAGACTCTTAGGCAGTTTGAGCTGCAACTGTACAATGCTGTGCAAAGTCAGGATTTGCATATCCTGAGGGAGTGCTTGTTAGGTTGGCTGCTCCTCCTTTGTGGCAAAGATCCTCCTTTTGGAGGACAAAATCTCTTTGAAACTTTTTGTTTGCATTCCATCATGGGCCTCTGCATACCTCAGGAGATGATTTATATTGCTTTTCCAATAAAAAGAGGGATAAGCTGAAGGCCAAACTTCTGTCTGCTTCGATAGGATTCAGTATCTATCTTATGGAATGCAATATTTACAGTGGTTTTCTCAAAGGACTTGTGAATTGCCACAACGTTCATGCGTAATGTCCTTTCTGTGTTTCTAGTGAATTATGGGAATAATTGAAAGTGCATATTAAAGTTTGTGTATTGTCATACCTGAAAATATGGTTCCCAGGGTGGACATTCTTTTTCTGTAAGAATGAACTCTACATCAACTGGTAAAGATCATGTAGCTGAGTTGTGATGAAACTGTATTTTCAAAAGCATCTTCAACAGAAATCCATGGTCTATTTGCTTTACTAGGAAGCAAGGAGGTAGCTTAGCTGGAGGTCAGTGCCAGCATCCTGGGAACACTCACCAAAACCAGCTGGGGTTACGGCTGGTCTACGTGGTTTCCTGTTCATGCAAACTATACAGTTTCATTTATATCTCAGCATGGAACTTTAAAACAACTAAATATCTGATCTAGAATACTATTTCTGTTAGGCTTTATCTGTTGGTGGTAAAAGTGGCTCAGAGGGTGGCTTCCAAATCCACCTAAAAGGCAAAATGTGAAGTGAAAAATCAAAGACTCAAAAGTCTTCTACAAAAGTTTCTGATGAGATCCCTTGCAGCTAAAAAGCATTAGGATTCTCACTGTGCTTTTTGATCTTTCTTCTGTCCACTTCAATTGGAGTTACAGAATATTCTCAAAATTTGTCTTCTTTGGATGTTCTAGAAATTACGATATTCTGTTTGTTTTCTGCTTAAACAGTTTTGAACAGTTAGCCCTCATTGGCAAATATGTCTGAAATATGTTAGTTCTTCTAGGTGTACAGATTTAGCTTATAACTGTCCCCCAGACAAGCATTCTAAAAGTCAGGTAAATAAACAGCAAGTGTTCATTTCCATTTGATATACAGTGTCTCAAAGCACACAAGCGATTTTGAACAAACAAACTTGCTGTCTCAGGATCATGTTTACAGAGCTGTTATGTTCTAAACAGCTATGGAATTGTTGGATATTGAGAGTCCAATGCAAACAGACTTCTTCAAGGTATATGAGAAAAAATTGGGAAAAGGAGACTCCATGCTTCCCAATTTTCAAAGAATTTCCATTAGTTCTTTCAGGTAGAGAAAACAAAATCAAGACACAAGCTTATTCTATACACAGGAAACTCTTAGATGTAGTTCTTCTGGTCTTAGGTATTTATCCCATGACCATCCATTTAAGAAATTGAAGTCTCCTCTGATCTATCCATTGAACTACAAATTTGCCTTCTTGTGAATGAAAATTTCTACAGTGGCAGTCTGTACTATGAAATACTTAGGTAACCCTGCACCTACGTAGCACTCCTTACAAATGTTAAAGCAGCCTGTGAAAACACAAATGCCGCAGCAAGAAGAGAATCATAGCTTTCCAGCTGCATCTCATCTTTCTTCTCATGGTTGAAGAAAATTCCCAAGGCATCCGGTCTAGTGTTCCTGAAAGCATATCCAGACTTCTTAAAGGATTAATAAATATTAATCACTGGAAAGTTTCAGCTTCATGTAATGCCATTTCAATTAATTAATCAGTGTATATTCCCAGAAACCCATTAGAGCTTGGTTTAACATGACATTGGGATCCAAATGGATTGCAGTACTGGATGGACATGCAAGTATCACATCAGAATTCAGAATATGCAGCAGGGTTGTTACTAATTATTTTTCTAGACTCATTCACTGTGTCCATGCGAATGTTTTGGGAGTTCTTCCTGTTCTTTTGCTGTGTCTCAGCATTGTCGTGTAGTGCCATGGAGCAAACACAAGTGCAGTCAGTTATTTCCAAGACAGTGATGAAGCTGTCTGTGACATGCTGGAGAAGTGTTTTTCAAGCACCTGTTGCTGTTTAGGAATGGCTGGAAACTTAATGAGCCCCTGAATGTGTTGCACCATGTAATTTGGGAAGCGAGTAAGGGACCTAAGCACAGAATATTAATTCATCACTCTGATATCCCCCAACTGATGCTATGTAGATGCAGAATACCTTCTATGAAACACAAAATTTATATATCTGTTTTATCTCATAGCTTTTATGTGTACTAAGCAGAGGTAACTTAGTGTGGTGGAAATCATGCATTCTCGTATTTGCTGAACTGTCAGACATCTCTCAAAACTGTGGTGTTGCATTTTCTGGCATTTAGGCAGTGCAACCTTCAATTTCATCACTGCAGAAGGAAGATTTCTGCAGCTCACAACGTTTTCTCAGCAACAGTACTGAATTTTCAGCACCATCTGAATTTTCTTCAATGTTTCTGCTCCAGTTCTAAAACAAATACTGAAACAAAGTTTGTGATTACAACGGAGCTTTTATTTGATTGTATTCAAGAAAACTTCTATTGGTTGATTTGTCACAAGAAGAGAAAATATCTCTAGTCTTCCTGCTTTGGGATGTAGGGGCATTTTTCTGTGCATTCAAATCCGGTGTAATTGGCTGACTAGACTTGCCAGTGTGCAGCCACTTGTATCTTTTTGTGTTTTGGACTGACTTCACTGGGTCTGTACCTGAGCAAGATTTCAGAAGAACCTGGATAAGAACACGGGATTTTTTTTTTTATTTTTTTTTTTTTTAGTGAAAAGCAGTTCTAATATTGATTTTTTTCTGTACTTAAATTTCTTTTTTTCTTTTCTCTTCATACTTAGAGCTCATCCTGTATCTTTCCTAATTCCACAGAAAGACTGCAAAATGTTCTACTTCATAGAACTTTTAAAAGAAAAAAAAAGCCTCTAGAAAAGCTGATGCTCCTTTCATCCAGTGACTTCCAGTACAAAAGAAACCTCTCAAAGAAAATGAAAGGCAGAACTTTGAGGCTGGGTACACTGTATGCAGCTTGTATTGTAAAGCCATTTAAATTCTTCAGAAAAGAGAGTAATGTGCTGTTGAAGCTTGGGTGTTTAGTTCCTGATGTTCTCTTTGGCTTCTGATAGCAAAATGAAAGGAAATCTAAAGTAAATTGTGGTGTCAGGGGTTGCATTTTGGAGTCAGCGCCATTCACAACGCAGAAAAAAATTCTTCAAACTTCTTTTTCTCCCAGGTGTTGTCAGGAAGGTTGAACTTCCCTGGTTTTTGTTTTTGTTTTTTACTTGTCAGTGACTGTTACCAGGAAACCTGTGCTGACTCTATTTCTCTCTTTCCATTCTTCTCTGGGACATGGGCATTCTTGCCCAGGCTTCAATTAATCTATCTTGTATCTACCACCATTCCCACAACCTTCTAGCCTGATCTTGGAAGCTGGAAGGGGCCTGCTGACCTTGTGACAGGCATTTCTCAGTCCTCAATATGAAGATATACTGAAAATGCTAATTGCAACAATTGAAAAATGTGGGAATTCAAACTTTGCTTTGGGGAAGATTATGTTTCTCCCTGATACGTATTTGCCTCAGCTCATATGTATGTTGAAATGTTCAAGTGTTAACTAGTTTCCAACCTTTCTTCTCTCATATAAATTGCTCTCAAGAGTGGTTGTCCAAGTAGGAAAAAGAAACTGTGTAGAATTCGTTAAACACCAAAAAGTAGAATATAATGATATATCCTTTTAGCTGAAAATGGGAGCTAATCTAAAAAATAGGATTTAATACCTGCATTTGGACAGCTAATTTTTAGTAGTAGTTTTTCAGAAGTAGCTCTATGCATTGGTACATTTATTTGAAAAATTAAAAAACAGTAATGCCACTAACAGAATTCTGTTTCCAGAATGGAAGTATATAAACACCTATCTGTATGCATGTAGTTACATATCTAGCTTTGTTCATCCATTCCTGCCTGTCTGGTTTCCATATGCTGTGGCAGTAATCACTTGCACAGGGTAGACAAGTCATTTTCCAGATTATTGAGAATCAAGGCCAGAAAATGAAATCATCATTAACATTGGATGGTACGCATGTGTCAGAGGGATTTAGCTAGTTCTTCTTTTGGATATATGCAGTTCTTATTAATCTGTCATAAACTATATCCTCCAAATCATGAAAGCTCTCGTTTTCTTTCCTGGAAGAGGCTGAAGTATAAGTAACTGCAATACAGGATGTCATTTGCCCTAAAGATAGTATTATTTGAAAGACTGAGCTTGTAAAAATCTATTTCCCAGCATCTGTTTCATAACATAGTTGAATTTTTCTTTATACTTACAAAAATCAATCTAAATCCAAATTTTTAATGCAACTGAATAATCTGAGAGCCCTATGTTCTGTTTTATTTGTTAAGTATTTCATTAGTCATAAGAAAGGCACAGCAATATGGAATCATTTATGTACCTCAAGTACACAATTTTATGTGGTCAGAAATTAGTGCGTGAAGTAAAATTCTTTATATTTTAAAAGTAGCAAAATAAAATTCTTAGATTAGTAATGTAACTGTTCTAAAGGAAATCATCTGGGGCCAGACTTTTAATAATGTAGCGGATCAGTCATTGCAAAGAATTAAAAATGAGATGCTTATTACAAAAAAATATTTTTATTCTAATCCTCAAAAATAGGTACCATGCTGACTTGAATTATAATTAGCCTTTAAGTAAGAAGAATTTGATATGACTAATACATGCAGATTTAATCAGAATTATTACTGCAGAATTATTCTTTTAACACCCTTCCAAAGCAGCATATGCTCCAAGCAGGCAGAACTTAAAAACAGTGAGAAAATCAGCTCACTAAAGAATAACAAATGGCATACAAAGTAGGGTTAGTTATGAAGCTTCAGGGTTTTAGACAGGTTTTGAGGTAGTATATTTTGTTTCTTTAAATGAATCATAAAGGCTGAATGTACATTTGGAAATTCAAAACCAGAATTGTTTTTCTAAGTTTAGAGACAGATTTGAGTGTGAAGATATTGTTTCAAATGTGATGAGTGAGCCAGACAACCTGTTCAGATGGCCACTTCTGGAGCCAGTTCTGAGCTGATATGAAAAGCCTTAAGAAAAGCTTCATAAAGTGGGGTGAGTTTTTTATCAGATTTCCTTTCACCTTGCTCACTTCCTTCATAATGAACTGAATACTGGAGTCCTCCTGATATCAGAATTCCCATGGACTTAAGATTATATGTAAAGTCCTTCTAATGCCCTTAACATTGAGAAAATATGAAGTGCCTTTTGCTGACCTGTATGGCCTAAGGCAGGCTGAGCTGAAGTATTGCTGCCCTGGAACTGAGTGCCACAGATTCTTTAAGAAGCAGCAGGTTAGGTTTGAGCAAGTACAACTTCATCAGCTGCTACAGCACTGCACCTCCGTTTTAAAGACTTCAGGAAATGTATTGGTTATCAATCTCAGAAATGAAATCTGGGGGCAACAAATGGCAATTTCTGGAAAATGAGGGAAAATATCAGTGAACCAAATTCTATGTTTCTAACTTTGTTGTTCTCTATATGGCCTTACACCTGGGTTTTTGGATGTTTTGTTCTTGCTAGATTTTGTTCTGTGTATCTTCAGCTTTGTGGGATTCTTTCAGTAGCATCAGACAAGAAAAGCGCATCAGGTTTTTTTAAATGACTATCAGTGAGTTAGGATGGTATTTAAGACAAGCACACCTTGGTCTCTTCAGTGAATAAAATGGGGACCTGTCCATATCTGCTCTGATTAGAAGGAGCACCTTGGGCTCTCCCAGGTTCTGTGGCTTGTGAGGAGTTTGCAGGCTGTCCCCATTACCAGGAGTTGGGAGCATCTAGAGAATGCTTGGACATACAGGAAGGAGTTTGGAAGCTCCAACCTGCCCCTAAGTATGGGCCACATTAGGTCTTTGTCAGTGTACAGATGAGGCCTGTCAGAACAAAGTTTCAAATAATTGCATTGCTTTGTGTTTCAGCTGTGCTGTGAAACAAGGGCAGTATTATGTTGTTTATAAATGTTGTCATCAAGCTAGTGACATTTAAAAAAGCAATTAGTATGGAAAGTGGAATTGTAATTGTTGCACCTTTCTTGAACAGAAGTTCAAGTTTTAGCCAGTTATAAGTTCTGTAAAAATTAAAATAGTGACAGTGAAGAGCATGTCTTGGAGTTAACCTCCAATATCAAAGCTAGCCTCTGCCTCAGCCCATGAAAGGTTTGATCATCGTAAAACAATGAGTTATTAATATGTCTAGTGAATAATCCTCAAAAAAGAAAAAAAAAAAAAAAAGACTATCCTCTGAAGTAAATTGCAAGGATTTTTTTTACTTCTAGTTATGATGGAGCTTACATAACTTTAGGTGTACAGCATGCAATTATAGCGCCCTTTTCTCTTCACGCATTTTATGATTAGAGGTGAAAATTACCATTAACAGGGTTTCTGAGAAGCAGCATTTCATTTGCTCTCTGACCCACTGGTATTCCTACATTTGACAAATGTCTGAAGCTAAAAATGAGCACATGCAGAGGTCATCCCTTTATCTGTTAAAATGTTAACGTCTCAGGCCATTAGGGATTGTTTCTAAATGATAACAAATCGCTCCTGTAAAATGGAAGTAACTCACAAGCTTGTTGATTTATTTAATAGCACATTGCCTCTGATCTATGATTGATGCAAATTGCTCCAAGCTCTAACAGTAAGTGGAGTTTAAATGCTGAGATTGATGTTGTTGACTTCCTGTGCTATGTGGTGATTTCTAAGCTTTATTTCGTAACTATGCCAAAGGGTTGAACTAAAACTCATGAGGAGTCATCATTTGCTGATGGCTTTTTACACAGCTTGTAAACTGTATCTCAAGTGAGGTATTTCCTTACTCTCTTTTCACAGGCTACCTGCTTAACTTTCCTCTTTCCAGATGTCCTGTTCCCTGCCTCTGCTTTAGCAGGCAAAGTGGCTTGTGGTAGATTCTCTCCAGATAAAACTTTATTGTAAGAAACTATAGCGAGTTGTTTAGAAAAGTATTATAAAGCTTGGTTACTCTGATTCCTTGCATTCCTTTCAGTGTTTCACAGTTGTTTAGAGATGATTCTTGCCTATGCAAGGATTTTGAGGTTGGGAGATCCCAGAGCAAGAATGAAATCAACTCAGAGAGCAGCCTCAGCAGGCCTTTTTACTCTTACCTTACTGAGAGGAAATTGTTTCCCTTCTATTTCACACATCGCTGGCAGTGCTAAGCTTGATAGATTCTCATTTCTTTCTGTGGTGTGTGTGGCACAGAGGGTAACTGTTGCGTGTTAACCTTGGTAGGCAGCTGAGTATCAGCCACTCGCTCACTCCCTACAGCGGCATGAGAAGACAAACTGGAAAAAGTAAAAGTGAGGGAAATAGCACATTGAGGTGGTTTGAAAAGGGAAACAAACAAAGCCAAGAAAAACAAGTGATGGAAAAAAATGAACCCAGATGCTCAGCATCAGCTGACCAATCCCCATCAGCCTCCATATAATGGCAGCCTCAGCCAACTCTGCCTGCGGTTTTTATTCCTGTATGGTATGAAATACCCTTTTGGCCATTTTGGTTCAGCTCTCCTGGATCTGTCCCCTCTCAGCTCCTTGTGCCTCTCCAGAATCCTTGTAGGTCAGGCTGTGAGAATTACAGAAGGTCTTGGCGCTGCATGAGCACTGCGCTGTGACACCTGAAACATCAGCGTTGTTTTCATCACAAATCCAAAATAAAGTTATGAGGAAAATTAACTCTGTCGCAGCCAAAATGGGTAAATAGCACAATATATGTAGTAGTTAATAACATAAAGCAGAAGGATGGCAGCATTTGTAGAACAAAATGCAGGGTACAGCTGGACAGTTGAATGGAGTCTGTTTCTAATGTAAATATTTCTCTCTGAATAATGGAGACAGAAATGCAAGAAACAAAGCTGGTGCAGACGTTATCTCCACTGGCTGGGAATGGTGCAGAAGTGTGCCTGAGTGCTTCGGTTAACACCTTATGTTGTGGTTACAGGTGAAATTTGAGATAGTGCAGAGGATACTGCTTAGTTTCAAATCATCTGAGCAGATTGTTTTTCTGCTTAGAAGCTTAGGATGGCAAGCCAGAGGTCTTTTAACCTACTTATCCCCACCAGCGCTGTATAGAGAATTGCATGTTTTTCTTTATGTAGCCAAATCCTACCTACCTCAGTTTTATTTTGTGTGATAAGAACAGTCTGCAGGACCATGTTCAACTCAGCATTCATTGTCACCCCTAAGTCTTCCTCAGCAGAGCGCTACTCAGCCAGTCAGGTCCTATCTTTCCTGACACACTAGTTATTCCACTTCACATTTGATAATCTTTTAAAGCTCTGCATTGTGTAAGATCTGTACTCTAGCTATGTTAATTAAGCCAGCAGTTTCCTCCATTATCCATTCCACTTGCTTTTGCAAAGCACCTCTTTCTTGTCTCTGCGTATCAATCTGAGAAATACTTTAAGCCTTACCACCGAAAAGACTGAATTGCAGAGCCACTGCATGTTTCTTCTGCTTAAAGTCATCAATCAGCCCTGGTAAAGTCATTATTAAAACAATCAGGGGCCACTGAGTGCCTCCTCATAAAATAATTGAAATTGCACTGTTGTCCATTTACTGACATAAAACGTTTCCATCTACAGTGGTAACCTAATGTTGCTCTTGCTGGTGTGCGCTGATACAAAGAATTAAGTAAACTGTTGTGGGTTGTTTTTTCTAAATGACAGCTAAATGCCCTTCTCTGGGACGTGTTTGTCGTTGTTTATTCCTTTGTTTTTATTATCAATCTGAACCGCAGCCAGATGGAACTTCACGTTAGAAAATGTGCTATTTAGTGTTGGCATATCTTTGAATTTTTTTGATCTTCTAAGTTGAAGTCACTGAAAGCTCCTCAGTATGGCCACATGAAAATTTTCTCTGGTTATAGATTTGCTACAGACCTTCTTTGTTTGAACTGCTAATGATGGAACTGCTAATGATGGATTGTTGATGAGAGCACAGATGAATATACAAGAACATTTGCTAACTTGCTCACTCACTGCAGCATGTCTGTATTTCTGTGCGGGCAAAGAGGTGAAGAGAACTGTTATCCAACTGCTTCTATTTACTGTCTCCATATGCTGTCATTAATTAAATCAATACAGGATTATGATACTTCTATCTTTTTAGCTATTTAAAGAAACATTTGATGGCTAATTTATGATCATCAAGTTTGGTGATATTGTAAAAATCTATACTAATTGGGTTATAACTATTGATTTTTAAAATTTACAATACTTTGTGGGTAAATCTCCTTGATTCAAGTTTGTGTGAAAAGTAGAAAGTTAGGTAGCAAAATCCTTGTTCAGGAGAACTTCTTATGGAAAACATATGGCTTCTTCACTTTTTGCTGTTCCTCTTCAGCTATAGTGATAGGTTAAAAATAAAAGGAACAAACAAAATATTTACTCCGTTTTTTAATGCTGCATGTGCTGCATCTCAGCTTGATTGCTGCTATTTGTCTGTTATGTTTGTACAAACTAATGGGCAGGAAGGGCCCAGAACAGTGAGGGAATAAGGAGCTGTGGCTCTTTGGCACCTGTTTGCAGCTATGGAAGTTGTGTGGATGTGGACAAATGAAGTACTTTCATGTCAGAATGAGGAGGAATAGTGCAGTGCTGATGCATTATACTTTTGATCTGCTTCCTTGCAATGATGTAGCTGACTCTCTTGAAAATGCATCACAACAGTACCATCTGGCCTCTGTTTGTCATTACTTTGTCATACCCTCACCCTGTCTGCCCATCTAATCACTGCCTCATAAAACATGACTGAAATGAATGATCCTTAACTTCATAAAAAAACAATGTGTGACACCTTCTGTTTCATTTGCATTTTATATGCTGTGTGATGGCTTGCTATAAGAATGTATACTGATGAAAGTTGCTTAAATTTTAAAGTATTTTAATATAACTCTTCCATCATAGCAGGATGAGCTGATGATACGGGGAAAATGCAGCCAAAAGAAATTATTGTTACTGTATGTACACACTGCTAAATAACTAACCTCACATTCTTCTCATGCTGTGCTTTTCAAGGGTGAACCAGGCTTCATTGGTCCACAGGGAGAACCCGGGCTGCCAGGGTTACCAGGAACAAAGGTAAGGACAGTTGAACAATGCTCCAATATAAAATCCCTTGGAGCAAGTTCAATTTTGTTAGCAGAGATCATGCTAATGCTGTAAAAATCTTGTAGTCACAAATGAATAATTGTCATAAGTTTAGGTTAAAATATAGTACCTACAGTACCTGGAAACTTGAAGAGTTCTATTTCGTGGACAAATGCAATGAAATACACGCCTTTCTAGTGATGCCCTCAAACAATGTAAAGGCAGATACTTTATCCATTCATAATGTAAGTTTATTCACTGACTTTGTTTAATGTCAGCATCCCAAAAGTCACTTCTTCAAGAAGCAAAATATGCCTGCCAGAAGAAACTATGTTCTCATAACTTTTTTAGAAGAAATCTTAAAAGTTTGTGCAGGCATTAGAACTTTGATAATACATACAGACTGTAAAATACAGTGCCATTAAGCATAGGGGGTTTTTTTGTACTACATACAGGTTTTTTTTAGCTGCTCTGTGGTGAAGATAGCATATTATGAGTTCTAAAAATAATATTCATTAAGTACCATAGTTCAGGAATCTTCATTCCACTTCTTTCGGAATAGGGAGAAAAATAGCTTTATAGGATCCTATATAAATCCAGAATAGAATTTCTAAATCTTACTTTTTGCAATTGAGAACACTGTGTTCCCCAGTCCACTGCTAGTTGTAGATGAGCTCAGAAATGTTTTCTTCTGATGTTTTGGTTTCTTTGCCATAACTGATTAAGTTGCATGCTAAAAACTGCCCAATGTTTTGTGATATATGTGTACCTGCTTCCACAGGGTGACAGAGGAGAGGCAGGCCCTCCTGGGAAGGGTGAGCGAGGTGAAACTGGACTTCCAGGACCAAAGGTCGGTCTGATTGCAGTGTTTTGGTTAGGGGAACACCAATAACACATAATGCACCTTTTTCAGCTGAAAAAAAAAAAAAAAAAAAAAAAGAACTGGGTCATTTTTAAAGTTTGAACTTTCTGATCATTGTAGCTATTAATTGCAGAGAAAATCCATTTTGCATGCTGTTTCTCCAATCCTAATACATCTCTAAGATGCTAAGGCAGATTTTGTACTTAGCAAGCTAGTTTGTATTCCTCTGAATTACTGGGAAAAGTAGTTGTGGTAACACTTTATTTAATCTCCTTATTTAAGGATAGTTAAATGTCTTCTCTACTGTTTGACTAACATTTTTCAAGAGCAGTTCCCATAAAACGGTTTTAATGATGTCTACTCTTTACTAATGCCAATACTAATTTTCCTTTGGAAGGATGAAGTCTGTGGCCTTTGCATGCTGGTGTTAAAGAATATATTACTCTGGATGCTATTAAATTCAAGGTCTTTACAGACTCATGATCTTGATCATATAAAATTAAGTGATTTTGCTGTTCTGTAGTATAGTTAGTCATTACTAATTTCTTTTCCTCTGCGCTCCCATTCCATTATCATTTTTCTCCTCTCCATCTGCTGTCTTCCCTCAAACAGGGGAGAACAGGTGAACCTGGATCTAGAGGCCCCAAAGGGTCAAAGGTCAGTAGTAAAAAAAAAAACAAAAACAACAACAAAAAACCACCTGTCTTTAGTGGAGTGATTAGCACATTTATTGTACAATATGTTGTTTGTAACACTTCTCAGAAACTTCAGATATCCCTTTAAAAGAAACTGTACCAGATAATGCTGTCTTACTTATAAATGAAACATTCTGATTTTCAACTTCAGCCGCTAGAATTGAATCTTGTGTATTTCAATCACTGCAACTCTATTTTCCTTTTTATTATAACATCTGTTTCAATCAGCTCTTTTTTTCCTCATCCCACTTGGTTTCCCTATATGTAACTGATGTGAGTTAGTTCTCTCACATGCCACAAACCATCTCCTGTCTATGCCTGTGGAGTTTCAATTGGTTTTTGCAATTATTTTGTAACCAATAACCAAACTTGGTGGGGTAGGAATCAGTCGTATTTCAAAGACTGCCAAAAGAGAGATGCTGGCCAATAAGTCCTACATAGGCAAGTTTTGTAGATTACATTACTGTTTTACCTACTGTAACCAAAGTGATTTGATTTTGTTTGTTTGGAGTGTTGGCTTTTTTTTTCTATGTCAGTCCCTCCATCCATTTATCTCTATATGGATATAATGGGTTCACATGTATGTAGAGAAAGAAAATACATGCTTTTAAAAATATTTCATATACTTTGCAAATACTGTGCTCATTGGACTCCTCCATGTTGTGTTATGTTGTGTTATGTTGTGTTATGTTGTGTTATGTTGTGTTATGTTGTGTTATGTTGTGTTATGTTGTGTTATGTTGTGTTATGTTGTGTTATGTTGTGTTATGTTATGTTATGTTATGTTATGTTATGTTATGTTATGTTATGTTATGTTATGTTATGTTATGTTATGTTATGTTATGTTATGTTATGTTATGTTATGTTATGTTATGTGTCAAATCAAAATTATATTTGTTTAGGTAGTTCTTCCGTCTACTGTCAGAATAAAGGTATCAAGACAATGTTGTAGGCTAGTAGGATACTGGTTGCAGTACCTGAAAGAAAGGTCCTTAAATAACAGCCATTCACAGTGCTTAAGGATATGATTAGGAAATTGCCCCTTCACCTCATTCCTGCCAAAAAGGAAAGTTAGTAAGCAAGGGAGCTGATAGGGGTATTAATGCATCAGAGTAAGAGCAGAAGAGTAAATCAGATTCAGTTGCCTCTGGTTCCTGGGCACTTCCCAAATGCACCAGAAAGATAGAGATATCTCTTTTAATTCTCATTTTACCTAAAAGGCCTAACTGTTTCTAAATTCTGGGTCAGAGAAGTCAACCTAGTAATGAAGATTGTTTTCAGCAACTCCAGTGACAGTTTCACTAGATACTGGCAAGGCAATACTGTTGATCATGTCCTGCCACCAGCCTCCTCTCCATGTTCTTATTTCATTATCCCTATGACTGTTTTCTGTTTTATGGTTCTTTTTTTTTCCTATTACTACTGGTGAATTAACCATTCTTCCCTAACTTGTACCAATGTTATAGAGATTTCAACAGGAGTAGCAGTTCTTTGCCAAATTCATTTTGAGTAATATAAAAATTGAAGAGCTTGTTATGACTGTGAAGCAAAAAGTATCATAGTCGCTAGGTGTTGAGTTATGAAAGCAAATATGTTTGAAATTCCCTCCATCACTTGAAACACATTATTAACAGCCAGGAGGATAAAGGTGTGTGCAATATGGTAAAGATCTTAAGCCTGTCACACTGAGGGAATAAAGGGACTTTAGTGGTGAAAGTACCTTTGTGTCTGCAGGAGAGGTAAGAACTTGGAGCAAGGAAGTTCAGAAGCTTAGTGGAGTCACAGTCATGGAAATAAAAGTTTACACACTTTGAAACACACCTTTGAGGAAGTTACTGTTTTCAGACTTCAGACTGATTTTATTTCTCTTGGTTTTTCTTAAAGCTTTTAAAATAGTGCCATAAAGAGTAGAGAAGTTGTGTTTGTTACAGAATTGGTAATCTTTTTTGTTGAGTCTTTGGTACAACTTATTCCAACCCAATACAGCACACAATAGCAACTTGTATAGAACCAAATACTTCCTTGTTAACCCTGTCACAATACAGATGTTTAAGGAATTTCTGCTGTAACTAAGGTCCACATTCTATTAATAATGAGACACTTGTTTGTTTAACTGGGTTATCTAGGAGAAGCATGTTTAAAAGAGACGAACTATCTAATATATTGTCAGATGGCATATTTGTTCTCAAATATCCCTTTTACCTAGGGTGATACAGGTGACAGAGGTGACACGGGATCTGCAGGTCCACGGGTAAGTCTATTTCTCATTCCAATCTTTATACTCTTGCATTCATTCTCTGCAATGAATCGAAATTGTGGCAGCAACTCCAGTTAATGTAATGAGATTGGTCACTTGACCCTGGTGGAAAGCGTGTTACTAATTTGCCTTTAATATGAGTAACAGTCCTTACTACTATTTGACTTACTACTATTATCCTACTCACAGTTCGTGGGCAGGATGCTACATGCCGTGTTCAGACGTTGCCCACAGGCAGCACAAAATTACTGTATTGGAGCTGCTTCAGTGTTTAACTGCAGTGGTTTCATTTATTTGCTTTCCCACTGCAGCACAATTCACTTAGTGACTTGCTTGTTTATTGAAAAAAATATTTAAAAAATCCTTTAAATGTAGTCTTTAGTTTAATGCTAAGTTATGTGGGTGTAGTAGTACACTGGAAATACAACAAAACTTGATTAGGCTGCTTTGGCATTAAAGCATTCATCAGTAAATAAGTGTCTAGAGTAGTCTTTGGCAGATGTCTCAAATGTTGTTATGGAAAATGTATTACAGGGGCCACCTGGACAGAAGGGTGATCAAGGTGCTACAGAGATAATTGATTATAATGGCAATATTCATGAAGCTTTACAGGTATGTAAACTTAACAAGGCTGAAATAGTTTAGCCTGGTCTGCCAAGAAGCCGTTTGACGTCATTTTCCTTCTGCATAAACCATGAGAACACTTTTTTTCCCCAAAGATTTGCTGAGTTTATTGATTAGGAATGTCTTTCTATATTTGGAAACCAGACTTGCTATTTGGTGTGAGAAAAACTGTTTTCTTGATATAATTTAGCTGAGTGAATTAGTTGCATTTCCCACAGAGCATATTGACATCATCTAATGAGAGTAACGCTGATTCATTGCTGTGTGGGGGTTAGTGCTGAATTCATGCAATGAACCACATATGTAAGTTCAACAGAAGCATCTGCTTTTCAGTTCAACAGCTAAAATGTTGACAATTCTTTTTTCTTCTTTTCCCTTCCCCTCTTCCTATAAAATGCAAAGAGCAGAAAATTTGAGATTTGGAAACCGTAACACGTGTGGCTGTGGATTCAATCAGCAACTTGAGTATATTAAATAGACAAAGCACCAATCTTCCCATTAGTTCATTTCTAGAAACCTGTTTTGACAGGTATGCACAAAAGTATGTGGGATTAAAGTGGAGTTGCAAAAAGAATAAATGAGTGTTTGCATGAAAGCAAAGTAACAAGATGACATATGTTGTTGCAGTCAAGGTGATTTACATTGCAGTGTAGTCAGATGCAAATTTTGTGCAGTACAACTCCACCAAAATGAATGGGTTTGCTTATGTGCAGCTGAAGACAGATCTTGGCTCATTGTACATCTGACCATTTTCTCACTGAATCCAATGAACTTTTTCTGGCATTTACTCAGTGGGAGTGGATAGATGTCTGGCCAGTCATGTGCTTTTCAAGTCTCCTTTGAAAATAAAAAAACCCTCACTGCCTTTAGTAAAAATCTAAAAGCGCATATATTTTTGAAGCTAAGCCCACTCTCATTGTGAGTGGCATCTGTGGGGAAGTCTACATAGGCATGTTTTGAGGCTCTGCATTATACCCATCTCACTTGTTTCACTCCTAAGGGAATTCAAAGACACATTTTTCAGTCTTTTAAATCAATCTCAGTGTTAGATGACTGAAGTAGCTTGGAAGTAATGTAGTATATTATCAAGCACAGATTTACCGGGGGCTTTAGCCCCCATGTTTCCTGTTTTCTGTCTTTATATCCTCACTCTGACATCGGTGCTACTTTCAAGCGCTGTGTGAGAGCACCTTAGAAAAGCTGCAGCACATAAAGAAGCCTCAATAAGGGACTAAAGCCTACTGCAGTGGTTGAAACAGATGAGGAGGCCTTTTTCCTTTTGTAAATCATTTCAAACGTCATCACCTTCTGATCCAGGGCAACAAATAATTGATATCAATGGGAATGTCTGTGCAAGGATGGTGTAAGTAAGATTATATAGGATCAGTCAACAATATCCTTGCCAAATCCAGTTCAGGCCTTTCAGATGGCAAGCACCCATTGCTTGGGTCTCCTGGTGCCAAAATCTTAAAGGATCTGAGGTTTGCAGCTTTCCCTTAGAGGTATGGAGCACTTTCAGCACTCAGCACCAAACTGTGACCTTATACAGAATTTGCTCTGCTGATTTAAGAAGTTGGCAAGAGTTAGAAAGATATAGACTGTCTGCATTTCTTAGAATTTAGCAATAAATCATCAAGCAGCTCAGAAGCTTTAGGATAATATAGTTACTCTGCCTTGTGCCTACTGCTCAGTTTCTCATTCAGTCAGAATGAGACATGTGAGTCCATCAGCACTGGAAATAGGGATCTTAAAATTATCATCATAGTTTGACAAGAGCCCTGCTGTGTGCATGTGGCTTTCACTTGTAGTACCAAATACAAAATGCAGCTCTATCAAAATCACTCTTCAGGCTTGCTCCTCAGAATTTCCTAAGGCTAAAGGCAGTAGCTGCAGGAGTTTAACTTTTGTAGAGGATCAGTCACTTTAGGTACTGAAAACTGAATGTGCTGATGAAAATGAGCCTGTCAGCATGATCATGCCAGCATTCATTTGCAATGGTTATTTTATGTTTTCATGTCTATACCAACTGAATTTTTCAATTTTTAAAAATCTTTATATATTCCCATAAATACGTTACAATGCAAAATATATTATTATATTAAAGTCATCTGTTAGAGAACAGTTCTCTTTATTTCTTTTTTATGTACTTCATATCGAGCAGGCTCCAATTTTCATGGCAAATGAAGATTCCTCTAGAACTTAAAAGCAGGATTTGCAAACCATCCATTTGCACATAGGAAAAGAGTTAAAAGCTAAATACTTCTCTTTCCATATATGCCAGGAGGTTCTTCATAGTTAATAGAAAAGCAAAGAGAGGCATCAGGATTCGAGATGTTTATTTTCTTTAAAAACATAGACAAGCATTTTGATTACTTTCAAACACTTTTTCACTTGCTTTTAGATTCTGATTTGTAAATATATATATATATGTATTAGCAGATCAAGCTAAAAATAATAAAAGAATTCATAGTAATTAATAAAAGAAGCCTCTTGTCTTTCCAGACATTTAAAGCAGAATTCAAAGTACTTATCAGTGTTTTTGTGGATTAGCACTTTCAGATCTAGAACCTAACTTTATTTTTGTGTATCTTATTTTCCATACAAAAAAAAGCTACACTTCTACTGTAGGAATTGTATTTTTTAGTTAAACCTTGGTGCAAAACTTGCAGAGATCCCAGAACAGTGGACAAGTCTCTTTTAATTATCCTGAGAGACCAATTCACCCCATTTTTCTTAGTTTCTAAAAATCTTTTGGAAGACTTTTACTGTGATTTTACTGTTTAATCATCACCTACTCAATCACTTGAAATTTACAAGAAACTACAGTCTTCACCTATGTAAAATCCTGATTGCCCTAGAAGCCAGACTGTGCAACACTGGGAGTTAAGAATAACAGTCCTTTCTCTCTTATTTTTTGGAGACGTGGGATCTCCCTAGATGCAGTACAGGTTTTGTGGAGATACTAATTTTTACAAGCAGAATAATTTATATCCTTGTTCAGTTTGGTAATGTTGTCTCTTGTTAATACATTTTGCCAACAGAGGATTGCCACCCTCACTGTCACGGTAATTCCAATTGCATGATTTGCTTTGTGTTGTAGAATGTCTCTTTTATGTCATAACATGTTTGTCATTCTGCCAGTTCAGGACATGCCTTCCTTGAGTGCTGACCCAGCTCACCATCCTATGTACTTACTTGCTCATTGCTCCCTTACCAGAGAGTTTGTTGTCAAAAGTCCTGTAATAGTGGAGCCAGTTCTGCTCCTGATGAATTAATGGCAAAACTTCCATTAATTTAAGAGATCTGGAAAATAAAGAATACAGTTTTTCTGTAGGTACATATTTAGGCAGATTAGCTGCTTCGGACTTCTTGGCATACATTCTCATCTGCATGTGTCTGCACAGGAGTCTAGAAACAGAAAAGATGGGTTTTTAGTACCAAATGATTTTCAGATATCCACCTTATTTTCAGGGCAGAAGGATGGCTCTTTTACATTGGTTTGCAAAGAAACTTCATGTGAGAGTTTTCTGGAAAAGGCCCATCTTAGTTAACTGTAAGTCAGGATAAGTACAGAGCCTCAAGTACAATTCCCTTGACCTACCTTATCAGACCTCAGAAAAAAATACCAATTTTTCAGCACCTATCCCCAGCATGTGCAGAGGATTGTAAGTTCCCATGCCCTGTACTCCAGCCAATTCCCATGATACAAGATCAGAACTATCACAATCTCTGAGATTGACAGCTAGGAGATGTTTATAATATTGCTGGATCAGCCTTCTCTTAAAGCAACAAGCTGGGTATAAGCAAATTATTTTATTCTTCTCTTTGTTTTGAGTCACTCTCTGTAGATTTCTGTCACTCATTATCCTCTCATTAATGGAGAGGATTTCTTTTTTCTTCTTATTTATTAAAACAAACCCAAGCCTACTGTACGACACCCAGTTCAATATTTTGTTCCTGAAATTGTATCTGCATCCTTAGGTAGAAGCAAAAGGAGTAGTTGCAACTTGCTCCCTAACAATTTCCTGAAGCACTGAGCATCCCCAAAGACACTTAGCATCTTTCAGCAGCATCCTCTTCTCACCTTGGAGTGCTTTAGATTAGGATGTGGCTGAGGTGAACTTTGGTGTCTCCCTGCCACTAACAGAAGCTTTGCCATTTCATCAGTGGGAGCAGCAGGACTTTCTTATAGAAGAGGAAATGCACTGCTGTTTTAACATTATTTTTACTGGCACCCATCTGTTTGCTGAGAGTTGTCATAGATAAACAACTTGTTCATGTCTGATCTTGGTTCCCTTTGTGCCACACATCTAACTCATGCTGTTCAAGTACCTATCTTAACATTCAACCTGTGTTTACACAGCAAGTCCTGCAGGAATTTCTTGTAAAACTTTGTGTATGTTTCTTTTTAGGGACCACCAGGACCACCGGGACCCCAAGGGCTGCAAGGTCCAAAGGTGATCTTCCTTATTTTGCCCACTATGTTTTAGGAGTTGAGATATTTTCTAGTTTTCTCACTGCACATTTTGTATCTGGAGCTCTCCCATACAGTATATTTACCTGAAATTGTATTGAGTACAGCATGCTTCCAACTTTGCACTCTGGCAATTTGAAATGTTGCTTCCCAGAAATAGTACTTTGATTTTGTGCCATGCATGGTGCTCAGTTGAGAGCTGGCAAAATTAACTGGTACAAAACCAGCGTGGAAGCATCTTCCTCGTGGATCTACACTGAAGCTGATCCCTAGGATTTCTGCTGCAGAGAGCAATCTGTGTGTTTGCACAGTAGCTGCACCTGCAGACAGTTGTTCCTGTGCGTTGCTTCTGGCTGCGTGGGAAGCAGTCTTGAGTTTGGCCACAGAGCAAGTGCATGTCAACGCAGCTTCTGTATTGCAGTAGTGCCCACCCAACGAAGCACAATATTTTCTAATCTCTGTAAAAATTATAACGTGCACGTGTGGGCAGCATCCTGGCTGCAAATCCAGAGCTGCTAACCCCACCTGTTGGGGTTGTGCACAGTACCAGAGCTATTAGTGAGCAGCCCACACAGAGACAATGAATACCATATGCTGCGCTGTTCCATAAAATTTAATAAATTTGCCTATGCTTAAGAAAACAGAAAGTATTGCATGTAGTGCAATACTTATATTGGTTTTAAATTAGTTGAGATAATTCTCCTACTTCTTAAATATTGAACATATCATATCTTCCGCTGGTGTCACTAAGCTCTTCCAAGAGTAGATAATTGTTTCTTCAAAAACAGTATTAAGCATTTGAATTTCAGGCTTCATCTGTGATATCATGTGGCAATTCATCCCATTTAACATGTTAATTGTTTTGAGAAATTGTAAACTATCGAATTTCTTCCATATGAAAACCGATAATGGAACACACAGTTAAGCATGCAAGAATTTCCACATTAGGTTCTACTCAGCACGAGGATTTCTGCAGCCAAGAGTATGTTGTAAAACACAGAGGAGTTGATGTCTTCCGTCATCTGGTTGTTCGTTTCTGTTCAAAACTAATGACATAAAGCAGAATTCAACCTTACAAAAGTTTGTTGTCAATATCATAATCTATCCCCATCTTGCTCCCTTGGGGAATGCTATACGGGGATCAGCGCGTAGGGCAATGCAGTGAATGTGAACTCCTTCCCTGGTGATTTATGTTTGTCGGGAAAGAAAACATGAGGTCTCTGTCAACCCTACATATATCAGGGGCCATGATTCCATATTTATTCCAGTAACGAACAAAGTTCCCACTTTCTTCCCCAGCCTTTTGGGGTTTCTTCTTCTTTTCTTTCTTTCTCTTACTTTTTTGCTTATCTTTATGCAACTCAAAGTTTATGTACTTTGAAACAGCTCTTTGGCTGAGCTGTTTGTTCAGTATTGTGTACAAGTATTGTATGTATATACAATGTATACCAAGAGTGTTCTCTGGTTTTGTTGTTGCTAATTATTAATTACAAACGTTACTGACCAGTTTAATAAATTTAGTACTGCTTTTTCCGTGAATGTCTTGAATAATTAGAAGATAATAATCCAATTCCATCTTACCTTTTGCAGGGTGAACCAGGATCCCCAGGAATTCCTGGAGTTGATGGGGAACAGGTAAACCACCTAGTGCAGATTGTATGAACAACCATGCATCATTCCAGAGGATATTTCTGTGATCTCAAGTTGCAGCTTAGATTTGTTATCCATATGATCATTATTGTGTTCCTGTGGCCACATAATGGCTGTGATTCTACATGTTAACAATGAAGGTCAATCCATAGCATGACTTATTCTGCTTGTTAGGATCAAAGCTAGTATTCTGTTCCTACAGACAACTTGCTAAATAAATACATATTTTAGGGTCCTAAAGGACTAAAAGGAGATATGGGTGAACCTGGAATGCATGGAGAAAAGGGAGGAATTGGACTACCTGGATTGCCCGTGAGTATGAATTAATTTTGGCTTAAATAAGTATATTTTTAATCTCTCCCTCTATCAGGAATTTCCAGCAGTGCTGGAAACACATTACATTATAAACACATTATCATTCCTAGATGGATTGCTAATGAGATCTAAACTATTAATAAATGCTTTTTTTAAATGATTCTATAGGGAGCCAATGGCATGAAAGGTGAAAAAGGAGATGCTGGTTTGCCTGGTGCCCAAGGCCCTTCGGTAAGTCTCAGTGTGTTGTTGCAGTGGACGTAGTAGTCCAGCAACAGTGTTTTAGCTTTTAGTTCTGAGGAACAGTTCATATTCACAGCTTATCTTTCCAGACATTCTTGATGATTTCTCTGCTTGAACTTTCACAGTATTTTGATTCATAATTTAGCTGTAGTCCATGGCCTTTTGAAAATTAAAGGACTTAAATATTTACCTTAAACAGCTAAATGCTGTTGAAGAAATGCTACAGATTTAGTTATTTTCAATTCTATTCCTTTGTCATAAACAACAGTCCTACTGAGTTCTGGCTCTCTAAACTATCAGAAATAAATGCTGTGCAAAATAATAGTAAGAGATAAAATCAACAAAAGCAACCATAATCAGATTTATTTCAACACTTGTATTGTGGTGATCTATGAAAGTCCAGTGAGAAGCAGACTAGACTGGCTTCAGTGATGTCAGGAATCACAGAATCATAGGGATTGGAGGGGATCTCAATAGATCATTGAGTGCAAACCCCTGCTAAAGCAGGTTGCTACAAAAGTTCACAAAGGTAGGCAACCAGATGGGTCTTGAATATCTCCAGAGAAGGAGACTCTATAACCTCTCTGAGCAACTGTGCCAGTGCTCTGTCAGTCTCACAGTGAAGAAGTTTTTCCTTCTGTTAGTATGGAACTTCCCATCATCCAGTTTCTGCCCAATTCCCCTTCTGTGACACAAGATAAAGACTTTCTTGATATAAAATAATTGGGGGAGAAAGTTCCAGTCTTGTGTATATTTGTGCTTAATTTTCTACGTAAACCCTGCATAATTTTCTGCATAATTTTGATGGAATTAATACACAAATGAAAATGTATTGTTGCTCTGTACTTGTCCACTTGTAAATAATATTATCCACATATGAAAGCTTTTCAGGGCCAGACATCTTCCTGACTTTCAAAGCATTGTAAAATCATTTAAAAAAAAAAACAAAAAAAAACACCTCAATAACTTTTTTTAAGGATGACTAATGTTATCATTAAGCTACCCACCTTGTTTATGGTGACATGCACTGGGTATTTGGTACATAAGCTCTGAGAAATGAAAGAAGTTTGTCATCACAGGGCACTAGGCACTCACTGTCTCTTCAGTGTATGAGTGTTTTGTTATGTTTGTTAATTTGTCACAAATCGATTTGCTAACTCATTCACCTTGCTCTGCTTGACTTCTCTTAAAAAAAGGCTTTCCGTTTTCAGAAGACTTCACAGATGGTGGATTGATCTCTCCATGTCTGAAAGCTTGTTTTGTTCTCACTGGTGTCACCACCAACGGTCTGTGTTGGTGAGGGGCTGAGTATCAGTTTGGAGACATGAATTAGCATCCTCACTGCCACCATGCAGGCTACAGTAGAGACCCTTTGGGGTTAAACCCTGGGAAAGAGGTGACGCTGAATTGTAAATATCATCATGACATTCCCTTTTATGGATTCATTAAGAATACAGAAAAACAGCACAAAATAAGCATGAGCTACATGCCTGAGCAACCTGATCACCTCTGTTAATGACTTCAGGGAATTCTTGGTACAAGTGGGCTAAGCGGAATGAAAGGAGAGAAAAAGGGTAGTCTTGAAAAAGTGTGAGTTATTTAGTATCTTTTATCCATTCATCGTCATTGGGAAGGAATTGCACAGCATCTTCAGCATCTTCTGCTCTTGTAGGTTGCATAGTACAGAGACAGCTAAGGAGCATATATATAAAAGTTTGAGCGCATCTTTTCAGTACTGCTTATTTTAGATTTTTTTTTTTTTTTTTTTTTTTTTTTTTTTTTTTTCCCCATGTTGTTCTAAGGTGTATGAGTCTAGGAGCAAGAATCGGAGACAGGCATGTTGCCATATGGCACAAGCAATTCACTTCAGGCACACTTCAGGCACCCCGTCTTCCAAGTTACAGTAATTCCCATTTCTAAAACCGTTTTCTAGATATGCTGTCATGGTGTACCATTGCAATGCTACATTTATAAGTGCTTGCTTGCCAGCAGAAGGATCAATCTGAGTTTTGGTATTTGTGGGGAATTTCTTCACTGCGTACGATTTAATCTCGTTTTTTTTTTTTTTTGTCCATAGATCATAGGACCTCCTGGACCTCCAGGGCCACATGGTCCTCCGGGTCCTATGGTAAGCTTCGGACGAAGAGAACAGACTGGGAAGTGCTTGAACCCACTTATTTTAATGCCTGATTAATAGAATTCTGTGAGAGCATATGACAATTAGGGGGGGCCTAATTTGGGACCTTTAAGTACGTTGGAAGTGAGAAACAAATTGCACCTGCCTATGCTGGTGTAAACATGTTACTGGTCTGGTTCATTCTCTAAATCAGGTGTTTACAGTTGCTTTATTGGCAGCTGCATTTCATTTGCAAGAATAAAAGAACAGATGTAACTTTCACCCATATAGAGCACCAAGCTCTTTTAAAAACTCGTAGCATCTTTTTGTAATTGAGCATGGTATCTTTATTTTCAGGGACCTCATGGCTTGCCTGGCCCAAAGGTAAATTAATGGCTGTCTCAAATAGTCATGTTCTTGATGTCTGTGAAGTGTCATTCTTTGTTCTTAAATGCATGCAGCTATGTTTTGTTTGATGTCTCATTCAATAAATGTTTCTGATATTCTTAAACCTTAAAGCAAATCTTAACACTGATAGATAGCTTAAAAGATTTTAAATTTTCTGTGGTTGCATCTGGTTAGTATTTCTCCTGAGCATTGGCTGAATCCATTTTTTGTATTGAGATAATGTGCTATGGCACTAAATTATTCTGTTTCCTGGTGTTGGGCAAGTTACCACTTCTGTTGCAATTCTGAACATAGAAGTGGCATTTACTCAGGAGATGAAGTCAGAGAAACCCCTCTTCCTTTATGCTCTCTTGCCTCTCCTACTTCTTCCAGTATGATTGGCCTCTCACTTTCTTTGGCGCCATGTCCTCTGCTGACCAGTTCCGTCATGCACTGGGCAAGTTCCCTGCCACAAGCCTGTTTGTGTATTTTCATGTTTTTCAATCCCATTCCTTGATGAGGCAGATTTTCTGAGCGTCTTCTGCAGTGCGGTACGTGAAGATGCACAGCAGGGACTCTGTCAACATTAATGGCGCTGGTGCTGCTATCAGGAATGAGTCTTTTAATCGTCACAGCTCCCCAGTCGCATGCACCTTTCTAAAAGAAATACAAGATGAGGAGTTCTTTCATTTAGCCTTTGGTGTGGCTTGTTTTAAGTTGCGAGAAAATCTTCACAGGTTTGACATATTATAAGACTATTTGTGTAACCTTGGCAGAAGAATCTGGAGTCATTGATCATTTTTTGAAGTCAGGTCTGTTCCATTTACATACCAAACCTGTCTTACTTCAGGCTTTTGGCCTAACACCCGGGCTTTTGTGAAACTTCTCAGGTCTGTTTCCAAAACTTCAGCATTTTCAGTGCTACTGCTCTGAAAGTCACACTGAGTCAAATGGAAGAAAAATGAAGAAATGGGTGCCAAGGGGGCACAGCTGTCTGGAGTTACTTAAGGCAGCAGACTAGATCTCATTCTGAATTTTATTTTAAATGTATATGGTATAAAGTAGCATAATACATCAAAGGCTGGCCTAGGAACAAGGCCATGGGGAACAGCCTGGATGAAAAACACACACGTTTCTGTTTCCCAGAAGGGGCAGGCACAGTCATTACCTTTTTTGACTGGGTAGCCCTCGTGCTGGGGCAGATTTTTGTGATGTGAGAATGATTTATAGGAAATTGCAAGTCCACCGTTATCCTCTTAGTAGCGTTTAATGTAATAACCTATGCATAATTTAACATTCACAACAAGACTGGTGCCATTTCTTATGTTGTTTAAGCCTCTCTGTATGAACACAGAAGCTATGGATCTCCAGAACAGCTTGACGCTGTATAATGTATACTGCTGCTTTCAATTTGCTTGAGCTTAATTATATATGCTTAAAGGTTTAAAATATCTTTAAATGAGATTTTGGTGCAAATTCCAGTTTGCCATAGGGAAAAATATTGATTCCTTCCAAAACAGGAGATCCGACTGTAGGAGACTTTTGATTTGACGCTTGATTTTCAGGAAGTTTTCTTTCTATTTGAATCATCTGTAGAGAGTAGGCTATGGGATTTGAGGAAATCCTTAAAAGCCGCGAATTGTGTGTTTAATTCCAACTACCTAAATAAGGTGATAATTATTGAGAATCTGTTGCTCAGAAGTTTCCAGTATTTTCACACAGACATCAGTCTGCATCAGATATCTCCCAAATACTTTTTCTCAGGTCTGTATCTATAGGCTGAGAAGGCTGAATGTGAGTCCCTGCTTTAAACTGGAATTTGCAGCCATTTCTGAGGCTGGCTTTTTCTATCCCAGCTTAAGCACCCATGATAGCACCAAAAATTTGGCATTTATACTTTTACATTTAGGGTGAACCAGGGTTAAATGGTCTTAAAGGATTGAAGGGTGAACAAGGTCAAAAAGGTGACAGAGGGCCCCTTGGTCTTCCAGTAAGTAAAAAATCCCAAATCTATTCAATTTCAGTGCACATTGCAAACTTCTCTTTCTGCTTACAATGAACAACACTGGTTTCCTCGACAGCATATATAGAATAAGCCATGGTAGAGCCAAGCATCAGCCTGTTTTTGTTTGTCCAAGTCATGCTCTGTAACACCCAGTGCTGTCAGGTTTTTTGTTACGTGTCAGTTGAAAGCATTCAGTGTTGTGAGGATGCCATCAACCCCATTACATTCATCATTTTGTTATTTCAGTGTTGTATGGTGTTTGTGTTAAAAAGGGCATCTCCTTCTTCCCCACACCTTCATTTATTCTTCTTCTGTGAAACGGAGAGGTCTAACTGAGCAAAGTTAAAAAATTGGCTTAGGGGTTAGAATTTTCTAATTATTTTTCTAGAAGATGGCTCTTCAACACTACTATATTACTTTTTTTTCCTCCCTTTTTATTATGATTGTTTTTTTCCTTTTTTTTTTTTTTTTTTTTTTTTTTCTCAATTGGCCCATGTTATTCCCGGTGCCCCAGGTAGACACGCACGCTCCGCGAATCCCAGCCTAGCGGCCCATTCTCCTGCTATTCGCAGGTGACCCAGCAGAGGTCCTCCCGTCCCCAAGGATGCCGACCCGGCGGTGCCGCAGCCCCGGGCAGAGCGGGGAGCGGAGTGGGAAAACAGGAATTGTATTTGTTCCCCGGGCCGCGCGTCCTGGGAATGAATGGGGCTATTGTAGGGCCCAGGCTTTGTTAGCTGCATAATGCGCTTAAATACTTCTTATCTCTCTTAGCATACGCTGTTGTGTTTTGCTTTGTGTAGTAGGGTATTCAGTATTGTCCTTATTTACAAATTAGAAAGCAAGCAAGTAAATGACAAATTAAATATTTGCTTGCTAAGGCTAAAAACACCCCAACTTCTGGCGTTTGGAGTAACTGTGTAGCTTCGTTTTTTTTCTGGGCAAATGTGCTGCGGTGGGAAGGCAGGGGTGGGTCAGTGGTCCAGTGCTAATGTCAGAACCAATGCGAGCTCTTGATGTTTCATGTGAATTTTTTACTAACGTGCTGTAGTAATGTGATTACCCGTCCCAGAACCCTGTCACAATTCGTATTGTACATTTGAATTATGTTTCTTCATCAGCACCACTTACTAATCTCACGTTCTTGTCACCCGTGTCGTACCCATCATCCATGCTTCCACCTAACCACACAGGGAGCATCTGGCTTAGACGGAAAGCCAGGACCCCGGGTGAGTCCCTTGTCTTTCCATGTCACTGTGTTACCCAGGCTGTGCACGGCCTGGAGGAATGAAGGCCAGGCATCGCAGCATCTTCCATGCTTTGTCACAGGCTTCAAGCAGCCTCCTAGGGCAATGTGTTGGGGAAAGAGAACAAGATTCATAGCAACAAGAAGCTCCGAGCCTTAGAAAAGTTGATATTCGGTTAGATAACTGCTGCACAGCCTGCACTGGTTGGGGTTTTGCTTACCTGAGCAAGGTTAGGGATTTGCTTTTCATAGGAAAGCATACTTGTTTTGTGCTAATATGGAAACAGTGAAATGGAATCAGGTGTGCTGGGCTTCTACTGGAAGCATTGTTATATTTAAAATACGTTCTAGATTCCTTATTTCTTAGTTAATTAATGAAGTATGGATCATCATGACGGGGTGTGTCCACCCATAAAGTGGACATTTCAGATTTAATTAAAAAAAAAAAAAAAAAACCAACAATGTTTAAAAGCAAGCATTATTTGAACCTTCAGCTGCTACTAGCCGCAATAACTTTCAATAGCTTTTAAAAATCTTTGTACAACTTCCATAAAGAAATTCTAATCCAACTAGAAAAAAGATGAGCTACTTTGTAACATGAGAGCTTATAGGTTGAGTTTTGAAAGCCAGATTTGTTTGCCCAGGTCCCAGCACAATTAAATCTGCATTTTCATCTGGTGATGGCTGATTCCATATTAGTTTTTGGCTAGAAGACAGCTACTAAAGCTAAAGACTTGAAGGAACTGGACCTCTCTCTTACCCTCTTGGCTTCTCTTCGCAGGGTATCGATGGCCCAGTTGGTCCCCATGGCCCTGCAGGCCCTAAAGGAGACAGAGTAAGTATACATTCTGTGTGCTTTTCTTTATGAAGACAGTGCCACAATTGCACTGTCGCATGGCTACTGCAGCATGCCTAGATGTTACTAAGCCAAACAATATCTCATCTGTGTAAGGATCAACCCAGAACTGCATTCAAGTTACATGCATGTTTATGTTTGATTTTGTAAGTCATTAACTTTAGAACTGGTATTTTGTAATTACTAATCAGTGAAGACCTTATAGGAGTGTCATATTTACAGTGTTACATGGGACATAATTTTGCTTAATTTCACTGATTAGTGTAAATAGTTGGAGAGAATAAATCAGATGATAAGAGTGATCTGGGCATACAAATATGCAAAAGCAAAAAAAAAAAAGCATATCATGCAGTTATTTGCATTACATTTTTTATCTTGAAAAACACTAACTTCTATAAATCTAAAACTTTCTTCTTTTTCTTAAGCATAGAAAATAGGAACCCTTCTATTTAATTTGAAATATTCACAGTGAATTTTCTCCAATGAGAAGAGGGTAGGGCTCTTAATCTTTAACGATGAGTCTGTCATCTTTAACAATCCTACTGTGAACTTGTACAACAACAAAGCATAAATGATACATTACACTAAAACCTCCACAGAGATGCTAGCCCAGAATTATGTCTCTTTGAATTTCTCAGTTTAACAAAACAGCTGTGTTGAAACGACTTCAGACTTGCTGCATTAGGGACATGGCCATATGGCTTAGGTCCAGTTAGCTCAAACAGCAGTACATCAAAGGTATGCATGACTCGAGCATTCATTTCTACAGAGCTGTTTGTTGGGGAATAAATACAGGACGTGAAGCATGGTTCCAAAATAGGAACAGTGTCTTGTAGCAGGCTCATTAATGGTTAGTCTTAGAGCGTGAGTCTTTTCCCTTTTTTTTCTTTGGGGATTACAGATTCAAGTCATTTTGCAACTAAAACAACTTTTTTTCCTATCAACTCTGTGGAAAGATAATGAAATGTCATATTCTGCATTTCCAAAAATAATTTAGATGAGAGATACATTTAGAAATAAATAGAGATACCATATTCACAGATTATGAACTTCTGTTGTGAAGGTTGTTCCAACACCTGAAATTTCCATTAAAAACAAAGTGCTATGATATCAACTATTCTTCTAATGTATGGAAAATGACTACAATTGTTCTTCCTTATGCAGTTCTCCAAGGTCATAATAAATCATACAGCTGGATCTAGAATTAGCCCTTTCATGGCTGTTGACAAGAAGTAGTTACAAAGGAGACGGGAGCTGCTGAGATGTAGATCAGTTCAATAATTCCATTTGCGTGCAGAGACTGATTTACAAAAAATACTGTAACTAAGATTTGCATACCCACTATTATCTATGTAGCCAAAATGAATGGAATTCATCAGAAAGATGGATTTATTTTTCCAAGCAGACATCTAGTCTGATTATTGCTTGTAATCCTTTATTTAGTAATTTAATGTTGGTTGGAAAGAGGATGTGTGTATATAATGGTCATCTGATAGGTGCCTGAGCTTGATAAATGTCTTGTTATCTAAATAACAAATGATGTATTTTTAACACAGTCTCATAACCTGCACTTGCAGCTGTTGAACCTGTTTATGTGAAAGCAGGATGAAAACATGTTTTGACTGCAGATTTCAGATTGCACCTTTTAATTAATAATAGTGCACAAAGCCACCACTCTGCCACTGGACAGGATCACCTGTTTCCCTGATGATAAGAAAAACCTTGGGATAATTTTAGCCTAGAAGGGCACTAAGGAACACTAATGTGAAACAGCTACATTATTTTAAGTTTGGAAAGGTAATCTCACTTTAAGAGACTACTTGCAAAATGCTGGTTGCTATTCATTTATGACTACTTAAAAATTAAGGAAATGAAGGACAATCAAACAAAAGCCTGATGGTGTCATATGTAGAAAGCACGGCTTCATTGTTACATAGGCAACATTTGAGGCAATGATTAATTGCTCTTCTTAGGTAGAACAGACTTGTACTTGGCTAGTTTCAAACTTAACTATTTAATTAAAATAGAAAATGTCAGACAGTCCTTTATAAAAAACTTATTTAGATGATGTAAAAGTAGAATAGGGATACACTGCAAGTCACTAGAAAATAGGAAAATAAATATTAGAATAATTGTGCTGTTAACTCACTGCTTAGCCATGTAATTTTTTCTCTTCGCTTTAAGCTGTGAACATAGAATCATATCATCTTAGAACCAAAGAATGGCCTGGGTTGAAAAGAACCGCAGTGATCATCTAGTTTCAGTCCCCCTGCTGTGTACAGCATCACCAGCCACCAGACCAGGCTGCCCAGAGCCACATCCAGCCTGGCCTTGAATGCCTCCAGGGATGGGGCATCCACAACCTCCTTGGGCAGCCTGCTCCATTGCGTCACTCAGGGATGATACTGATGAATGTTTCAGTGCTGAGTTTGTGTATTTCTCTTGGTAGAAGGAAAAACGGCAATTAATAGAATGAGAAACCAATTACACAGTCTTATGTAATCCATAGCTCATATTCACCTGTGATTCAGGTGACTAAACTGAAATAGGAGGTAAAAAAGCAAGTCTGCAGGTTTTGTTCTCTGGGTGCTGATGAGTCCAGAGGAGGACGGCTGAGATGATCAGAGGGCTGGAGCGCCTCTCCTATGAAGAAAGGCTGGGGGAACTGGGCTTGTTTAGCTTGCAGAAGAGAAGGCTCTGGGAAGACCTCACTGTGACCTTCCAGTACTTGAAGGGAGCATATAAACAGGAGGGGGAACGGCTGTTTACGAGGGTGGATAGTAATAGGACAAGGGGGAATGGTTTTAAACGGGGGGGGGGGTTAAGTTAGATATGAGGAGGAAGTTTTTCACCCAGAGGGTGGTGAGGCACTGGAACAGGTTGCCCAAGGAGGTTGTGGATGCCCCATCCCTGGAGGCATTAAAGGCCAGTCTGGATGTGGCTCTGGGCAGCCTGGTCTGGTGGTTGGCGACCCTGCACATAGCAGGGTGTTGAAACTAGGTGATCATTGTGGTCCTTTTCAACCTAGGCCATGCTATGAATTCTCTTTCAAGAAACAATCTTAAAACCATTTCTGAACTTGGCAAATGTCTGTTTCCCCAATGGGAAAACTTTCTCATGATTGCTCAGGGCAGCATGCCTGTGACAATTCATCAATCTTATATAATCCATAAGCATTCAGGACCTCATCTGATATTCCAAACACATCTCAGCATGTGCTTTGGATTGGAGGCAAAAATTGTGAGATACAGTTCTCTGAATATATTCTTACATAACAGATGCGACTATTTCCCTAGACTGATATGCTAAGTGTTCAGTATTTTTATGTCTACCATATGTTTAGGCTGTCTTGTGGGGACTTTGTACAGTCATCTTTGCTGTTTGAGATTGGAAAAAAGAAAGATACTTAACTAGTCTTGACGTGCTTTAAGTATCTATCGAACAATTTTGTAGCTGTTATATACATAGGTCAGCACATTAGTTTCTTCTCAGCAAAAAGTTTTAAAGCTGCAGGGGATTTACTGCTTTGTAAATGAGCTGTTGCTTCCCAGTGACTCCTATTGCTCTGCCATGGTATCCAGCCTCAGCAGTGCACAGAATGGGCTGAAGATTTACAGAACAAAGAAAGATTGGGCATTACACATTTGAACTTCTCTACACTGCGATGCAGACAGACAGCATCAGTCACCATAAAAATGTGAAGTATCTAAAACAATCAAATGTCAGTTTCTCTGACAAACTCCTTGTTGCTGTGATTATTCAGCAGCAGGCTCAGACTCTTAGTTTATCCTCGTGCCTACTGTTTTGTATTATCCTGTCAAGGCAATCTAGACTTAGCCATGCTCTTTTAGAGCTGGGATAAGGGAATTGGTTGTGCAGGTGCACTACACTGTTAATTAGGCATATGTATACTTTATTGCTCTGTGCTTTTAATAACGAAGAATGATGTATTAATACTAAATAATGAATTAGAACCAAGGGTGCTCGCACGGGTTAATGCTTACCAGCTCAACAAGTTTTGCTCCATTGTCAATCTTGCTGATCTGCTGGAGAGCACATATGATGGTACTGGCATTCTGAAATTGGTCATCTGGAAATTTCATTTCATTTGGAAAAATTTGCTCTGTATTGTACTACAAAATGAGTTTCATAGCATCCCTCTAGATGCTTCTTCTATGGATTTTAGTGTGGAATTAGATCAGGGTTCTGGAGGAGTTCCTTTATTTTCTTTTTGCTGCACAGCAATGGACTCCATATAATAAAGCAGAGTATACACATCATTAATCTAGAGTCCAGTAGAGCAGCTAACAACATGGTACAGTACATAGGATAATCCCAGCAGTGTCACTAGGAATAGCATTGCCTGCTTAAATGCAACCTTTGATTGACATATTATTTTCGCCTGCCAACTTGCCACATCTCAGCTGCTGTGCTGGAGCTTTTGCTGAGTGCAGTGTTGCTACTCTTACAGGCTTGATATTGAAATCAGTGCAAATTCAGTTTGAAAAGTATTTTCAGTCACTACGTTGTTTGAAAATAAGTATCCTATGCACAGAAAGTCACTTTGCCTGGAATGTAATACATGTTTCTTCCCCACCCCTGGATCATTTAACTAAGATAACAGAGCTTGGATATTTTTTCCTCTGAAGATTTAGGAGCTTGTAAGTTTTAAGGTAAAGAAAGCACTTCATAGACATTGTTTAAGCCAGACAATGTTTTTGTTTGTTCTGTATTCTGTTCTTAGGGTGAAAAGGGAACTGTAGGTGACCCTGGACCCAGAGGACCCTATGGCTTGCCTGTAAGTTGCAAGTAGCTTGTACCTGTTGTGCTTTTCAGCACTCCTTGATTAACCTGTGTGCTCTGTGACCGCTTTTGACCTAGCGATACAACTGGTTGGAAAAGGAAAAACTAGATAATAATCCCTGACAATGCAAGGTCACTGACTGGTGCCGCAGAGGTAGGTTCCTGCTCATGCCTGTGGTTATGTAAAAGTAAAGAAACAAGACCCACCATTAAGCAGCAAGTGAGAGGAAATTGAGAATTCAGGTGCTCCTGTTTGTGCAGCTTGCAATCTGGGCTGCCAGAGGATGAAGCAGCAGGACTTCAGGATGAAAGCTCTGATTTCTGGAATCAGAGTCAATAAAGTGTTTGTATTTCCTTGCTGCGAGGCTACTTTGCTATATTATTTTGTTTGACGCTACAGAGACATCAGTTTTAATGCTGTGCATTGTGCTCAGAAGTACTTTGAGGAAGAAGTTTGCTGTTGATCGTTCCTGGGTGGAGATGGTATGTGTTTAACCCAACATGTAAAAGATATTGGCCAGTCCTAAAATATGAGTGAGAACTTCCTTTTGCCTGGATGAGTGTAACCCTATTGAAAGGAATCACTTACTTTGCTGATGGTCAGGTGTGCACATGTGTTTGTCTAACTAGTACACTGACACAAGGAAAGCTGTGCCACTGTGCTGCTTCCAGGCAGAACCAGCCTCTCTGAGAGCTTGCAGCACCTCCATATCCTCTTCAGCCTAATCTATTTGGGCCAAAATTAATTTAGGTGGAATACAGGCTTGGGGTTTAATTGGATGCATTTAATTGGATCAGCAGTCAACGAGAAGAGACAGTTTCAGGCTCTGTGGAACGCTGGATTAGCTTGCAGCACACGCTTACTGGAGGATCATTTTTTGTGAGTTAATTAAAAAAAAAAAAAAAAAAAAAAAGGCATTTTCAGTTTCCCCTTGTGATCTATTTTTAGCCCGCTTCTGGAGCCTGCCTACAACCCACAGCACCATTTTACAGTCAAGTTATCAGTTTCTGGAAATGTTAAACACTGACTGCCACATCCTTCCCTAATGGCAGTGTTCTGTGTGTGCTCTGAGCTGCGCTGCTGCAGCTGCAGGGAGCAAGTACAGTGCTGGGCATGGAGTTGGCCTCGGGTAGCCAAGCTTAGGGACACTAACAGAGCTTATGTGGTTCTTTGGCAGGGCAAGGATGGCGAGCCTGGCCTTGATGTAAGTAATATGAATGAACAATGCCTCTCAATGGTAGGTAAGCGTCTTGCAAGAAACAGCTTACTGATAAACATGTTTGTTTCCATTTAGTGTGCATGCAGTACCTACAAAGAGTGCACTAAATGCTGCATTTGCTGTTTTCCTATGATAAAGAAAACCAAGGCTATGCAATGTATAGCCCTTGACTGCAGACCTCGCCAGAAGTAATGCTTAGGAATAAGAGTAGTTGCTCCTTTGGAAGTCAAAATACTTCCACAGTCAAACCTCACTTGGCTCACTTGGAGCAGAGCAAGGCGTTGCTAACATTTGATCAAGTAAATTTACCACTAAATAGAGGCAATTATTCCATAACTTCCAAGTGATGCGTTTAAAATTTTAGACCCTTTTTCTGGCACGCTAAATAAGGTTTGCTGAAAGCTTTTGCCTCTCGTCCATGGAAATCCCTAACTTGGAGGAGTATTCTCCATAAACCCACAAGTAGGAGACGAAGCATGAACCGTTTGGAGTGATCTGATTCCTTTCCCTTACTGGCAAAATGATGTGCCAGACACCATGGACTTGTTTCACATGCTCTCGTGTACATGCATGTCTGTGCACAAAGCACATGCACATACAAAGCGTGTTGCGAGGTCACTTTTTTTGCACATTTTCCAGGTATTTAAAATCTTAACTTGCATGTGAATAGAAGTCGACCTACCTTTGTCCCTTCTTTTTATAGGGTTTCCCTGGTCCTCGAGGAGAAAAGGGTGAAATAGGAGAAAAGGGAGAAAAGGTGACCGCGGTGTTATTAACTGTTGCTTTCTTCCTTGGCCCAGTCAGCTCTGCTGTCTTTATTCCATAATTCATCCCATTAAACCTGATCTTTGTTTTCCCTGTGTGCCAAAAGGCAGCTCACAGATACGCACTAAACAAAATCCCGTGTTAGAAAGATCATGAAAATTTATGCACAGAACGAGTGCTACCAATGCGTGCCAAAGCGCAGCTTATTTTTAGACTTGCTTTCTCCGTCCATCTTTCACTTGTTGAAACTTTTAATGCAGACTTCACCAAAATGAGTAATGTTGGTAGTAATGTCATACAGGAGACTCAGAGCCTCAGCAGCATTTCAGTGTAACTGCTGACCCCAGTGTACTGTACTGTGTACTGTGGCTGCACACACTGCCTGTCCCATACCGAGTGGCAAAGGACTGTGCTAATCTTTACTATTGACAGTGGCTTATTTACAGTTAAGAGAAGTTCTCTGTGATGGTTGTGAACTGAAATTCAATCTTATAGTACATTTCTGGTAAACCAACCCAACCCAACCAACTGTCTGGGTAATAGAAGAGGCCTGACGTCATTTTCACTGTCCAGACGTGGTGGCATGGAAATTTGGAAAATGCAATTTAGAACCAAATGGTGTACAGAAATACTCTCTTCAAACAAGTTGAGACTAACTAATTTCTAGTTAGGCAACTTACTTTAGATTGAAATGTAAAATTAATATCATGACTAAAACACTGTTAAGAACGATGCTTGTTTTTCATGGATACGTCTTGATAGGCGAGTAGCTCATTACATCAGTTTTGAGAATAAATCCTAGGCCAGTGGTTTTTGTTTTAGCCTGTTGACAGCTCAACAGTAGAACTATGTCAGTGTTTGCATTATAATGTCTGCTTAACTTGGCTGTAAAAAAAAAAAAAAAAAAAAATATAGCTCCCATTACTTCTACAAAATTACAGTCCAGGAGCACTCAGCACAGAAACATTTATACAATTGATTTTATATTTTCAACTTTTATGAGTAGAAGTCTATTATTTATTAAAAATCATTTCGTATGTACTACATTCTGCCTCAGTAAAGAGGTTTTAGAAAACTACTAAAAAGAGAATGGTGATTCAGATTCCACATTCAACATTCCTACTGCCAAAAAGGAAAAGCGTTAAGAAAAGATGTTATGTGTATAGGGCAGGAAGGGAGCCCTTATCCCAAAAGTGCAGTTGTCTCTTGATATAAGGGTTGTCAGAAGAGTACTGATGTATCACCAGGGTGGCTGGGAAGGCATCATCACATTCCCTGTATCCCCTGTGCTGCCACAACTGTGCATGTGGGGCCACAAAGATGAGCCCCACATGATGAGGGGCCTGGAGCATCTCCCATATGAGAACAGGCTGAGGCCTGGGACTGTTCAGCCTAGAGAAGACTGAAAGGGGATCTTATCAATGCTTATTAATATCTGAAGGAGTCAAGTGGGGCAGGGCTCTTTTCAGTTGTGCCCAGTAACAGGATAAGAGGCAATGGGAACTGGAACATAAGAAGTTCCATATGAACACAAGGAAGAACTTAGTTGTGGTGAGAGTAACAGAGCGCAGGACCAGGCTGCCCAGACATGTTCTGGAGCCTCCTTTTCTGGAGATATTCAGGACCCATCTAGACACTTTCCTCTGTGACCTGCTGTAGGAAACCTGCTTTAACAGGGGGTTGGACTCTATGAGGTCTCTTACAACCCCAACAATTCTGTGACTGGAGACTGTGCCAGCCTGACTGCCTGATCTTTTACAGAAGTGCCACAAACTGGTGTTTCTATAGGTGATGAGTAAGGACAGGAAAGAGACCTTTTTTTTTTCTTATTCATCTCCATGTCTTTTCACACTCTGTATTTCTGATGAAGCTCTATAGGTCTTGGTAAGGACATTAAGTACTTGAGGAGAGCTCAGTCCATGGGAAAATTGGTCAAGTCTTCAGGAACTCAGACTACTCTCTACACGTATGAGTGCTGTGTTGGTTCAGATAGGATCACAGGTTTGCCCTGCAAAGTTTGAAGTATAACTAGTCACCTGCTGACTTAAAACATAGCAAGTTAATGAAATAGAGGTCCTAAAGACATGAAGGAGTCAGAAATCAAACTGTACTATCTGTTGTTATAATAATTCTTTAAGTATGTCCACACTATGTGCTTACATCTACTCACAGTAAACATATCTGTTTGCAATGAGCACAAAGTGAGATTTGACCCTAAAGCTGTTAAGATTCTGTGCTATAAAGCTACGCTTCTAGGTTTAACATGAAGACCCAGCCAACTTGTGGTTTTTACATATCACAGCCTTACAATTTGGTACATAAGGGTAATGTTTGGGTTGCTTTTTTCTAAGTATCATCCTGAAACTTTTTGGCACACAGAAAAGATGAACAAGGAACTTTGCCTATCATGTCGCAAGCACAGTATGTTTTGTTCATGGAAAAGATATTTTTTCATTCGAATGTGTCAAGTATGCTACGATGCTGAATGAATAATGTGCTTTCCTCTTTGTTTAAACATGTTACAGCTAATTGTTTTTTATTTGTGTGGAAAAAAAAAAAAAAAAAAAAAAAAAGCTTTTTCTGTATGCCTGTATGTGAATGAATTAAGACTTTTCATGCTGGTGTGGTATAGTTAGATGTCTGTTTACTATGCTTCACCAAAACCCACCTGTCTTTCCAAAGGGGCATTCCTTCCTTCTCCTTCTACCTTCATCCCCCATAATTCCCCTGTCTTTTTTACCCTTTTCCTCACAAATTAAATCCTCCCAATAGCCACAACCTTGCTTGCTGGTTCTCCAGTGTCATACTAATTTTCCTATGACTATTTTTCCCGTTTCTTTGTGATATTCCTGATTCACTCATCCTTCCTATCCCATTTTTTACAACCATTGCCCAGTTTGTTTCTTTCTTTTTTTTTTTTTTAACGGAACCTTTTTTGATTTTTGTGAATTTGAGAGCAAGCCTGAAACTCATTTACCATTGTGATCAACTGGTGTGAAATCAATTAGAAAATGAACTCTCCAAACATCTTATACTGCTTGAAGGTGAGGTCATTTTTGCAGATAGCTTTATTGAAGGGATCAACTTATTCCATGAGTAACTAAAGTGCTAGAAGTTCACATTTAAAAAGAAAGTTCAAAATCAAAGGATTTATGCAGTAAAACGAGTAGGTGAAATGCTCTCTGCTGTTGAAAGAACATTTAAATAGATATTAAATAAAGATTATTCAAATATTAGGCTATTTAATTAAAGGAACTCTAATGATCCCTTTTAACTAGTTTATGGTCTCAAGTCACCATGAAGTCTTTGAAGGAGCCACAGAACTTCTCCATCAAGCAGTTTGGGTGCTTTGATTCCTCTAACAGGGTTTGAAATAAAGGATCCCATTGTATTTAGAGTGACAGGAGCGCACCCTTGGTGATGGCAGCAGGTTTCCATGGATGTAACCAAGAATAGGATTTGTCCCAGACTCTTACCAGAGTGCAGGAGGTCAATTCAGCAAAGGATGCACCAGGCCAAGTTTACCCTTGATGTGACATCATAGCCCTTGACAGAATTCTGCCACAGACTGACTGTACCGTCCCTTCTGAAGTTTCAGAGAAACGATGCCAATGTCCTCCACTCTTGCCAAGCTACTTTTGACCCATGACAAATCTTCTGAAGAAGGTAACAAATTTATGTGCACTTCAGAACTGTCATTTAGAGCAAATTGGAAACCTCTCATTTTGGACTATGGAGTGGGGGAATTTGCAGATTTGCCTCTTTCTGAAGAGATCAGAGATTTCAAGCCCTGTTCTAGGATTCAAAACATCCATGATACTGACAGGAAATGTCAACAACACAAACTAATACCAACTGATTGCAGTTCTTGCTTGTGATCATATAATTTATTTTTCCACATAATGCACCAACCAAAACAGAACACAGTGGTAAGTGTCCTTTCAGCTCTCCATTGGCTTAAAAAGAAAAACTCAAACTTTTCAACCAATCTTTCTTTATTTTTTTTCCCAAAAGAATGAAACATGTTTTGTCCAAACCATTGTATCCACAGGGGGAAAAGGGAAAGAAAGGCAAAAAGGGGCCTAAAGGGGAGAAAGGAGAACAGGGTGCTCCTGGATTAGATGCACCTTGCCCATTGGTACGTCTCGCTTGTGTACTGGACAACTGATCATCCTGCTATAGATTGATGGAATAAGAAATGAGGGGAGAGGAACAAGCACCACCTAGTGTGTCACCGGTTGCAGTTGTTAATGCAGCATTATCTCAAGATTCACAAATTGGGGAACAGAGTTGGTTTTTCAACCTCCTAATTTGGTTTAAACCAATGGATTTAAGGCCTTCAAGCAGGACATAGTTGTTGCTTTTTTCACTGTTTTCTGCTGAATGTTGAAAAAGAAGCAAATTCAGTGTGGGTCAGAGTCCCTGACCCCATACGTTGAAACTATACCACTGCTGTGAGCTTGCTCCTCTTGCCTCTCTGTTGTTATTTGTTTGCTCCAGCTAAGTCAATACCGAAGGCATTTCCTTGACAGTAACGTTGCAAGTTAATCTTTACAAACAGGGATTCCGTGGAATTAAGGGGGAAAAAGGGGAGCCAGGCCAGCCTGGCCTGGATGGGCTGGATGCCCCTTGCCAATTGGTACAGTATTTCTCTTTCCTACCAACCCTGCATGCAGTTCCTTTGTTTGTAGTCAGCCGTTCTCAATGTAAAGTAATGTATTTCTGAGCTGACTTTACATTACTCACATAACACATGCATGTGCATGAATAAATCAGCTGCTTTGGTGATCGTAACCATAAAGAAAGAGCACACTATCCTCCTGATGCCTCAGACCTAACTCTCAGCAGTTTGCTCCCACATCACATGGCTATTTATAAGTTTGCATCCTTCCTACATTTTCCCTGAGAATTGTTATTTCCTCCCAAAATGCCTACTGCCTTACTGACCCTGAACCCAAGTCTTTGTAGAACCCCAGCACAATCACCACTTCTAATCTAGTCCGATGACTTCCGTTTGCACTGGCTCAGTTTTAAACCCTCGCCCACCTGAGAGCTACTCTGCACCCTGGTCTTCCTTTCAAATCCGTGTCGTTGAGGGTACATGTTTTCAGGATTTGGCCAAAATGAGTTTTATTTAAAGAATCAGAAAAATATGATTTCTGAAAATCAAGTCATAGGTTTCCAGTAAGCAAATCTGGAGCCTGACATTTCAGACCTTAGACAAGCAGTAACTTTGGTGTCTGGTCTGTTCATCAAATAGTATTTAAATAGATTTGGAAAGGAAAAGCTTACCTGAAGTTTGTAAGAAGATAACAGTCTGCTGCCCAAACCCTCACTGTCTTTGTTATTTAATATCTCCAATTTAATGGTCTTACCCTTGGAACTTACCTTCCTGCAATACACACAACACTTCCCACTCTATGTTAGCATGAGTTAAAGTTCCCACCTGTACTAAAATTCTACTCGTTGACCCTCTCCCTTGTACCAATCTGGCAACACTGATTTAATGGCAAAGTAAGTTTAAGTTATTATCCATTTAAAAACTAAACAAACAGACAGGCAGTCCTACATACACATTTTCTAAAGAAGCAAGAAAGAATTTTTTTTTCATTGTTCATGGTGAAATTTGATCTGCATGTTCTGATACTGTTTGTTGGTTAAGCACGGTTCTCTAAGATGAATGTTAAATCAAGTAAATTTTCTTTCAACTAGATCTCTTCTAATTTAAGGTCAATGAATTTTAATCTTAAATACATAGTCTCTAAGATTAGTCCATGCTCCATTTTGTTTGCTTCCACTCAGTGGTAACCATATCTCATATATTTTGTTGGGGATAATCAAGCATGCCTTGGTAATTTAAAATTGTTTTTGTCTCTTTATTATCATTTATATCTGGAGGCTTACTAACAATTGATGAATGAAAATATGTTTCATTTACACGTCCTTACCATAATAAGCTGCCAAGCAAGCAGCATGATTTCTTGCTTTAGGCAGCAAGCCATTCCTATCAGATTACATTACATTCAAAAATTCTCATTAATCACTACCTTTGTGTGCAAATCCACGTCAGAGGCGTTATTATTCTTTATTCTAAAAAATGTCAAGACCTGAACGTTTTGCTGCTCGAGTATCATGTATTAATGTCATATGTGCTCCTAGTTCTATGTATATAACTCTTTGATTGGTAAGGCCTATATAGCTATGTGAAAACCTGTGTTATCAAAGTCAAAAATTGGTCTGATCTTAGTGAGTGCATAGAAATGTGTGAAAGTAGGGTAGTGACAGAAAAGCAATGGTGAGACACTCAGTAGCCCCAGCACTAGTGTTCTCCTCTGCTGTGTCATTCAGGACTGTTCAGACTTTCAGATTTTGCTGCTGCGTTCAAAAGCTAAGACTGAAAGTGAACAGAGCAGATCATTGCCATATTTGAGTCTTGCTATCTTATCACTGGAATAACTTTGCATTAGGGCAAAAAGCAATACCCTCCAGATAAAAGTGATAATGTTTTTTTGCTCATTATCTTATATATCCAGCTGTAGATTGTTGTGAATGACATTATATTTAAGTTGCTCTGGCAGCAATAGAAAAGTTATCGAAGTGTTCTTGCAATTAGACAAACGGTAAAAAAATGATTTAGAAAAAGGTATCTTTGTGGCAGAAATGCATGTATGGATTTACAGGGTCAACCACCCCTGTGGCTTTTTCTTCACCTTGAGAACAGGAGAGATGAAGTTAGGAAGCAGTAGCTACCTGATTGATAAAAAGACAAAGCTGCTCTAGCTGCTTTAACAGATACAGACAGAATAACTGTGCTATCAAACCTAACTGCATTCTTTTTATTTTTCTCCTCACATGGAAACAGGGTCCTGATGGATTACCAATGCCTGGCTGTTGGCAAAAGGTAGGATGGGTAGAGCTGTTCTCCCCAGGGCAGCATGTCCTTGGCACACAGAAAACCCTGTCGCAGTCATTCTGAACAATACTTCAGAGCCTCTTAGGCATCTCGACATATGCAGAAACACAAAATAAGACCTCTCTGTGACCATAGTTGGTGCAATGAGGTTGTAATGTATAATAGAAGTAGTATCTCATTGAGGCAGTATTTTAGAAACAGCTGGCATTTGATTTCTGCAAAGTCTAAAACGTTTTCGTCTGAAGAGTCGCACATCCTTTAGTTTCAGCACATGGCTGCTGCTTCCAATTCTTTATAAAAGCTCATGCATAGGATATTTTTATCAAACATTTACTTTGCTCTATTACGATGCTGTTTTTCAGGGAAATCTTATAAGAGCAATGCATCCTGCCCTTCTCTGCCTTACCTTTCCATTGAATATATTTTCCTGTTTGTTATGTTTTATACTAACAATAATTGTGTGATTAGTAATATTACTTTTATACTAACGTTAGTGGCAGCATTTTTTTAGTGCAGCTTTAACTTAGACAGTGCTAGTTTTAAAAACAGCGTATTCCGAGTAAAGATGTAGGTGGAGCGATACGTAAGAAAAAATGAAAACAAAGCTGAAGTGAAATTCTGGCTGCATTTATCGCTGAGGAGTCTCCAGTGCAACTCTTAAAATTCTGCCATTTTCTATGTATTTGAAATAGAAATCAGAAGTATTGGTTTACTAACCTGATCAATCTGTCTCTTTTTGTCTCTGCAGTGATGAATCTAACCTTACGAGCATGAAGTTGTGTATATAGTGCTCCACTTTTTGTATTTATAGTTGAAAATGGAAAATTTGATTTTACAAGTCTGAGAGATGTTTACATGTAGCTGCTTCTACTTGTTTGCAATAGTCCATGTGTACATCTTTTTTCACTTACATCTGCAGTTAGATGATGTATAACTGCAGGACAAACCTGCAAAGATTGTCTCTCTAGAGATACCTATACAGCGATCAATAACATAAATCTGATTACTTCTGCAAATTCTTATATTTTGGCTTGTGGACCTGCATGGACAATGAGTGCCATGAACTAGTTTACAAGAAATTGTGACCAAATAAGAGCTAAATGCTATGAAATGTACTGTACCAGCTGCCATTGGAGTTTACTGACTTGGCTTCCATGCCCATCTTAAACGCTTCACTGATTCATGCCACTACATCTGCTTCTACAGACTAAAAGCATGAGTTTGTGTGCCAAGCCTGCTTGTTGTGTGATCACGTCACATGCTAAATGGCTGCTCACGGTGACCTTTGATTCCAGCTTCTGAATTGTTTCCTTTTGTCATCTCAAGGGAGTCACACCATGGCTTATTGCTAAAAAGAGATAAAGCAGAGGAGGATAGAAAGAGGCCTTGAATTTTTGGGGAACAAAGTTCCGGCTGCAGGTGGATGGCCTCCAGTCTTGTGGGTCCCGCCTGTCAATCAGCATCAGTTTGCCTAGCACTGCTCACAGTCATGAAGACATTCGCGATAGGCCCTGTTGAGTGCTTAATCAAGGAGGAGGGAAGGTTGAAGAAGAAACCAGGCTTCTCTGTGGGTTGTTTGGAAAGGTTACAGAGATGCTGCGGGGATCGCCTGAGACCAGAAGCTTCTCAGCCTTACTCAAGGATTGGCACAGTCTGTGCTGTGTTTGTTGTATTTGGGGACTGCTGAAGGAAGAAGCATCCTTGAGACAGGGACGAATTGAAACACCCTCCCTGGGAGGATAATAGAACTGACCAGATCCGTGCATACCGTGGTGTGGTTTTCAGGTGATGCAATTTAAATGACATAAAACTAGCTGAACTTCTCTGCAGAATTTTGGAAGCTATGGTTAGTTTTCCTGTAACGGTTGCCATGAAGGACACATTTCAATAATCTATTCAACATTTGTGGTATTGGCGTTGATGGAAATACTTCAAGTCACACGTTCATCTTGTTTCAGTATTAACCATCTTTTTTTCTTTACAATCTTTAAAGCCTTTAAATGTAAGAAAGAAAAGAGTTTATTTTTGTTTCACAGGCTTACTTACTCATTCTTTTTCTGCTGTTTTGATGACCTTAGTGGACATTGTCACCCATAAAACATTGGAGAGAAATAAGTCTGTGATGACTGCTGCACATGTCATCATACCGCACTGTTCCAGCTGTGGTTATTTCTCCCCTTCTGTTCAGGTGATGAAGTTTCTAGAGGTACATTGGAAAAATTTTCCTTCTCTGTTTTTTTTATTATTATTATTACTAGAAATACTTAATTCATGCACATTTGTATAGTTTTTGCCTCAAGGTTTTTCTTTTCCAGTTTTGAGTCTTCATATGGTGCACTGTAGTTGGAGAGATTAGTCTGAGAGATGGTGCCATATTTGACAGATGGAAATTCTTTTTTAAATCACTTCAGTTTCTAGTAGATAGTAGGGTGTTCACAAACTTTTTAAGTTACTTTTCTGAGCGTTGTCTTTCATATGTAGACCAAAACTAAAATCGAGGAAGGCAGGCTGTCTCCATCCATGTGTGGGCATCTTGCCCTCTTGGAATACGTATTTTTTCTTGCTCAGTCGTTTCAAAGTTGTGAAGGTGGGGACCTGCTGTAGTTGCACTTTTTGTACGGCTTTTCAGTATCAGATCGATATATAGCCACTCTAATGCTGTCTTTCACTCTGCTAAAAAATTATTGCCATCTTGGTGTATCAGAGACAAGAACAGATTTTCTTGGTGGTAGAAATCTTTCACAGATGTTTTTTTTTTTTTTAAGAAAGATTATTTTAGTGGCCTCTATCTAATACTACCTTACTAACAACGAAAGTCCAACATTATTTGTGTGTATATAGATACATAATATAATATATATATTTACGGCTCAATCCCATCTTTCCAACAGTAAGATATAAACAAATGTTCACATATATGAGGAAAAATACGTTTATTTGCTTAAATTCTCAGAAATGCAAATATGAATCTATTTGAATAATTACATTTACAATAATAAAAGCCTTTACGTGTCATAGATTCATGTTAACAGAGTGCTACAGCACTAATGTGAGCAAGGGATTTCCCACAAAGGGGACAAGAGGAGCATCATGTATAAATCATGAATGATTTAGTCGCCAGATTGCTTCTGCTTGCTTAAGGAGTGCTGTCCCAAAAAAGCAGTGTTCAGGAGCAAGCTGCTCTCCTGACAAGAAGCAGCTCCTCATGCCTATGCTCTGACTTGGCATGGTTTGGGCTACCCATATTACAGATGTGAAGACAAGCAGTTGCATGTTTTTATAAAAGATCAAATACTGGCAATCATACATTAAGATCAAATTTATTTATATTTGAAAGGTCCCTCTGAGTATTCAAATGGAAAATAAAGTGGGATGTTTATTATTTGGCTAGACATCATTTGGCAATGCCATATTGAGAGTGTCTACAAACACAACGTACTTATTTTAAGAAATAGCAACAGAACGAGCTATGCATTTGCATGCTGTCATTAGCACTTTGATATTTTTAAAATTTGTATATCTATATTTTTAAACTGTCCTGATGGCATCCATTTCTATATGCATCAATAAAGCCAGCAGAACTTTGGTTCACAGTTTCTTCATTCAGGAAAGCAGTTTTATAGATTCTACTGTTAAATATTAGTCAAAACACATTTCTCCTCAAACTCCTTGACAGTGAGACCCCACTGATGAAACACTTAAGCACCTTTACTCACTTTCTTTTCTGTCTTGCAAAATGATTTATTTCTTTAACTCCTGCCACATAAGAATAAGGAATACCGTTGTGGTTTTTCTGGTTGTTATTTTGTTTTTGGTTTTGTTTTTGTTTTTTCAGATAGTCTAATTTAACTTTTTAAAGCCTACTGTTCATTTTCATGGAAAGTTCATTCCACATAAAAGACCATGGTGAATAGCAGATAATTTCACAGGTTAAACTACATAGATTTGATGCTAAGATTTGCATAAAATGTTTCATCTTGTAAGATTTACTGGAAAATGAAACCTGACAGTATCTAGAAAAGTTGTGTTCAGTACAAAAAAAAAAAAAAAAAAAAGGGAGCTCAGTTTAATATTTCATCAAGAGAAGCACCCTGTGAAGACTTGCAACATGTTTATTTTCTAAAAAGCAATTGCTTTTGGTGCTAGTATATCTTTTTTTCTTTTCAGGGCAAAGCTGCGGCTTGAACTACCTTGTGTGTTATATCTTTTAGTGGCATTCCTCCAAATAGATAATTATTTGATTTGCTTAGTTTGGGACAGGAGCAGTAGTTCCTCTACCACTCTTTTCAGTTGTAGAAATGTGTAGCGGTGTTAGTCTACACCATTTCTATACCCCTGACCTTTTCAGGTATGATTAGTTCCTTTTTCTTTGAGAGTTTTCAGTATTCGTTTCAGATGAAGTTTTGTAAGCATCTGTTACTCAAGTGTAGCATAACCACATTGTGCAGAAATCCTGCTACAGAAGCAGTAAGTCTTTTTAAGCACTGTATGAAATATGTCTGACATTGGTCCTTGTCTTCATATTCATCGGTTAGTACGTGGAACCTTTTTCAGGATGTTTTGGACACTTTTTTATTTTTCATCAGTTAAAGCGTGAAATTTTAACTCATGGAACAAATATACAATGTATTTTTGATCTATATTTTTTATTTATTGCTGATTTTGATGTCACCTTCTGGTATTGTATCAAGGCAGAATGACGCTCTTCATCCAGCTGTTTAGATACTCTTTTTGTCTACCGTTTAAGTATTATGAACGAGTTGCAGAATAATCAAATGCACACGTGTCAAGTATTCTCATGGAAATACTTGGATTAGTCACGTACAGTGTGGCAAGATAGCTTTGGATCCGTTAAGGGTTAGTTGTAGAAGCATGCATGTGGGCATTTGTTACTCAGTTGTGCCAATGGAAAAGATGATGCAACACCAATGGAAAGAAGCGGTCCTTATGGGAAGGTTGTGTAAGGCTGGGGGCTGTGTCAGGACCCTGGACCCAGCCAGCATTGAGAGTCGCACTGACTGTTGCACAGCTGGAATTTTACACCGGGGCTCAGCCGTGCGAGGTTCTTCACTTGGCTGTGCTTCGCTTTCGCTAGCACCAGACCAAGGAGAGTGACCCATCCTTCCCTTGCAAAGAATGTATTGTGTAGTAACAAGGGGAATATTAGCAACTTCAGGTGATTTTTAAGCACTGCTGGCTGCATAAATCAGGCAAAACACTTTGCTCACTACTGTCAGTAAAAGCTGGGGATCCGCTCCCGAATGTGATCAAGACGCTAAAAGACACACAGTAGTTGACTTTCGAGTTTCCTTTTCTCTGCTACTTAACCACCTTAAATTTCATTTGCAAATCTCTGTATTTTACCTAAAGAGAGACCTAAATTTTCACACTGAAGAGTGATACAAATCACTAATATCTGCAACAACAGTGGTCAAAAGAAAGTCGGATTTTTAGTCATAGCAAAATAATATTCCATTTCAGTGACCAGAATAATGAAAAACACCTGGCTTATTCATTTTTTTCCCTTTCTGCAACTTTTATGAATCTGAATGTTGCTGTAATGTGTAAATGAAGGTTTTCTTGCATCTTCTGTAATTGAAGTATTTTACATGGTGGTTGGAGCCATTAAATGATGTTGGAAACAAGTGCCTGCCACCATCATTTCTGATAGAATTTGAGAGCGATACTCCACAAAACCAGTGGAGTTTGTATTATAAAAAAAAAAAAAAAAAAAAAAAGAAAAAAAAAAAAAAAGGAGTTGGAGTGTTGTTTTATTTTTGTTCTATTCTTAAGATGCATCCAGTTATCAGTGCTGCTTGGAAATAGAATTTTCTTTGGAAAACAGGGGGCCTTAACTTAACCTGGGACCGTTAGTGTTTTACTTGTTTCTATTTAAAAAGGACATTGTATGAATTTCCCAGATACCATTGGTACTTGCACACTTCTCAGAAGTATTATGAAGAGCTGGGTGGTGGAAGGATGTTTTACATATTGTTAACATATATGTGGATATTCTTATATTATTGTACATGTTTGGGAAAATATCACACAACTTTAAAAATGTTACAAAGATGTATGTATCTGATTTTTTCCTTTGGAAAATATTATATATTTTTATTTGTATTTTTTACTTTTTTAAGTTCATCTATATGTGCAGTTATTTTTGTATTGCGAGTGGTCTCATAAATGCAGTAGAGGAGATAAAGTACAAAGAAAAGTAATTTGGCAAGGATTAAACTGCTCTGGGGGGGGACACATAGGTCAGTACCACATTATCAATCCTATAAATATTTGGAGTGTCTTAGCCCTGTAAATATGTCACAAGTCCTCTGTTGATGAATTGCGTAAAGAATTGCAACGTTTTAATCACCCATTTTAATTTGTTATTAATTACCACTTTATTGTGGCCTCTGGTCCTCACTTAATTGAACCTGATCAAACAGCATGCTTTTGTTTTTATTATTAAAATTTCTCCTTGTTGTTTTTCAGTCGTATGCTGTTTTGTTTTCCTTAGTTTTGTATTTTGTTTCTTGCTGGTGAGAAGTTGATCTTCAGAATTATTTTTACACTATTTATGATTTATTTTCATAATGTAAAAAGTGTGTAATTATTAAAATATCAATTCAGTTATTGGTGCCAATTCGCATAGTTATAAAGTTCTTTCTGTTGCTGCAAAAAATGCGCTCTGGTGTGTCCACAGTGGAAAAAGTTTGTGCTGCATTGCGCTAATTTGCAGTTTGAAATCTAGTGTGGGTTGTGTAAGTCAGTATTCACATTAGCACACAAATCAGGGCCTTGGCAACATGTTGTGTTTTTCTACAGTGCGCAATAAAAAGACCGCTCACCTTGCTCTCCCATTCTTGATGTACATGTGGCACTGAGGGACACGGTTAGCGGGCACGGCAAGGATGGCTCAGTGGTTGGACTAGATGACCTTAGAGCTTTCTTCCAGTCTTAATAGTTCTATGAATGTATGTGTATTCCCTTCAGATCAAGTCTGTTTGGTCTCCTTTTCTTTTTCCATAGGTTACATAAGTCCACAAAAGTTAAATGAGGAAAAGCAAGGGCCTTCTTTTGTGAACCATAGAGCATCTCCTCACTCTGGAGGAGTTAAGTTAAGCCGAGGTTAAGTTTAAACTGCTGCTTAAGCACTGTAGGGTCCAAAGAAATAAAGCTGAAAGCTGAAAATCACCAATGGACCCTTTTTGTAATATTTAAGATGAAAAATAAACCTGAACTGCTGAGAAATAGCTACACAAAGGGACTGTGTCACAAGCAACAGTACCCATTAGGGAATATGAAGGTCTGGTCCGTTTTACTATGAATCTGCTTTGCTTAAAAAAGTTGAGGCATAAACATTATTAAAAAATGGTGTATTTTCAAAAGCATCCTGTTCTCGGAGGATATATTTTTGCAGGAGTCTCTGAGCAAGGGACATTTTTGGAAGAACAAAACATTGGGCAGCAGCTGTAACCTCTTCAAAGCATTATTTAAATGTTTGGGTCTTCTAAATCTCCAAATATTTCAGACAAACAAAACACTCCCCATTTTTTTCCTTCACCTCAAAAATGTACTCATTCTAGACTTTAAGAGAGAATGAGCACCATGTGGTTTTGTCATCTCCTCTTAACTCTTGGTAATCTCTCTAAATGTATGTTAATCTTATCTAGCTCTTAGGGGTACTAAATATAGCTCTGCTCCATTTCCCAGAGGAGGTGCTCAGCACAAAGCTTAACTTACCCGGCATTGCCAGCAAGGCTGAGAGCAGATGTTTTCTGGCGGCTGCACATAGTCCCTGCTTTTGAGGCGGTCACTCTTGGCTTTTTCTCTGTACCAGCTTCTCTTGTCGTTTTGACTTTTTGTTGTTGCTTTTCTATGGAAGAGGGAGAGTGGTTCTTCATTCTGTTGCAGCTGTACTGTCAAGAAACAAACAAAAAGCAAATTGGAGCTGGATGTTGGGCCCTCAAATCGAAGCACAGCTCTGGGCCTGCCCAATCCTGACACTGTGTGAATGTGTTGGATGGCTTTTTTTTCAGATATTTACTCTTTAGGAACTTATCCCATAATAGACCTAGTTTCAGCAGTACACGTATAGGCTATCATCACTTCGTTAGCACAAGGTCAGCTGTTCTGCACATTTCCAGCCTTTGTTTCCTCTCTCAGTTCCATAGCTGCTCTGTTGTTCACCAAGCTCTGTCTGCAGCATATGATTTATTTCCAGTGTGGTAGCAAACCACAAGCTCTGACTGCTGCCGAAGCTACCTCTCAGTAGATTTCCCATTCAGGGATGCTACTGCCTCCCTGTTACTTTTCAACATCAGACTCCCTCTAAAGTCAAAGCTCAGTTAACCCATCTACTATAGACTTTTTCATCCTACTGCACTGATGGGATGTTGACTCGACTTTTCTCTGGCGTCTGTTCCTTTCAATATCCCTCCTTCATAATTCTGTGACATTCTGAAGCACCAGAAGGCTGCACAGAAAATCCCTGCCACTTCTCCCTCTCATTTGTAATGGAAGTTTTAGTTAAATTAACATATAAAGGTCGTTACTCACATCCAACTCTGCTTTGTAGACCTACTAAACCTGCTGATCCTTACCCGTTTATAAAAAGGAGTCCATGGCAATCAGAAGAGGAAAACAGAAGTGTCCTTGTATGTCCCTACCTCACCCAACTTCACCTGGTGATTCATTTCTAATAACCACACAAAAATAAATGTTACTAAAAGGACAACACAAGGACCTGACAAAACCTTCATGTTCCAGCAAGTACTAACAACCACACCCAAATAAATGTGAAAAACAAAACAAGGGAATGCCAAACCATTCGAGTCATGTTCCCACAAACGCAGTCTTTCCATTTTCCCAGGGTTATGAACTCATCTGCTTTTCCATTGAGGTCTGCTGGTTCCCAGTCTGAGTGCTCATAAGACATTTTCTCCCTTTTCCATCCGTAGGAGAAAAATGTGCTGCTTTGAAATGTTTGCTGTAAAGTCAGAGCTTAGATGTTTCACATGCACAAGTGCGTGTGTACATTTGTATGTGTGTCAGTATACATGGACTGTATTTTTCAGGAAAATACCATACACAAACCTGCAACAGGAGAGCATGTTCTGCCAGTGTAGCTCTACTCAGTGTGCTGCAATTTGCGTCTGAAGTCACATCAATTAAGATGCAGGTCTGTGATGTGCATATGCCAAGACATAATGTTCGGTACTAATAAATACTCTTATCATTTTTGTATGTACGGATTACAGCGTGGCTGAGTATTCCAAGCAATCATGAGCTCTTGCTGGCATCACCTTTTGTCTAGCTGCTCCCTCCTGGAACAACAAGTACCTGGCAATTTTTCATGTGCTTGTAGGAGTTCTCCTGCCTGTGGCACAGTCAGAGTGTTGAGACGTAACCGATTCTGCCTGAGGTAACATACATAAAAATAAACATGGCGTAACAATAAAAGCAAACAAAAATATCAACTCTTCTTATTATGATATTCATGAAGTTGTGTGAATATATTTGCCCTTTACAAATGCAGAACTGCAAACACTACTGGCACGTTCAGCACTGAAATGATTTCTCTACAAACATCATTCAGAAAGCAGAATGCATGCAAATGGCTCTGGAAGGTAATGCTGGCTGCTCCTGCAAAGGGGCAGTGGGCACCGCGTGCCTGCCTTTATCTTTCTGAGAAGAAACATGTCATCAGCATGGGTCATTTTCCACTGACCAGCTATAATGGATTTGCCTTTCAGAATGAAACAGCAACGTGCGGTTTTCCAGAGGCTCACCAACTCTGAAGCAGTATTTAGGGAGAGGAAGTCATTTTACTGTACACTTTGACTTGCTTGTGGTAGCATTTCCTTCTTTTCATCCTCCATACGGGGAGACAGGAAAAAACAAAATTTTCAGAAAGTGAGCAGAACGAGATGGAGAAAGCAGTACATTTACTTACTTAAAAAAATATGTAATAATAATCTTCTATATTATGGAGAAATATGTGTTACTCCACAGCATCATGGCAACAGGTGGAAGGGGCCAGAAAGGACTAAAAAGCTAAATAGTGTGCTGGGAGTGGGTGGCAGCCCTGTGTGCTAGGCAGGGTCTTTCTGCTAACTGTGGGGAAAAGCCCTTCTCTGCTCTACATGTGAGACATGGCAGCCTGACTCTTGACTTTATCAGAAAAGTGTGCAAAAACCATCCGTCAAGAGGAAAAGGCATTTTTGCTGATGCATGTCCTTCTGTGGCTCTGAAGGAACAGGTGCAGGAACCTGCCTCGTACCAAGCTAGTTCCTATCCCACTCTGAACTCTTCTGATGAACTTGAGTATGCTATCAGTTGCTAACACAGCATCGTTTTGCTAAAGCTGGAACAAAGGCCTGATGTAAGCACGACAGGCCAGTGGTGCACGCTTGAAAAAGAGCAGAACGGCATCTTGCATAGCCCTTACATCTTTTTGGGGCGCAGGCTTTCTGAAACAGCGAGACGGGGCAGGACGGTGCAAATAGCTGCTGCTTCCCAGCACCAGCAGTGGCAGCAGCCCTGGCGGAGGGACGCGCTGTCCCAGCACCGACAGAGGGCAGGCGGGCACGGGGTGTGGGAAAAGCGGTCGTCCTGAATTTCCTCCCGACGTCGGGATCGCAGTTAGATACAGTGTCTAACGCACACAGCTAGAACTTCTCAAAGTCCTTGCCGTATCTCTGGCTCTGAGGATGAGCGGCTGCTGGCTGTCGAGGATGCGGAGGTGTAACTGCTGGGATCTCTGCCACCTGGGCTGCATTTGCTTTGCTAATTGGTGACGTGAGGCTGCTGATTGAAACAGGCTGTGAAAGCTGGGGAACTTCAAAATTAACACTGGCTGAAGAAAATGCCTGTAGGATATAAATGCTGCTGCTCGACTAGAGAAGCTGGGAGAAAAGTGGCTTACTTGGCAGAGATATAAAAATATCTAAAAATATGAAGGTATGTGTCTGCACCTCCAAGTACTGGGATGACTAACTTGGTACCGACCCAGAAAAGACAAGTTGCAGCAGCACACAAAGCTGTGTGTGATTCTAGACATCCTTTGACTGCACAGTGGGGCAGCAGGGAGGTGGATGTAGGTTTTGTGGTTCAAGGAGCTCCGGATGGTTTGTGGGTACACCATGGCAGAGGGGAGGTAAAGCTAAACGGTTCTGCCAGCAGCTTGGCTTGCTGTGTGGAAAAGCAATGCCTCTTAGTGTCATTGCCTCTTTCTCCCACGGTCACCAAGGGTATCCATGAAGGAATGCCAGACTGTACCATCCCAGGTCTGAATCAGTGCTGTGGGTAGCAGGGGAGAATGGGACTACTTATAGTTAAGTGCTGCCAGCCCTAAAATAGGATGCACCAGTGCATCAGAATACCAGGACTATAGCCCCGTGCTGCGTATGAGTATGCTGTTACAGATTCTGGGAGATGGAGCAGAACTGGGAAGGTGCTTGAATTACGGCCCCAGTTTCGAGTGAATCAATTACTCAGGGTTACCCAAGCGTGCGCTGTGAAGAACGAAGGATGGGAGGAGAGCAGCCCGCTTTCGCTCCAGGGGCGAGGCTCCCCGTCTCCCTTCTGTTCGCTGCCTGCCAGCTCTCATCGCCTGGCACTGCAGGGAGAGGAGCAGAGCGGGGAAGGAGGAATGGAGGGAGGGCACAGAGGGAGGGAAAGAAGGAGGGAAGGAGGAGTGGTTTGGCGGGGCTGGCTCCGCGATAAGAGGCGGGGAGCCCCCGGGCTTTCCGTGGCGCGCCGTGCCATGCCGGGCGGGATGGAGGAGCGCTACAGCAAGGCGGAGACCCTGGCGCTGCGGAAGAAGCACATCGGGTAGGGGCGGCGGGGCGGGCGGGAGAAGGGCTGTGCCATGGCACTCTGCTTCCGACAGGCAGGTGAAAAAGAAGCTGAGATTGTTAGAACCAAACCTGGCTATTTGCTGATGGCAGCCTAAATACTGCGGGTGTATAGAAAACTCCCTAAAAAGTCACAGAGAGTGTGGACTCATAAAGCATGCACATCGTCCCCTCTGTAGGGGTCGGCTGCTGAGGGTGCTTCCCTGCACGAGCTCTGTTGGGTAGATGCCAAAAACCTCCTGCAGAAAGGGCTGGCACGGAGCAGAAGAGAACACTGTCATCCAGAAATGCCCCATAATAATGATGCTGATGAAGTGTGCTTCTCATAAAGTGTAGCAGAGGAATAGCTGAAGATAGCAGAAAAGATCTATGTAACAGAAGTGTGGGGTGTGAGAAAGAAAGCAAGTGGGTTTTCTTTCTAAGAGTTACCTCTGGGCTTTACAGGGTCCCAATCTCAATAGAGATGATACATGGGATATGTGAGGAGCACTGCCTGGGTTACCTGGAAACAGATGTGTTTACTCAAGGCCATATAAACACTGCTAAAAGTTTAGAAGGCTTTCATTCTGCTCAGTAATGCCATTCAACATAACTCCATAGCTGCTGTGTTCTCCACAGGGGCAAAAAAATGTTTGAAGAGTCCCTTGGATCTGCTACGAGGAACCTGAGTTCTGCTGGAAGTCAGCGTGATTTGTGTGCTTACAGAAAGCTGCTTTTAAGAGTTTTGCTCAAAGCAGTTGATTTCAGAGATAAAGAGATTTCAGGGCCTTCTCAGCACCCGTGAAAGGCGAAAATAAAGCCTGCAAGGAGGCAGTGTTTTGTTCCTGAAGGTGACCTCTGTAGCCACTGTGGCTGTTGTGTAAGGAACTTCTGGCTATAGCATAAGACAATTCTTAACAACTTTGCTTTAGTCCCAGTGAGTTTGCTGGCTGGCTGCGTCCGTGAGCCGTGCAGACAGAAATGCAGTGGGACCTATAGGCACCTGGATAGGCTTGCAGCCATTGTGCTCATGAGGACTCTGCTAGACAAGAGCCATGCCTTAAAACGCCCCTGGCAAGAGCTGCTCCTGGTCCCAGGCATGGGCAGTTCTTCTCCACCACCTTCTGCTCCCAGACAATCTTCAGAGAAGGAAAGCAGCTCTTTCCCTGTTTCCAGAGCTGCAGCAGATAACCTCCCACCAACCCTTTGGGAGGGGGAACTCCTCAAAGAACTAAAATGGTGTTATTTTGTACAATTTTTTTAGGCCTTCCTGCAAAGTTTTCTTTGCCAAGGACCCTCTGAAGATAGTGCGTGCTCAGGGCCAGTATATGTTTGATGAGACTGGAGAAAAATACTTAGACTGTATCAACAACGTTGCACATGGTAAGCAGTTTATCTTGTGCTTCACGTCTAATAGGAATCCTAACGCACTTGTTTCAAGTGACAAAATGGTCACAGCTCTTTCCTCAGTCTCCTTTTGAGGTTCAGTGACTGTTTGCTAGTATCAACTGTTTTCTTCTTTAGTTGGCCACAGTCATCCCTATGTGACAAAGGCTGCAACAAAACAGATGGAACTGCTCAATACAAATTCCCGGTTCCTGCATGACAACCTCGTTCAGTATGCTCAGCGTCTTACTGCTACCCTGCCAGAGAAACTCTCTGTTTGCTATTTTGTTAACTCTGGGTAGGTCTGCTATTTTTATTTATTTATTTATTTTTAAGGCTGTTTTCTTTGTGTTTAAGATGAACGTTCAGAAGAGGTTGGTCCAAATCTTAAACCTGTGAGAGGGGGGCTTAGTAATAAATGACACAATTATTTCCAGTAGCGACTGATTGAAGGACTTAGTACGACGGCTCGGTGCAAGAGAGCCAAAGGATGGAACTGAAGAACATCAGACAAAAAAAGGTGGGGGGAATGGACAACAAGAAATGCAAATTCAGGCAGCAAATTAGTGAACGCTATGTTTAAAGGGACACACAACCTTGGAAGCAAGTAGCTCTTTCAGATGGTCTGTCCAATCTGTGATCACGGACTCTGCCCAACAGGCAGTAGGAACTGGGGCTGCTGTAGATCAGGCTGGAAGCCTGGGGCTCTCAGCTGGAGCAGATATGTGTCCTCCACTGCTGGATGGTGCGGGGAAGGATGGAGCCATTGCGGAGGTACACGCAGGGCTGGCATGTTCTGTAGCTTTTCAAAGGCTTGCAGTTGTGTTGCGCTTCCAGCTGCTGACTGCACTGCAAAGTGGTCTCATTTGTATCAAGAGGAGGGAAATGTGTGCAAGCAAACTGGGGGAGTGAAATAATGCATCTCTTTGTTTGTTGTTTGTACAAAGGGCTGGTTTTGATTCACTGTCTTAAATGGTGTTTACAGTCTCAACCTTAGCACTGTATTCTGTATAGTAACAGAGCCTGCTGTGTCTCAGGCCTACTCTTCTGTGTTAGAACAAATTTTAACTGGGAGCCCTTCCTCACTGTGTTGTGGATGTCTTTGCTACTATGCAGGTCTGAAGCAAATGATCTGGCTTTACGACTGGCTCGGCAGTACCACGGACACCAAGATGTGATCACCCTTGAAAAGTAAGTACACAGAACAGACTGCAGATGCAGCCATCAATTCCTGCAATTACTTCAGAAGCAGCTTTGCAGCAACCCGCTGCTGCTTGTACTGTCTGCTGAAAGAAAGGCTTTCATAGGAGAAGAGGCCAGGAAATAAGTTTCCCTTTTCCACATTTGATAAACACAAGTTCTGAAGATTTGTAAGAAACAGAGATTGTCAGGCACCTGTTACAGGGATTTCACACAGAGCATCCCAAAGCAATTCAGTCCAGAGGCTTGGGAGTCACTCTGAAACACCAATGAGTGCTCTAGCCCACAGGATACTCTGGAAAAGGGCTTTCTGCCACACTCTGCTGGATGTATTTCTTTATGATAATCATGAAAGTCTTTTCAAACCTAAATGATTCTAGGATTCAACAATTCTAAATAAATAAATATATACTTCATGGTTAAGAAGAAAGATCCTGGAGCTCTGCAATGCTCTGTTGCTCCGATGCTCAGCTCTTCTCCACTGAACACAGGAGTAAGCACAGGAGATTGAGCAGCCACAAAATCAGGAGGAACTGAAAAGGCTGTCAGTCATGGAAAAGGTGGTTGACCATGTCTCTGGGTTTCCCTACCTTAGATGGGGGTGTAAGGTTGGTTATGCTACTGTTGGGCTCTAACTTTTCCTCAACCTCTGATCAGAAAGTCCAAGTAGAGAAACTGCAAGAGCACATCTTTACCTGAACAGCAGAAGGCTTGTTTCACCCAGCTGCAGTCAGATCACTGTCGGCCCTCCTTGACTTATACAGCCACAATTTGGAGCCACTGCCAGTAGCTTTAGTAAGGAGAAGCTGGTGATGGTGCTGGCTCAGTTATTCTGTTTGACTGCAAGGTCTTGTCTTCCTGAACACAATAAGGTATTTCTTTGCCCCAACTCTCCAAAGCTCTGCAGAGTATTGCTACATCTGTGGGCCCGGGGCACAGACTATTTTCTGTCCTTTCTTTGGCTCCACTGGCAGATTTTGATGACTGACAGGAATTAAGAAGAGACCAAAACCCTTTTGTACACTATTTCTTCTGCAATTAGATTGTGGCATGTCTTCGGGGTTCAGGATTTCTTCGCATCAAGCTCATGGCTAAATGGAAGTGTTTGTTCCTTGAATGAAGCTACTAAATATTATGAACTTATGTTCAGAAGGCTGTGCTTCCTAATTTCTAAGTCAAGCTGACCTCAGTAGTAACCACTTTTAGCGTAATTATAAGGCTTTTGTTATTCCTCCTTATCCTGAGATTGGCTTCGGCCAAACAGACAAGACTGTCGAGCCTTTGGGGCAGGTAGTGATGAGCTGCTGCTGTACAAAATACGAATCTTCTGCTGCAGCACAAACTCTTAAGAGCCTTTGCAGTGTTATTGGTGTCTACCTCAGAAAGCTTGAGTAGGCTAAACTGGGGTCTCTAGGCTGGAAGCGAGCTATTGCTCATAATCGGTGAGGGCAGCTGGTGTTGCAACCCAGGGACAGCATCTTTTTCTGTCCTTACACTTGCAGCTGATTTAATGCAAGAAAAAATCCTCACTCCTGGTTCCTAGCTTGCTAATTAATTAAGTCAATAGCAGTTTCATACTGCCTTGAAAAAAAGATTTAGTGAATTTAAACCAAGATCCCATCACAAACATTTCTACAGTTGCATCTATCTGTTGCAGATACAGTCTATTAGTCTGGTTTATTTATGGGTATAGTTGTAAATTTAGCTCTTCTATGAATTTGGAGAAAAATGACTTCAACGTTTAACACTCATGCAGTGCTTACCATGGCCATGTTACATCTCTGATTGACATCAGTCCCTATAAATTTAATCAGCTGGGAAAGGACAGCAAGAAGGAGTTTGTGCATGTGGTAAGTGCGGTTTTTGGTTTTTTTGTTTGTTTGTTTGTTTGTTTTGTTTTTTCTTGCTTTACATTGTTATGCCTCTTATGCAGCACATTCTGTTGCTCGCTTCTGGGTGTAAATATACTTTCGTTCTGCTTTGCTGATGCCAGTGCACATGCACTTGAGTGTCAGTGGCTTTAAAACAACAAAATTGCTTGCTTTTGTATTTCAAAGACAGTACTCAGCTGTGAAGCTGAATTCCTTCCAGTGCGACAAGTACCCTGAGTCACTGGCCTGTACAGATACACAGTTTGAAGAAGGTAGCCGATAACTCTTGTGTTAATTTGGCTAAAAATATGCAGGGATTTTGAGTCTATTTCCAAAAACCAGAAAGGCAGAGCACGCGTGTACACACAGTTCTGGGCAGAGAGCTCAGGGTGACCATTGTACTGTTTGATTTCCAGCCTAATCTTGTATGTTTTACCAAACCAAAATTCTCTCTTAGAGAAGTACACCAAACTGCAAAGAGGTGTTTCCTATCCAGACTTCTTGGTGTTAACCACGCTGTCAGATTAGTGCCCTCTTTTCTATAATGGTTCCGTTTCTTTATTTATGGAACTTCTTCCAACACTGTAGACGCTTGAAGTTCACTCAGATTACTTCCTGTGATGAGAATGCTGAAAATCAAGTGACTGATTGGAAAACCCACTTATGCAGTTGCAGAAATGGAACATCCTGCAATAATCTAAAATAAGATGAGAGACGAAGACATGGCATTATGTCTTAGGCTAGAGGAGGGATGATATTGAAAAGGTGGATAAGTTAAATGGCTTTCAACAGTTGCCTTCAGTTGTACTGAATACATTACAGGACTGCCTTTGTGTTTAGGCTCCTCTACGTGTATTTTTTGTAATTCCATTCAGAAACTGAGACTGTGCTGGCTCTTATCTGCATGGAAAGACAAAAGTATATCCTGTTCCAGAAACGCAGAGCAAGAGAAAAGAAAAAGGAAGTAAATGCTTCACAGAAAGATGGGCTTTTAAAAAAAATTTTGGTCTTTTCAGGCTCCTTCTCCAGACATCTATAGAGGAAGATATAGGGAAGATCACCCAGACCCAGCAAGCGCTTATGCTGAAGAGGTGAAAAAGATTATTGAGGAAACGCAGAAGAATGGACGCAAGGTGTGTATCTTGTGCTCTAGAAATGCTGAAGTTTCATCTCCTAAGTGTAAAATGGGGGCACGAAACAGGAAACTAAAGATATACTCCTCTACTTAGTTTCCTTTGTGTTCAAAATGTGCCATTTTTCAACCAGATGTTCTTATCATAATTTCTCTAGGCACCAGTAGACTGTGAATATGTTAGGGCACAGCTAGGCTTGGAGGTAAGCTGAGGAACTACACCAAAAATTCTAGCAAAGATATGTAAAAGTGTCAAGGATGGAGAAAATATGGTAGATAAAACCTTGATATTACAGTTTTGTCTGCAGTAGCTAAGATGACTTTGGAGTCATTTAAAAAGATCAGTATTTTAATCACATGATCTTGATTTAAAAAAAAATAATAATAACTGTAAGCAGGGGCTGCTTACAATGTGTGTTAATATTTTGTACAAATGCACTAGCATTTTGGGACATTAAGGTCTTAATTCAACGCCCCACATTCAGTGGAGGTGGGAACATGTTCCCTTTTAGTCCAATGGACTTGTATCACTCTTAATTTTTTCATCAACTTTTTTATTCTCTACTAACGGATAGTTTTGTGTTTGTTTGTTTGTTTGTTTTCTTCCTTTGTTTCCTTTCTTTTGCATATTTCTTAGGTTTTGGTGACATAACCTGTGGCAGGACAAGTTGTACTAAAGGCTAAGCCTCACATGCTATGGAAGCTTCGTACTCTTTGGCTGTAGCATGCCTCTTCAAATATAGTGTACGATTCTTTACACATTACTGCTCGGCCTTGTTTCCAGGAAGACTGCACCAACTCAAAGAGACCTCTTGATGATCAGGGAGGGGTTCAAAAGTGGTGTGGGGATGCAACCCCTTAAATAGCAGACTTATGCTGAGACTTTTGGGTAATATTGTATCTCTGCTGCATAGGCATGTTGACACGAAACAAATTTTGTTGTTCCAGTGTAACTGATCCGCTACTTTTGCCCTTCTTGACTTGAAATAACTTTCTTTTTCATTCCTAGCAACTGGAATTATTTCATCTGTCGATCTATTTATTTATTTATTTATTTATTTCTCCTCTTCTGTCAATTGCCTCATGCTGATATTTCACTTGTTTAGTTATTTACATTAGACAGGGGTGCCCAAAGCATAGCCTCGGGTCATCTTCTACCCGGCTCTGCCTGGTGTTTGAGATTGAACAATTAAGTTGATGCGTACCTGTTACTGAAGTGTTCTGGCGTTAAGCAAGTTTTTATTCATCTCTTGGAGAAAACTGTGAACATTGTTGTGTTTCCTCCTGTAAGTTGTAAATTAAATTACAGAGCTCCCAGGAGCCTGTAGCTGGTGTCCGCTGACACCAGCAAGCATCTCCAACTTCAATAGCAGTAAGATCAGGGATTAATGGAAGCCCTTGTATTCTCATCATATTGCAAAGGCGACCCTGGCTACAGCGATTTGGGCACCCCCTATTGAAAAATGAGTAAGCTCTCTAGCTGTAACTTCTCAAGAGCCCTCAACTGTCCAACCCAGTGTGTGATTAAATTAGGGCACACACTTTAACGTTTATTTCTAGACTGTTAAATATTTGTGCAAAGGCCGAACAGATGAACATAGCTCTTACCTGAGTTTGGTTTTCGTTTTTTTTTTTTTTTTACTTTCAGATTGCTGCCTTTATAGCTGAATCCATGCAGAGCTGTGGAGGCCAAGTAATTCCACCTGTGGGCTATTTCCAGAAAGTGGCAGAGTATGTACATCGCTCTAGAAGGGCATACCTGGAAAATTAACCACAAATATGTTTTTCACTATGGGCTAATCTAATCAATTCAACTATGTCCCTCACGTGTTCTTGTTCTGAAGAGTATGATCCCACTTCTATTTTCTATGGGACAGTAGCTGACTAATTCTTTTAGCTACGTAATTGTCTATGTTTAACGTTCTGCGTAAGTTTGATGGAAGATAAAGTTGAACCATCAGAGTGGTAGCCCTGCAGTACAATTACAGTCCTCCTATTTTCCATCCAAGTATTAGCTAATTTTTTTGTTAACAATTAGTCAACTAAATATTTTATCAATTCAAATAAGTATAGCTCTGCTTGACAAGTTTCCAGTCACTGTTGCACATTCCAATTCTGTATTGTCACACTGAAGGCAAAACAATTGGCTTGAAATTCATTTGAAAATATTTGAAAGTCATTCAAATCCAGCTATTAAAAAAAAAAAAAAAAAAATAGCTGTGTACATCTCAGAAATCTCAGAATAAGTGATCTGTATGCTTACTAGGGCTTGAGTAAGAGCCAGGTCAATGAAGCATAAGTAGAGCTTGAAGTATTTGTAGTACTACTTGTAGTGCTCAAGTAGCAAAGGAGTGCTCCTACAACAAAGGGGAAACTCAAGTCACTCTGGATCCAGATGTCAGACTATTCCTGAAAGCAGAGTCCTGGCAGCAATCTTTGGAATAAGAGAGGAAGAACCAAGCTATTCTTATACAGACTGATGGGATGTATGCCAGGGGGCTTGCATGGTTATACAGCTTCTGAGCACGGTTGCTAGAGCACCAGCACTGAAGTTCAGTACCGAATTATATTTCAGCAGTCATGTTCTTTCTTTTTTTTTTCTTCCCTAACTTGGTTTCACAGTAGAGATTTTCTGTACTGCAGACATCCTTGTTTACCTAATTTACCTATTCAAAATCAGTTTGCACAGTCAGTCCAACCATCCATTCTATTTATTTTCAGGTATGTGCGTGCAGCAGGTGGTGTATTCATAGCTGATGAGGTCCAGGTTGGCTTCGGCAGAGTTGGGAAGCATTTCTGGGCTTTCCAGCTGCAAGGTGAAGATTTTGTGCCTGACATCGTCACCATGGGAAAGCCCATTGGCAATGGCCACCCTATGTCTTGTGTGGTCACAACAAGGGAAATTGCTGAAAAGTTTGGTGCCTCTGGACTGGAATATTTTAATACAGTAAGTTTGTATGTGAAGGTTTGTCCTTTTTGTTTGTTAGTTTACATTTAGCAGTTACAAGTTGTTCAAGTCATTCTGCTGACACCTGCATCCTTCATTACATCATGTTGCTAAGAGCTGGAGTTAGAGCCAGTCTAATATTTGAAAACAAATAGACCAGCACTAGCTCTCTGGCAAGTCATGGAGCTCAGCTTCTATGCATACAGATAAATTATACCTTAACTCCCTTTTCTCCCTTGTTTCCTCTGAAACGCTGACCATGTAACACTTCATTATCCAGGACTGGATCAGCTATGAGTGCTGTGCAGGTGGGATTAGGTCCTGGAAGAATTTGCTGTGCAGCTGTCACCTAACAAAACTGACCCTCTACCAGGAAACATTTGAGTGGCATGCTTGCCACAGAGGCGCAGTTTTCTTCTTATTTCAAATCCTCTTTTCTGCTCCTGTGACTTCTTCCCAGCTGCCATTAATTCCCCCTGCTTTCAATGGAGCTTATATGGTACAGTTCAGGAAACCCCAGATCCATAACCCACTGCCCTTCAGAGGAGCACTTTGTCTGCATACGTAATCAGCAAACCATGAGAGCAGCCTGAATGCTTGAGCTGTGAAATCTTCAAATTACTGAAACCTGAAGCGATGGAATGGGGAGCTCCCTTCCTTGGGCTTTGCAACGCTGCCCATGGGGAAATGTCTTTCGCAGCTTGCACAGCACAAAATCTCAGCCTCCTTAAGCTTTTCTCACTACATGTCACGTAGGAGAGGTCAAGCAAAAGATACAGGAGTAGACACAGATGAACATTTCTGATGGGTTCTGTTTTCCTGTTGTTTTTACCATAAGTTTGGAGGTAATCCCGTGTCTTGCGCTATTGGTTTGGCTGTACTGGAGGTAATTGAAAAAGAAGATCTGCAAGGAAACGCTACACGTGTAGGAAGTTACCTCCTAGAACTGCTGGTTGAGCAAAAGAAGAAGCATCCCTTAGTGGGAGATATCAGGTAGGTGTTTCATGGCTGTTAGGTGTTTTAGAGAGATGATGGGAATATCTGCAAGTCTGGGGTGAAGGGAACACAGAAACAATATGCCATGATTTACACGCCACTCCTTCTGAAATTGGGCTACCCAACATCAATACTGCAAAGAACTTATTTTACAATAAATGTTCCCATTCAGCTGTTTAGCTGGGGAGTAAGTGTAGCCTAGAAAGGCTCTGGGAGTAGATAGGAGAAAAGTCCATCATCACAGAATAGTCCAGTCGTCAGCACACTCCTGGGATGATGGAAACCTCATTCAAATCTTCAGATCATTTCCTTTGGAGATGTTGGTGTGGGTTCCCCTCACCTCACCTTAGTATCATGATAGCCACCTTCAGTTTTGCCTTCGTTTTTCTTCTTGGTTTTCTTCTTGTTTTTTGCTACCTTTCACAGCACTCTACTTTGTGGTTTGCAGGTTTCTACAGAAAGAATGTAGCCTTAATGAGTCAGCTGAATTTATTCAGAATCAGCTGTTAACCCACATTATCAGTATGAACACAGGATTTTATCTTTCCATGTTTTATTCTCTTCTCCAGAGGCGTTGGATTGTTTGTTGGTGTGGATTTGGTGAAGGATCAACAAAAGAGAACACCAGCTACAGCTGAAGCCCTTCACCTCATTTACAAGTAAATATTTTCTAAAGACTGCGTACAGCGATCAAACCCTCCTAATATTCCCAAGTAGTTACTCATTAATTTCAGTTTAAATTCATGTCGCTTGTGATAGCATGGCATTAGAAAAATTTTCAGAATTGAACTTTGCCTAAAGGACGGAAACCATGTAGTTGTGTAACTGTTTATTAACATATGTTCCCTCTTTCCACAGGCTGAAAGAGCAGAAAATCCTTCTTAGTGCAGATGGACCCTACAGAAATATACTAAAATTTAAACCACCAATGTGTTTCACTATGGAAGATGCAAAACATGTAGTGGAGACAATTGATGTACTTCTCACAGGTATGTATGCTTTAACGTCCAAAAGAATACTCTGTTCATTTCCAAATAACACATGGGGAACACCAGCCACAGTGCCATAATGCAGGCCATTACATGTCAGGAGAAGTAATTACTTTCTGTGCTTCTTGTCCAAGCTGCTGTTCTCAATGTCACTTATGCTAAACAAAGTTTTAGAAGCCTCGTACATACTTGATCCACGCTTTTTAGGCTAAATCCCGCTCTTGAGTCTTCCTCTTACAGACTTGTTTTCTTTTGTTTTGCATATTTTATTTTGATTGCACAAACTGAATGGTAAAGAGCAGATAAAGTAATTCACTAGAGGCCTGAAAGACATTACTGAAACACTGGTAAAACTTTCCATAATGCTCTGTTTGGGCTTTTCATTGTTTTGTTTTTTGTGGTTTTTTTTTTCTCTAAACTGGCTTTCTTGAGCACAATTGCTTGTCTTGCTCCAATTTAGCCTGAAAGTCTTCAGGCTCTACTTATCTTCTACCTGGAGACCAATCCAGGGGAAAATAACATCAGGTTATTTATTATTAATAACATACTATTAGCGTAAGGGCTTTCCAAGCCCAGTCTGAGTTGAATACTCTCTTCTCCTGAGATTAAAACAACTGGAGATAGACTGACACAAATTTGCTGGATAAAGGCAGGCAGGCAGCTCTGAAAGATCTGTCTTGAACCCCTGTGCTAAGCTGCTATGTTCACTCTAAACTCTCACAAGCTACATGTCCTCATACATTAATCACGTTTCCTTGGGAAAATGTTTTAGGAAGTATTCATTATTCTTCAGTCACTCCCCTGTGGGATAAATGCACAGAGCAATAGTTGATGGGGTACTCTTTTCCTCCGGCCAGCTGTTAAAATGACTGTGCGCTCACTTACTCTTGGTTCTTTTAAATTATTTTTTTCTTAGAAATAGAAGAGGCAACTGGAATGAAGACAGGAAACGATGTATCTACAAACGTGCATTGTAAAATAAAAGTATGTTTTGAATTTTTATGGAAATTTTAATCAGATAGATGTTTGCTGAAACAAATGATTTTAGTTGAGTACTTTTTGGTGGTACGAGTGGCTCTGTGCATTGAAACTGAGCTCAGAACATAATCTATTACACGAAACCTGAGAGGATTGTGTTACTCGGGCAGATCTAAAAAGAGCTGATAACACAGACCTACAACAAGAAACGTTTTATAGACAAACCCATTGCCTTGTCTGCCTTGCATATATGTAAACAAGACCTACCAGACTTTGGGCTGCACACAACTGTGAGCTCTAAGCAGTCAAGAATTTTACTCATTCTAGGTACTGAGTGCTGCCAGTGGATATTTGACCTTCTAAGCCTGCCTTCAACCTGGAAGAGTTCCAATTTTTACAGTGTTCCAAGGACTTAGTTTCCACTATAGGTCTTTGAGTATGAATGGTTGCCATGCATTCAAATTAGGACTTCTTAAGTTGCAGCACTGGCTTTGGACGAATCATATATAATTTCTCACACCCTTAAAAATACGTATCATCCACTGTGCCATAGGAAAGCTCACTGAGGTGTTCCTTGGTGAGTTTTCCATTGATGCTGCAAATGGCAAGGATGCAATAGCTCAGCTGTCTAGGGAGGACTAATTAAGGCAGAGATCGTATGGATTACTGGCTATCCAGACAGCGCAGATGAATCTAGATTTTGGGTACAAACTGTCTGTTATTAGCATTTGTACATTCAGGTCAATCTCTTCCAAAGGCAAGAAGTTGCGCTACTAAAATGGAAGAGTCATGCAGAGTTTCTTAATGGAAATCAAGCTCAGTTGGCTGCATGTTGAAAGTTTAGCATGACACTTCATTGATATTTTGTTTGTGTTTCAGGCTAATGAAGGAAGTCCTCAACCAGAGTCTGCAACTGAAAGCACCAGCCATTTGAATGGAGCTGCCTGCAGACAAGAAAACGGTTTTTATCCTGAAAAACACTCAGTGCCAAGTAAAACAATAAGGACGTGAAGAGAGAGAGTTTTCTTGTTCAGATTGAATTTATTTCCTATTTGTTTTTGAGATGAAGAGTGCAATAGTGCTAGGATCTGTTTGGAGCTTTGTGCTAGTACCAACTAGCTTCATTAGGAGTTTAAAATACATGTTCAGATATAGAAGAAATGTACCATGTGGTCTGAAAGCTGTGTGTGACAGAACAGGCAAGTGATACTTTAATACCTTGTTGCTGATTGAAGGCTTGACACTGGTAAACAATCTGCTAAATTGAAGGATTTAGTCCCATTACACAAAATCTGAATTACTTAACCACCGTGCAAGCAAATTGCCAATTTCATTAAGTTTAATACAATAAGTTTAGCATGCTATTTTTACAGTATTTTAAATTTCAATATGTAATATTGAGATGTTAATCACTTTCCATGTTTTAATGGCTGAATTCACAAAACATTGCTTGAGAGAGAAGCCATTATTATCTCCTTGTATAACTTAGGTCCTATGGATCATTCCCTGCTGATGTACGTTGGGGTAGCTTTGCTAATGTCGATGATACTCTACCAAGTGTCTACTACTGTTTGTGTGAAGATGGAACGTTTATGCAAGCCATTCTTGCTTTGTCTTCAAAGAAAATGAAAACAGATTATAATTTTCTAGGGATAAAGCAACTTTTATAGATAACTATTTATACAGAGTAAGATTTTTATCTTTCTTTTTCAAAAGTTTATATATTGAACTCCCTCAGTCCACAAAATATGCTAGTAGAGGTTCAAAATAAGGTTCCCAGGGACAGCCCAGCTTGCATTCCCACGGATTTTAGATGTTTTGAAAGTCATGGGAATTTCCGCCTGATCCTTTCATAGCAATTCTGTTAGTTCTTTTTCATCGGAGGTGAAGCGTTGCATACCAGTTGCATTGGATCCTGATGCATAAGTGACTACTAACGTTTGACAGATTACTAAAATGAGATGTCCTCTGCATAAAGTATGCATACAGCCACTGCCTGCCTTTGCTGCAGGTAATTTGGGCTGACTTGCCTCCTTGTTGGTATTAGATTTTAATAGTGCACAATTGGTTTTTAATACCTGCCCAATTTTACACTATGGAAGACACTGAGTGGTTTGTATTTCAGGAAAAAGGCAAAATCTTTTTCCTTTTAAGCTTTCACACCCTGAGTTCTGTTTTGTTATTGCTGCTAGTGATTCTACTGCTATGACTGAAGATTCAGCACTTTAATTTTGTGTTTTTCACAATTTGCTATGTTAACATTGATGTTTCCAGTGTAACTTCTTCTGGCATTCTCAAGCTGGCTTATTTTCTATTTCACAATTCTTGAATAATTCCATAAAAATAAATCTTTATTTGTAATATGTAATATTTGTGATTATGATGTCCTCCGCAAGGGTTTTTTTGTTTCCATTTCATTCTTCGTTAACATCTATTTGATGAGGAGAAAACACTTAGCTCTGGCCTAGGCTTCTCTTCATGCGGCAGTAGAACTGGCGTGGCTGTTTCCCCAAGGCTCTATGCTACAGAGCTTCTTCCTTCAAGCCAAATGTTACCTCTGCTGCCACAACTCAATACTTGTGTGACCTTCCTGCATATTGGACTGGCTCCTACTAACCTCGCATCAAGAGGCAAAACATAGGTCTTTTCCAGAATGATGCTACAGAGACCTAAGTCAAACTCATCCGGAGGGGTGGTGGGGAGGTATAAGACCAGATACAGCACTGCAAGACTAGTATATCAAAACAAATACCAACATATTAAGAGCAAATTTCTGTGGAACTTTTTCTCAAAATCAAGACTGCCGCTGAGGCTTTGAAGCTTAGAGCTTGGGGAAGGGAAGTGCCCTCCTTACATGCTACTTGGAGGCCAACCACCTCTCGTTCACTGTCAGCAAATTAAATCACCTGAACACACTGCACCTATCCAAGGGATTAGTAACAGTCTATTTCCTTCCTTACCTCTTGGAGGTCACCCGCTTTTCCTAAGTGCCCCACGTGTTTCCTACCATGAAATGTGTCTAAAGGCCCAGTTTAACTCACTCCTGGTATGGGGCAAGGGCTGCTTATATTACACATCACCCATAAACGCAGAAAACGAGCAGCACACGGTTCCCAGCAAGGAAATACTACTGTAGGGATATTGGGAGGGTTAATGCTCAGAGTAACACAGCCCACCAGGCTATGCTATGGCACAGACTGTTGTGGCACACCATTAATATTTAACTTCTGAAAGATGAGACGGAACTGGAAGATCCAATTAGGGACATAACGATCATATCTTCATAAATGCAAGGGGCATGTGCCTCTACCTCTATAATACCTGCATCTTGTTTCTACATCGGCTAAAAATACACGGAAAAACACCTGTCCCAGTTTGTTGTTTTGCAGCCAGATTCCGCTTCACAAGGCAAGAATCTCTCTACCTTGATGTTCCGCTAATTATGATTACTTGTGAAAGTTATCTAGAAGAGCTAAACCTGAAGGAGAGCACTTATCTAATATACTTGGAATAAAGCACTTCCATTTATATGGAGGAACCAATCCAGCAGCTAGCAGGAGCTGAGATGGACTTACTAGATTTACTATTACTATATTTGTATTAATGCTCTTGAGATTTTTCAGAGTCCGACAAGATTATGCACAATCCCTGCTGTGAAGGGTTTATTAATTAGAAGCGACCGATTAAAGGATGAAAGAGAGTAGGCAGAAATAATTAACATCAAACATAACGAGTTGTTCCAGTCATTTGAACTGAACAAATATGTTTTCTTCATGTAACAGGTACTGCATTTTCCCCTCTGCAACCCTTTGTTTCCCTCTTTTTTCCTCTCCTGTCCTAGCTATGCCAGGTTTGGGTTTTGTCCAGGTTTTGGCCACGTAATTCAACTTCCCCAGCCCTTATGTTCATCAGACACTCCCCGAAAGCCAGTTCAATTCACTAACCCTGCAGAAAAAAAAATAATAATACAGCCACACTTTTTTTTGCCATTAGTTTACTGATGAGCAGACTCATCATGAGGAAACCCAAGCCTGTGCAACACAAGCAGCAGGAGGAAGAGTCAGTGGAATGAGGGAGGGGCAGGACTCCACCTCAAGTGGGGATCTGGGGCTACTTTTATCTTCACTGCAGCTGATAATCATACCGGAAGATGAACCAATTAATTCTAATTCTATGGCATTTTACCACTATGCCAATCGCTTTTATATTGTACCTTTAAGGCTCCTAATGCAAACAGACTGCTTAGAATACGGGAAAAAGAAAGGACAGTGCTCGCCTCAAATACTGATGAAAGAACACTGTCAGAGTCTGAACCAAATGCCAATTAATTCCCCTGCATAAAAGCAAGCAGGATTGAACCTGTGCGGAATTGGAAAGCTGTGCCTTAGAAGGCACTGTTCTAAGGAAAAGAAACAGGATCAAAAGTTGCTATGTCAACATAACATCACTGACCTGCCAGGGAAACAGAGCATGCTGCATACCCATGCCTGGGGAGTATACCTCATCCCTACCTCCATTAAAGGTTGCAATATGTCAAGCAGAGGAATTAATGAAGAAAATCAGGTTTGTATTGTTCACAGAGCAAAAAAAAAAAACCCAAGTATGTCAACAAGAAATCCGAATCACAGCAATCTGACCAGTTTGGGTGGTTAAAATCTAAAAAGGAGGAGAGGAGGAGGAGACCCAAAAGCCCAGTCAGACTGCAAATGGCCAGTTTCATTCAGAATCTCTTCATACTTATCTTCTCCATATCACACAGTGTCATATTTTGTCTGTGCTTTCTAGGCATATGGTTTTCCAGACATACAAAAAAGTCTTATCACAAAATACATTTACAATCTTCAGTGCTGTAAGCCTGACAGATGATAACACAATATATTCAAGACAGCAAAGGTCCACATCTATACCCTCAGAAGAAGCAACTCTGACGATATCTAGTGAAAAAAGGGAGATGAATGAAAGGAGTAATCAGACAAGCCTCAGATATAATTATTTTACACGTGTCAGGTTACAACATCCAATGCATTTGTTGTTTGTTCTTTTTTTCTCTTTTTTATTCTTTGTTTTAAAGAATATTACTGAATGGAGACATTTCATTTTTAAGGCAGTAAAATGGTACACCGTCATCTAAAAACCACCACTTTCAGCACCAATGTGCAAAAACTAGAGCCTAAATGCAGAATTCGAAAACACTCTTCATAAAAGTATTTCTACAAAAAAACAAAGCTGTTCAAATGTCTCTTGCAGAATGAGGAACAGGATGTTTAGGCATCCTCTGAATACTAAGTGTTGCAGTTACTCTAAGCTAAGAGCTGGAGAAGCAGAGACTTAAAGAAGCTGTGCTCGGTCATGCACTAGCAAAGTCCCACAGGACTGGGATTTCCGTGGAATTATATTCATTACACCACATGGTTAAGTATTGTACGATTGTATTGTATTGTATAAGCATATTGTATGCAAGCATTTTGATCTACTTTGGTTTTTCTTCCGTTTAATGTAACAATTCAGAACTGACTAATGCTTGCAAGCAAGCACATTTCTCATAGCAGCACAAAGGTTCATTTAATCTTCCAGGTGATGACTTGAGCAAGAGTTTTATTATTGTCCCTCTGCAGTCTGAACCTGGCCCGTGTTGTTGCCGACCAAGCTCTGGTGGAAGACTTATGCAAAGGACAGCAAAGCCAAATGTTGTGACAGAATTTCTCTATCTATCCTACCTATAAAGATTTATGTTTTCCCACTTGAAACATTGGTCCCTATGGGTCAGCAGAAAAGGCATCAGATCCAGAATGAGAAAAGATAAACCGTATTTTTGCATTTGCCAGTTACCCACAGCATGGCTGGACTTTGTCACGTTATTACTGCAGGCTTCAGTCATGAGAGAAGTCTACTTGGAAGGACCTTTCAGGTTGATATTTCATAAGAAAACACATCTGGGTCTAAATGAAGATCCTAGATACTGCACTTCAAAAGTTTTTTTTAAAAAAGTTTTTAAAGCCTTCACTGAGCTACACAACTGAAGACCAATCTGTACCAGGAAAAACAACCTCCAGTCTCACACCTCTGCTCACTGCCATTCTCATATATCAGGATAACCTCTGCTCTGATATTAACATATCATATATCGACATAACATAACATATATCAACAACAATTTGGAATGAAGAAAAAAAAAGAAGAAAGGGAAGCGTAGGGGGAAGAACACAAAAGTTTGTCTCTGTTGCTCACTAAACGTTGCTAAGTCTTATATGACTGACAATGCAGAAAGCCTGGACAAATATCCTGGATCCAGATTAGCTGTGGACTCATTACACAGATCAGCGAGTGACTTAGCATCTTCACATCTCTACTCCCACCTGCTAAGGCAGCAATAACAATCTTTATTTTGGTTTGTAAAGGTTAATCACTTCGTGAGGCATAATCCCCAATAGTACAGGACTGCAAGTCACGGAGTACGGTTCGTTCAATTTATTTATTTACTGTTGCTTCATTTTCGTCCCTACTTGAATGTGGTTTTGTCAACTAAATAAGCCTTACTATGTGCAGTAAAGGTATAGACTGATTGCACTAAATAACATGAAGCAAACCATAAAGAAATTACGCTCTACGAACGGAATACACTTTGCACATTTACCTTCAAAAATCAGCATTATAGTACAGATGAGTCCTACAGGTGTGTATGAGACAGGACCAGATTCACTTTCAGCTTAGGCATCTATGCAAAAATGACTGCAGCATTTGATGCCTCTTTCTTAACTCACAGCCAAATGAGGCCACTGCTACAGGTGGTGAGGTTGCAGTGAAAAATTGACTTCCAATGTTGGCTAGGTCAGGTGTAAAAAAGTTTATTCTGACACAGATGTGTAAATAGTATGTGTATGAAATCGTAGGGGCGTGTAGAGATACGTATCTCTTTATGTACACACAAACATACAGAAACACGTACACATATGCATTGCAAAACATTTGTGAGGCAGTAAGTGTGAGGCAATAAGTTATGTTCAGAAAATGCATTCAGTGTGCAATGGAATCACTGTTTTATGCACTTTTGAGAAATAGAACAAAATAGAACATTTTATGAAGAGAACGTGGAGCTTAGACAGAGGCTACTAACTGCAGACGAAGCATTTAAGAATACCTAAGCTTACTGCTGTTATGGAAAAAGGTGTTTCCACGGGCATCAAGGACAAGGAAAAAAAAATATCTAGAAGGAAAAAAAAAAAATCACCTCTCTGCTTGTTTCCCTTCTTCCATCCCCCAAAAAGTGCCTGGAGGGAAATGGGTGCAACTAGCTCCCCTTTCCCTTTCTGTGGGTCTCTTCACAGACTGTCCTCTTGTTGCCTTGTTTCAACCAGATCCCCAAGTGAATTGCTGGCGGTCTGGAAGTCAAAGCAGAACTTCTGGCATGTCAGGTAACAACCCTCATATGCTTGCTGAATGGTAAATTACTTCAAGAAAGGCTACTTTCTCTTTCCTGTTTTGCCAGACTAGCCTCAGTTGAATTAAAAGTGCTTTATACTTACACAATAAGTAACTCAATGGCTTGCCCGAATACAGTGTTTGTTTTTACAGTGTGGAACACCTGCATTTTCCATCACTCTATTTTTTACCTCCTCTAAATGAATACTGCTTCACATGCAACGTCTTCTCACAGAACAAACACAGTTCCAGACTGCTGAACAAAGCTTGCAGCAGGCCGCTCAAGCACAAAGGTATGTGGCAAGCAAACCGGAGGCCTGACGAGCAGATCACTCGCAGGGAGAAGGGGTGACGTGGGCTGGCCAGATTGACTCAGGCAAGAAGCAAACAGGAAACTAAAACAAGAAGGAGGAAGAACACAACATGAGAACAACATGAGAACAAACAGCAGCAGTCTCTGCTAGCCAGCAGCGTACATAGCAGTGCCACACATCATTCCTTCAGTACCCAAGCCTTTACCAAGCTATGATCTGTCTTAAAGGGTAAGAGACGCACCAGTGACTCAGGGAGATCTAACTTCACCATTTTAAAGCAGGAAAAAAAAAAAAAAAAAAAAAAAAAAGTGTTTGCTTCTCACAGCAGCAGAAACATTAATTTTGCACTGCTAAGCTTTCAAAAACTTTTTGAAGTCATTTTTAAAATGCTAGTGGAAAAAAAGAGTCCCATGACTCTGTTATCAGTCCATTTATGTAACCTGTTTGCAGTGAATGATTAATCAAAAAAGATTATTGCTTAGTAAGTTTTGAGTAGTTGCCCAGAAATCTTGCACGCAGAGCCGAACAGTACTGCTGATGATTTAAGTTGAAAGGATTAATTAAAGGAGAAGCTGCCGAAATTCATCCTTTGAATAAGGAAGTGCAATTCCCATTGAAACGTCAATGACAAACTGGGTACCGATTTGAAACCTGATACAAAATGCACAGATAAGTCCATTTTCCTTTAGCTTTAAAGACCTGCACTAACACACACCAAAGGAAGAACCTGCAGCAGTGAAGTTAGTGATGACCACAGTCCAGGCAAATGAGGATATGCAGGCTTAGGTCTTTGGCAGTTCTTTTGTAATCCCCTTATGGAAGCCATGAACATTTGTTTGACTCAGTAAGCTGCTCAGGAATAAATTACACTTGTAATGCTATGAGTATTATTTAAGTTTCAAGCACTCCCCAAACCGTTGATTCTTTAATGATCTTCAGATCAGGCATTTCAACGGTGCTTGTTTAAATACTTGGGAAAACACTGTCACAAGAGAATTGGCAAGGTTCCCTATTGCTTGGAAAATAGTTCTTCATTGCCAGCTCAGAAATGTTTATGAACTAAGAATGCCATTATAGATTTTTTTAACTCACTGCCTTTATTAAATGCTTTTGCAATTCACTCATGGCTAATGAAAAGGCTTGTCTGTACTCCAAAGTTAATTCTGCCCAGGAAAGAGTAGCCATGCACTGCAGTAGCTCCTGCTGAATAACTTGCAGCGTGAAAGCCTGCTCTGGAATCAGTCTGCCTTGTTCTACTTTTGATTAATCCACTCTGAAAGACAGAATTTGAGATGAGACACAACCAGAGCCGAGTTCTTTTTTAAGAAGTACTCAAATTCAATATTTGTCTTTCACTGTTCTCTCCTTTTCAGTAGACTTTTTGGCATACGCTTAATTCAGCTCTTCAGTAAGAACAGAGGGAGTAGGAAAATGCAGTATTCTGGAAAACTTTTTTGTTGGTTAATTCCTGCAAGTATCCTTGAATTCTACAACAAATATTGGAACTAATGATCTCTGGCCATGGAAAGCTTCTGGTTGTACTTTTAGGTTCAGCATCTCAGGACCCCAGTACTCAAGATCTGTTGTTTGCACAATCCAACTCTTTCTCAGTAACTCTGCAAGGGGAATGGAGAGGATCAGCTTTGCCACTCTAGCTGCACAATGAATCACCATAGCAGTTGCTAACATTATATCCAGAGAGCTCTACAGTCTTGCACAAGATTTTGGTCACCGCACTCTGCCAGAGCCTCCAAACAGCGCAGTGATGCCACTAGCAGTCAGTGGCTCTTCAGGCAGCTTGTGAAGCATTCCGCCTGCAAGCGAGATAACTGACACCCTTTTCTCCAGTACCTCAACTGCTTACATGGTGACTTCTAGCCCTCAGAGAAACAAAACATCAGCCTCTTCCAAGGGGGCTCATAAAGGCACAAAGGAAATATTCGCGTGTACCTGGGGCCATTCTTGCTTTTTAGAATGCCCATCAAAACAATTACACACAAATACATATTTTTAAAAAAGCAGTGGCAACAGATGACTCCACACCATCGAGGGTCCCCTTTATTTCTTTTCCTTGGCCATGTTTCTGACTGTCCTAAAATTAGGTACTCTGAACAGCACTGGTGTTCGCATTCTGCCTTCAGCTAGACAGACAGGAAACCCAGTTTTCCATACCGTGCTCCTGATCACAAAGCACAACCTGAGGCCAGGATTTGATGAGACAGATTTAGGCTGGCTACTACCAGATCAAAAACAGCATGGCCACAAGCCATGCAGAGCTGATACAGTACAGATTCACCCTGCAGGTTCCAGACTGTCAAATTTTTGGAAGTGATAGAGGGGAGAAAAAGGGAAACTTCATTTTTACAGATGTTACAGCAGATTAAGCATAAACTGTCCTGCTGCAGATAGCACAGAGTTTATAAACTCTATACACTCGCACACATTTGGTAGAAACTCAGTCAAGTGAAATCAGTTCTTCTGCGCCAAACGGTGGCTCCAGGATGCTCCACAAGTGAGCAGACTCTTTATCTGGTGCTGGATGGTGGTGAGTTAGATACCAGCACCGTACAGATGCCCAGCAGAGGCACCCACTGCTCTGGCAAGGTTGTAACTGCAAACCACTGTACCAGGATTTAGGCAGCCCTGAGATTCAGCTGATGAAGAGTGCTGTTGCAGACAAAACCCAAAAATGCCACTGAAAAGAAAATTAGAAAAAGAAGCAGACGGTGTCTCTAGCAAGAGTACATGTGGCTTCAGCAGCAGTTGGAAATGAATATACAATGGCTGGCACAGAACAATGCATTTTAAGATACCTAAGAGCTCAGTGTGTAACAACTGTTGCAATATTTAAGTAGCGCATGAACACTTGAAACCCTCTGTGGAAGGGATACGGAGCCACTGCAATACATTTCAAGTAACTGTATGTCCTATCCTTTATTTCATGCGAAAATGCCTGTGTATAGCCAGAGCATAATAAATCCCAAGCAGGAGGACAGCAAATAAGGACAGGAGGCCAAACTGGTCTTTGCAACGTGTATGAGGATCAGTTGGAAAGAAAGGAGGTTTTCAGATTAAGAAAGACTATCTACCTCGCTTATAAATGTTGAAGAGAAAATGTCTTAACACCTATCCTGCTTGGATTCCTTGCTTCCACGTGCTGCTCTTTTTTAAAGGGCATGGAAGCATATTTCCTCAGGCATTTGAGCATTTCAATGGCTTGGAGCAACCAGCAGAGAAAAGAGACAAAAAGTAGGTGTGTCCATCCTTAAACACACATGAAAACATCAGAGCCACACAGTCTTTTCCACATGAGAGAATAAACCAGGCTTCTGTTTTTGCTCATCAGCTGTAACAAATTTGCCAGCATGGATCATATCTCCAGCTGGTGTAAAGTAGAGAGGCACTATCAGCTTCAGCAAAGCTACAGCAGTCTTGGGTCAGTGTCTTTATTCATGTGCCGGTATCCACAGTCTCATGCATTTAAATGACTCCAGGAAACACAAAGTGTGAATTTACAGAGTGCTTTTACCCTCAAGTGCATAAATAGCCTGAAGTACAGACGCACAACCCAACAGTTTCCGCCAGCACGCTTATACTGTCTTGAACTAATGTACCATAAAAGGCAAGAATCAACACAAATTAAACAAGCTGGCCCAAACAGTTGGCAACTTGACTTGTAAACAAGCATCATGCTGTCCCACTTCATTCCTGGTATTAATTTCTAGTTAATGCAAGCAATTTCTAGCACGTCTGAGAAATCATGTTTACCATATGTCTCGAAAAAGGAATTCTCCTTTGCATCCCACATCTTCTCAGACTTCTGTTTTCAGAAGGCCCTACTCACCCACCACAGCTCCCCCTCTGCTGGCAGCATCAATTGAGAGAGGAGTACGGTAGCTTGTTCGCTGGGTACTCGAGTGTATTTTCTCTAAACAGAGAGCGAAAGCCTCACTCTTGTCACCTCTTGCCCTCCACACATTCTCAGCCTCTACCGCTTAAGCATCACCTCTGCTTTTCTCGTGGGCTCTTCTGTTTCCTACCACCAGAGCTCCACGAGACCAGTGGAATACAGCTTCTCAACATTATGTTGGCACTCTAAAGAGAGAAAGAGGTGTCACTGGCTATTAAGCAGTGCACCACATGCTTTCCTGATCTGCCATCGAGACATCCACAAAGCTTTTGGGCAACACAGCTCTAGCAAGCAGTCCTCAGAGTCCTCAACCTGCACACAACAGAATTTCACCTTCACCATAACCATAACAGGTCATATTTCAAAAGGTGAGAAGACAGAGGAGAATTCACAATGGCACTGAAAGATGATCGCTTTCTGCATCAATTCTTAGTAGTTTTCTTTAATTAACAGAGAAGCAAAAAGGCAAATAGCAGATATATTGTCATGTTCTTTTGCTGGAGAAGGCTTTAGAGTAAAGTTAGTTGGTTTGTATGACTTGTATTAAGTATAAGCATTTTGTAAAATCCACTTGGTTCATTCTTTGCCAAGCATCAATAATCAAAAAGTGAATTAAGATCTATAGTACTCAGCAGCTGTTTTAAAAAGTGAGTAACGCATTCAAATATTCATTTGTCTTCTACTTTCTGGGAATATTCCATGCTTTTCAGTGATGTCACTTCAGAAAACATCCTTCAGAAGACATCGTTCTGTTTCATGGCCACGGCCAAAGTGACAATGTCTGTCCCCACACACTTTCAAGGAATACATCTAGAACTTACATGTTTGAAACAGACTTTTGGTTGAAAAAGTGTTCCAAAATGAATTGCTTCATCTGTTAAACTTAGAACTGATATTGCACAGACCTGTTGGCAGTTTGGCAGAGGAAAAATCTTCCTCTAAATTGTTGAATGTGGCTGGAGCACTAGGCTAAGCCTTACTTCCTCAACCCCACACACCTCTTGCCAAATCCATGCAGAGGCTGCGGGGGGTGCCTTTCGTATCAAAACGCATTACCACCTCCCAGCACTGTTCCAAAGGATCACATCCTCTCCCCCTGCAGGCACTGCTCACCCAACCGACAAATTACCACAACCACCCAAAGAGTCACATGAGTTTGCAGGCCAACTTGTGTCTGCTGTCCACTGAAAGCTCTTCATAAACTTCTTTAAAGAGAGGAGAAAACCATCACAGAAACTTTCATAGGCATTCATAGGAAATGGTATAACATTCTAGTAGGTTTATAGAATTAGTGGCCATACAAATATAGAGTTATAGAAGTATAGAATTAATACTGTGTGTCTCTCTGTGACCAGGAAGGATGAGTGGCTGAAAGATACAGAAGATACAGAGGGTATTTTCTAAGCTCTAAGTAGGTTGCTTCTTTATTTGTACAGTGCAAACACTCTCGGTATAAGGAAAACCAACAATAAGGATGTGCAATAATCACTATATATTACTTGGATTCCCTAAATTTATATGGAAATCTGCTTGTTTTTTTCAAGCATATAGTTAGTACACAGTTAGGAACAAGTACAAAAACCTGGTGTTCCCTACCTGGTGTAGGGAACCTGCTTTGTCAGGGGGGTTGGACTCGATGATCTCTGGAGGTCCTTTCCAACCCCTACAATTCTGTGATTCTGTGATTCTGTGTGCAAAAATGGCCTACAATGAGTGACACTGCTCTTTGTTCTTCCTCTCCCTGAATCAGATTTTCTCAAACCACCACGTTGGGACTGCAAAACATCCGTGATGTGCCTGTGCTGTTCAAGACAAATAAGCTTTTGATCCACTTGGTCCATTTACATGAATTGAATGGAATTTATAACCCCCCAAAACTGGCTCCTTTCCCAGATTATGCATAATTTGGGTTAATCATAGAACAAAGGGAGCAAAGGTTAGCAGAAACACCCCTCAGAGGTAATAGCATTATTCTGTGAATCCCCATAAATCATTGTTTAGTTTGTTGCATTTAGCTATTGCAATCTTTTTTGCTGTTTGTTTGATGTTTAATTTCTCAGTGAACCTTGAGAAACCTGGTAGGACATATGACAGCAACCATAAGTAATCATTTGTAGTTAGTTACTATTAACACAGTCAGGCAGTTATTCAATAATGATAAAAAAATAAAAATAAAAAATAAAAAAAAGGCCAAAATGAATCAGTACATGTTCTAAACATATGTTTTGTCTCTGTTGACTGAGGAAATTGATAAGCAGTGTGGAAAAGTTTGGCATGATTGCAGCAGAGACATAAATATTGAGGTAACTATAGATGAGCTTTTACCAGGTTCTGTACTGATTGCTCATCTTACTGTTAAATTGTGCCCATTTTTTTCAGACTCCAGAAAAACCACCCTGCTGTGATCTCGTCCCCTATTCTTCACAAACAAGTACTCAATGCAGCCTTTGTTATGTGGAGTCTTAAGGTACAGTTTCCCACTGCTGGCGTTCAACTCATCTTTCCAACTCCAGCTTCTAACCAACACCAACATCTTTATTGTTAGAGTTGGGATAGTACGGTTGGGTTGCGGTTGGACTCGGCGATCCGTAAGGTCTTCTCCAACCTGAGCAATTCTGCGGTTCTACTTATCTGCTCAAAGCTGTACTTACTGTAACCAGCACTAACTGTAATACCCTTCTCAACTGTGTCTCCAGGCTAACTGCCTTAATGCAAATACATAAGAACATATTTCATATATGGCTATTTATATGAAAAAAAAATAAATATATGAGAAAAAAAAAACCACCATTAAAGTTTCTGATCACAACAGTTCCAAAAGCTTGCAACTGGAAACATGTAAGATTGAGGCATGGACAGAAAGAGCAAGTATAGAAATGCTGTTCTGTACGGGAGTCTTTGAATGAGATCCTCACCCCTCCACTGTATTTATTCCACTGTGACTACACTGGCTATGTTTGGCAATTACATTTTGTTCCAAAAATCGTCCTGTCCAACAAACACATTTGTTTGAACTATTGGATTCAACGTTTTTCACTAGATTTTGCAAGTCCAGTGTGCGTAAGAGAGTAAAACTTAAATACAGAGACTGACCTTTTCACTCTGCAAGCAGAGATTTCAACAAAGTTGTGTCTGATTAGAGATTTCAGGAGATTTCCTAAGTTTTGAAAGCCTTGGAGCTATTTGTAAAATAGAGCCTGTTTTTTTACAGCTTGTTTCAATGTTGACATGCACTGAAGAGGTCCTGGCACTCCAACTAACCCAGCACACTGCGCTTACTCAGAACCATAGCTGGATGCAACTCAGGTTCTGGCTTGCACAAGTTAACAGTTAATAATACCTTCAGCCAAGCTTCTTCATTTGACTTCTCTTTTCTTGTCAAATGTAAACTGAGACTTTCTAGCCTATGTTCTTGCTGTGTTACTATTTACGCCTGCATTATTTGTTTTCAAGACAACTTGTAATAGCAGTATAAATCTCACACCTACAATCTACGACCATAGCAAACAACAGTCTCCAGCACATTGTTGCTGATGCAGTACTAGATGAGAGAAACAAGAATCAAAGATACCGAGGGGTTTTCACTAGGAATGAACTACACTTCAAAGGTTTTCTTAAAAGCACAGAATGGGGACTGAAAGCAGTTGCTTGAAGAGTTGGTTTCTGGCATACTGCAGATGAAAGGGAAATATGCAGTAGTTTAACCAAAAATAGGATCAGATGGAAAGCTTTAATTTCCATACTAAGTTGTACTTGAATGTATACTGCTGGATCAACACTGATATAGCCCAAGTGACCACAAAGTACGGTTATCCAAAATGAAGCTTTTCCAAAATACTCTCGCAAGTTCCAGAGTCTCTACTACTGCTAATTTGAATTCGATGCGTTAGATTTGTTTAAAAATATCTCTCAGCTTCAGAGAGGAGTTTGGAGCCAGTTGATCTCCCTCTCAGCGTATGTAAGTGATAATGGCAGGTGAACATGTACTGTACAGTAGCTTCATATTTCTGCCATTGGGATTCATGTCACTTTCTATTTTTGAGAGTTGCCTGAGTGTTTACTAGGCTACGCCTCATCCCCCTCTTTCCCCTGTACCGTAACCTCGTAACTCAAGATGCTGGTGGCGGTATTGGGTTTGCAGTTCTCTGACCTTTTGTCCTTCTACTTGAAATTGACTGGTTTCATCCTGCAGCGGCTCCTGGTTCAGTTACACTGATAACCTTTCATGACATGCCTTGTGAACTTCCCAGCAGAAGCAGGAAAGGATCACAGATTGCCTCAATTTGATCAGCAGCAATTCAAAGTCAGGTCCCTGCTGGGCTGCGGTGGAACCTGGTCTTTCTGAAACAGTTCTGGATGCCACTGAGGGACTTAACATTTAACCCTTCAAGTGACAGTGTGGATACAAGCGACCTAGGGATTGAGTTTTTGCCTGAATGGTGGAACTCTCATTACGAGCCCCTTTCTCCTGCCTTTATTTAGGCAAAATACTTAGGAATTTATCAGGTACTTTGCCACATAGAGGCAATTGGGCCACCTGTAGAATCCGTTCTAGTACATTTAACAAGGAAAAGCAATTCCTTGCCCAGCAACACCACCATACAAGGTCCACTCATCCTAAGAAGATGTTCAGAGAAGAAAGCGACTGGCAAATGGGAAAACTTTTAAATGACTTTGCTGTTTCTGCACAAACACTCTCCAAGTAAAGCAGGAGTTTTATCTGCGTGCCAACTGCTAGATCTAACTGGAATCAAAGCACTGATTGCCAGCATTTAGTAGCCTAGCTTGTGGAATTAAAGGATTTGGTAAAAGCTGAACATTTGCAGCCATTTGTTAGGAAGGTGCTGAGCTTTCTTCTTTATTTTAGAGCTGTATCTTTTTAGGCCTTTCCTTCATCTCCAAAACACAAGTGATTCAATGCAACACAAACTCTGCATGCTTTTAGACATGATCTGGTAAGATGCAAAGCAGACTACTTTTTCTCTGGTATTTTAATGAGTTGCTAATACTTTTCCCAAGCAACATAATTTACTTGTAAACATTTGGCCTCTTTTTTTATTCAGCCTTTCTGTAAGGAATTATCGTAAATCTACATCCTTTCCATGAACACTTGAAATACAACCACTATTTTCCCTACGTGCCATAGTCATATTTTACTGCTGATTGCTTAGTTATTTTAATGTGGATGCACAGGGAGTTTTTACTTATTCACACAGAATAGTCATGTGCTTTGGTAGTATTCATCGGAGCAACTGCTGACCAGTCTTGTATCTCCTGAGACCACAGTATGCTGTCTTTCCCACATCACAGCAGGGGAAGCACGTTGACAAGACCTTGCTGATTTATGCTAGCACTCCAGCTGAGCAGTCATACCTAAGGTTGTTGCAAGAGGTAACAGACCTTTACATTGAATCTTCGGTTTGTCTGCCTGACCTGCCACTTAACCGGGGGTTAACTGTTAATGAATTTCCCAACAGTGTCCTGTGATAAAGAAACGTGCTAATGGTTTCATAACTCATTTCATTGCAGGTAAATGTCTCCATCAGTTAAAAGTCTATATTTCCCTGTTCACAACAGGGCTATAAAGCACCACTGATTTTAACGCTTTAGAAACAGCTAATACAATGTACAAATCTCAAGCCTTTTGCCCACGTACACTTCTTTAGAGCTCAAAGTATCATCCTTGATAAGGATGAGAAACGCTGGCCTGGCTCTTACATGTCTGATAAATGTGCACAAAACAGCTGAGTGAATTAACAAACCAAGGGCAAAAGGCAAAGATCATGCATGGGATTAAAGTGGACAACGATCCTTCCTGAAACAGCTATTTGATGATTTCATTTCGAAAAGGGAATACGACTTTGAAGCCCTACCAGTATTTTCCATAGAGCTGAAAAGTAGGGATGACAGATGTCCCAGCAGCTCACTAGTTACAGTCACAGCAAATATAGTTTTCTTGTCACCACCTCCAAATCCCAGGGTATGACTGACTTTCCTTCCTCTCTCCCTCCCATTTATCCCTCTATGTCTATTTCTACATTTCCTCACCCCACCTGCTCTGCCAGAGCTCCCAGCTCATCCGCATGCTTGTCAGTCTCCCTCACGATCACTGCCTCAGAGTCCCTTAGGAGCAGTAAGAGTTTCCTGAGCTCAACTGCAAAGTCCCCATCCTCATTTTAAAGGCTTATTACTGTCACGCCACTGACTTCAAGGAGCTGAACATACTAAATTACACACACACACACACACACACACACACATATATACATATAAAATAACAGAAGGAAAGAATGCATTTCTAAGATAAGTCCCAAGATGAATATCGCTGGGAGAAAAACTCACGTTTAGTCAGGATTTCACTGACATGCTCTGCCTATTCTTATTGGCATTTTTATTTGTTTTTTATTGGGGAATTAACATAAGGATATAACTTTGCTTTCAAAGCTCAAAACAAGGCAAGGCAGCAACAGTGAGAACAAAGTGAAGTGCACACACAACATTTACATCGCTGGCAGAGGTCATTCTGTGGACAATCACCTTTTTTTGGTATACAGACCTAATTTTTGGATCCTACTGCTCTGGCCAGATGAACTCTTTTTATTTAGACGCTTCATCTGGCCCACAAACACTCTCCAGACTTCAGCAATAGTGTCCTTGCTTTTCCCCTACCAGGATCCACAAGACCTTATGTCACAGTCTTCCTGCACTTTGGCCAGAACCCCACCTTCCTGCTTCCTGCAAGGCATACCTGTCTTTGCTGTTCCAGGGCCAAAGAGAACTGAGAGTGAAAGCTGAGAACATTGCTGTTCTCAGCTGCTAAAGAGTCTTTTGCATCTTCCGTACCGATACAGGATGGACTTCTCTTCAAGTATCACTTCTAGTTATTGACTCTCCTTACTGAAAAGAATTTTTTGTTTTGTTTTGTTTTAAGGAGCCTTTCCCCTGGAGTTTTATTGTTCTCCAGCCTTCTGTGTTAGTTACAGGAGATAAGGCCGATTCAGCCAGTCAACAAAATGTTTTGCTCATGAAGCTGAAGTTCTGCTTTTCTCCTGTACTGGAAGTGGTGATACTTCCACATGCTTCAGAGAAAAATCTGTTTTAAGGTCTGTGCCGGCTCATCAAATATTTTACTAATTATAGGCCCTCCTGCAGATCTATAATCCTTTTAGGACTAAATTAACCCTTTGTACCAAGAGCATTAACAGTCACAAAGACAGATGCTATATACAGAAGCTATTCAAAATAGATCAGTCTCTGCTATCCTAGTGATCACTCCCGAGTTTTACTTGAAGGGAAGTCTAATCGTATGAAAGATCTTGGTCTAAGGTAGCGCATTTCCCACATCTTCCCTTTCATCAGCAAAGAAATTCCGCATTATTAAAAAAATTCAGATACCATACATCATTACGGCCATAAAATAAATGTAGCACAATTATATTTCTTTGGACTATCAGCCTTTAAAAGCAGTCTGTGTTCCCAGGGCCCAAAACATTCAACCTTCACAGGCTTACATATCAACAGCCCACTCAGAAGCAATTCCCACCGGATAACTGTTCCACAGGCTCTTGAGGGCAATGTATTTAAGAAAATGCAAAGTAGTGAGGCTCTGAGGCTCCAGGGGAAAATCAACAAAGAAGATGGATGAAAAACTTAACATGAGCCAGCAGTGTGCCCTTGCAGCTTGGAAGGCCAATGGTATCCTGAGCTCCACCAGAAGAGGGGTTGCCAGAAGGCAGGACGGTGATTGTCCCTGTCTTCTCTGCCCTAGCGAGGCCCCATCTGAAGAACTGTGTCCAGGTCTGGGGCCCCCGTACAAGAAAGACGAGGAGCTGTTGGGGAGAGTTCAGAGGAGGGCCACGAAGATGATCAGAGGGCTGGAGCACCTCCCCTACGGAAGTTGGTGGCTGTGCATTCAGCAGGCGGCTTGGAGCTTGATGATCCCTGAGGTCCCTTCCAACCCAAGGCATTCTATGATTCTACGAATCTATCTGCTTGTGGTCAGTCCTGGTGCCAATACATGAAGGTATAACTTCCTGAGGGAAAATTTCCTCGGGGCATACAGGACTTCCACTCTGAAACATTTTTACTCCTTATTTGGGCATAGGTATCATGCAACTATTTTCATTGCAAGAGTCAGATGTGCTCACCTCTTTAAGGCAAAGTGTCAGAAGACCCCTGTCAACCTCAGGATCTTGTGCTGGACTGAATGAGTAAAGACACAGGCAATGGGAGGAGGACGGAGATGGGCTGTCACTTCTGCCATTACCAGCAGTAAGTTGTCCTCAGGGCAACAGGTCCCAGGCTTTTCTCTCCACCCAAGGTGCGAGCCCAGCCTCCACAGAGCAGCATGAGACATGTGCTCGTGGAAGCAAACAAGTGGAATTTTCAGAAATTTATGTGAGTCTACGTTTGGGTAGATTTTCATGGGGACAGCAAAAGATGCCTCCTGAGAGGGTTTACTTGCAAAATTTTAGGTTTCTTTCCACTGTAAGCGGGGGATAAAGCTCTTCAAAGAAACGGATGGAAGAATTTAATGTTAACAAGTAATTTTCCACAGGCATGCCCTCAGAAACAAATGATTCCCATTTTCTGAGATGGAGGGGAAAAAAACCCACAACTTCGAGCAGTTTGCAAGTGAGGAAAATGTGATACTGAACGCATTTGAGTTTGGTCCACGCAAACCAAACAAAAACAGCAACTTATAATGGAAAGTTTTGAGCCACTAGGACTGAAGCAAAATGGCCAAGTCCATCTCTCTAGAAAGGGAGCGGGAGCCCAGCCAGCCCTGTCTGGTGACCACGACCCAAACACAGCAAAGCTGTTAGCGGCTCCTCTCAGTTGGGTGAACTGAAGACAGGAAAGAGAAACGGGTGCATCAATCCGTTGGATGCAGCCATGAGAAGGCCTGCAGGGGAAGAAGATTTCCCTGCAGATGCTGTAAATAAACACTATCATTTATTTTAGGTGACACAATGAGAATGTGTCATCTGGACCACCGTGTATTTCTCACTATTTGTGGGCAAAGCAAAAGATTTGGAATGAGAGGATATGAAGGGAAAAAAGATGACAAGTTTCTCTTATGAAAATAAACTTCATCTGTCTGTTAAATCCAGCACAAAGGAGCTGAGGGGGATACGACTGCTGTCTTGAAAGAAGTTCAGGGAGAAAAGTGGCTCTTCAAGTTAAGTGACAACTTTGACAAAATAATATGTTAACATTAGTTAACAGGCATAAGGTAAAAGTCGTTAACTGTCTGTAAAGTAGCACATTCTGATGGGGTCCTGAGTGTTGGGATTTCTTGAACCTGGGACACGTGTGTTGCAGACTTAAAAAAGAAATGACTTCCATATCATAGGAGCCAGTAGTAGCCCCAGTAACAGCCAGACTCAGGCAGCTACTGCTTCAGTTGAATGCCAATAATTTCTTTTAAAAGTCCACGTAACCACAGAAACAAACTCTGTTATTAAGGAAATCTTGAGATGACTGATTTTGCTGGTGGTCATAAACGGGCTGCGTGGTTTGGATATCAACACACAAGTGGCTGGAGGGAGCGAGCACAGGGGAAAGCCACCGAGGAGATGCAGTGAATTCCCAGACAAAATCCAGCAACTGCTGGAGTCAGCAACTGCTTCCGAATTGCCAAGGAAAGAAACAAAGCTGCGTGACCAGTGGGCTCTGTCTTTTTTTTCTTTTTTCTTTTTTCCTTTTTTTTCCAAGCTTTAGTAGAAAAAATTGCCCATTTCCTAAAGTATTTTGCAATGTGGAAATAACCTGAGCTGCCTGGAAGGGCTGATCCTGCCTTTTGTTGTATTTCTCATCACCACTCTCCTAAAATCGACATACCCCAGCATATGCACACTGAGCAGTTCTGGTGTTTTCCTCCCGGCTCCAACTTATTTACAACTGCAGTGTGGCCAAAGGCCTCGTTTTGCAACATTGGGGAGTCTGGCAGCAAGCACCAAAATCCACACAGGTCCCCGGGGCGCTCTGCTGCACGCCTTGTTCTGCAGCCTCTGGTCTGACAGATGTGCCGGTTTGCTAGGACAAGGGGAATGGGCAAGTGAAAACGTACATTCTGACATTGTGTAGGTTTTTTTTCTGCAATGTATGGCTTTGGCATTGCAGGAAAATGAGAAGTTTTTATTTCAGCTATTCCAGGTAGGCTCCCTACTGGACAACGCCTCGCGTGTCCCGGGACTGATCTTCACTGGAGCTGTGAACATTCAATGAGGAGTATTTATGTTTATACCAAAGCCCCAGATTCAGTGACTGGCGATACAATGCACAAAACCACAGGGAAATGTTCAAAAGAAGTTAGTTATAGCAGTTTCATACCAGATAAACTTATTTAAATTAAAAAAAAAGGCATTTGCTGTTTAGTTCTAGCATCTATGTAAGTGTCTATTTCAACTGTTGTCCCAGATTACTCAGCTTTATACTTAGTTTTGCAAATAGTCTATGTCAGGCCGAGTTAAGACAGAGTAAGACCAATTCAGATGACTATGGAAATGAAGATTGCATACTGATAAATGCCAGAATGACTGCGCTTCAGTAATCCCCGCCACAGCAATCATGGATGTTAATACTATTTCTGGATTGCGCTATTTTCTTTGAGCCGTTGAAATGCAAACCATTTGATCTAGAATTGTTGCACTGAAAAAAAAAAAAAGCTTTTGTGGGCGAGGATCCACATATTTGTAAAGAAGTGATTGTGACATATACACAGCAATCTGAAATACTTGTGACTGCGCAGTGCATCCGCAATTGCTCGTGTAACAAAAGCACGAGACAATGCTGTTATCATTGTTTCTATTGTCTTCCACTTCCCACCGATGTCTTTTTGTCAGCTTGATACATTTTTGGTTGTTTTCAGCTCTTCCTTTGTTTGCTTTGCTTCTGGAGCAAAACTCAGCTAATGACGCCTTTTCTTAGGCTACACAGGTTTTGTTAGGCTGCACTGTCTAGCAAAACCGGATCAGTCACTCAGCACACAAACCCGGAGCGAGATCGGGGTCTGCTGTTTTAGCGAGACTTATTGTGAGGAAGGGAGCTACGCGATGCAGCTGTGTCGGACAACGTCATCTACGCTGTCTGAAGGTCACTACTGATTATTCCAAATGGTCCCTTCGTATCTTAGGATTGGACTCTTCAGCGACTGGTTCATTTTTTTTTTTTTTTTCTAATTAAATGAAAAAACTCAATGTAAATCCAAAGAACCTCTTGCCCGAGAAGCAAAGAGCCAACTATCATTTTCAAGAGCTGAGAGCGCAGAAGCAACCAGCTAGGTAGTCAGTATCCCAGGATGGCCCTAACGAGACCCGCCTGTGCTAACGAAGCAGGTGCTGTGGGGCTGGGGCTGCCGGGGCACAGCTGTGCCTTGTTGGGAGCCCTGGGCAGGGCCTGCCTCAAAGCCTTTTAAACCCTCACTGGAGGCTCCTGAGAGCTATGGGGGGAACTTTTGTGGTTCTCTGTGTCTAGTGGGAGGCTGCTGGGCTCTCTACCTGCTTTTTTTTGTGGTTCTGGCTTAGAACTGCAGCTGGGTTCTCCTTTCTTTTGGGGGGGGGGGTCATCATGGTACTCTCATCTGGTTTCTACTTCTTCTTGGTTTGGGGGGGATTGGCTCAGGATTGCTGCTTTATTTCTTGAGGCAAAGCACAACTCCAAGGTTGTGGGTGCTGCAGTTCCTCCTACTCGCCTTGATGGAGAGGCGATGAGGCTGTGCCCTCAAGCCCAGCACTGGCGCTGCTTAGGTAAGAAGTGTTGCAAGATGCTGTTCTTGTGGGTTCCTGTTCAGGTTGATTGTTTGGTTTTAAACTTGAGGGTTTTCGGTTTTGTTTTGTTTTTATTTGTCTAAGCTCCTGTTTTGTTTTTCCTTACCTGTTGCAGTGTGAGAACTGCAGCGGCACCTTTCACAGCAAGGATCAATGGAAGCCCGTGAGCAGCTTCGGCACCAGGGAAACTACGGAGGCTGTGAGTGCCGGGGGCTCAGGGACGACACGCACCGGGGCTTCCGGGGATCCCGCGCCTCCGTTAGAAGGCTGCTGGGCTCCCACCCGGCTTTTCCGGGGCCGATGCAGGACAACTGTCGGGTTCCCCCTGCTGTTCAGCTTCAGCATGGCGCTGCTGTTCAGCTCCCACTGCGTTTTTTTTTTGTTTTTTTTTTTGGGGGGGGGGTGGGGGGGGGTTCAGCACAGGGCTGCTGCTCAGCTCCCTGAGGCCAAACACAGTTTTAGGGTGCCCGGAGTCACCCCAGGGGTGCGGTGCGGGTGCCGCAGCCCTGTCTGCTGGCAGCAGCTTCATCCTGAATCATTCCTGCTTCACTTTGTTTTCTTTATTTTTCCCACCATATTCTTCACAGTAAGACATCCATCCTGCTACAAGCCTAGATGCCCGAGGGGACATCCTTGCCTGGTTGCTCCCTCTTGGCCCTAACGAGGCCCATCAGTGCTACTGAAGAAATGACCTCCAGGTGCTGTGAGGCTGGGATGGTCTGGGCACAGCTGTACTCAGTTGGAGCCCGGGGCAGGACCTGGCCAAAGCTTTTTAGCCTCTGCCGGTTTCTCCCGGAGCTCCCTGTCGCTAGCAAGAAGCCACCAGGCAGTTACCCTGCTTTTCCAAGGCTTGCACAGGGATGGTGCTGCCAGGCCCTGACCTTACTTTTTTGAAGCCAGCATGAGTTTGTCATAATACTATGGTTCTGCTTTTTTTTTTTTTTTTTTTTTTTTTTTTTTTTTCCTCCTCCAGCTAGTGTATGTGGCTGCTTATGTACTCACATCCTGCCTGCTTTGGAGGTAATGCATGGCCACTGGTGGACTCCCTTTGCTTTTATTGAAGTCTGCATGGTGCTGAGGGGGCTAGTGGGTGCTTTCAGGCCTTCCTACTCTGAGCGATGAAGATGGCTGGGATGGGGCACTGCCCTTCGGTCCAGCCCTGTCTCTGCTAGGAGTGCAAAGCAGTGCAAGGGCTGCTTAAGAACAAGTTTGTTTGTTTTTCTCCTGTTACCCTCTTCTCTTGCAGGGTGAGAGTTGCAGCAGGACCTCTGGAAGCAAGGATCAGCAGTGGAGCAGATACCAGACTGTGGCCAATCCTTGCTGTGAGTAGTTTCCTTAGCAATAGGACTCTGAAGCCAGTGACCCCGGAGTGGGAGCCACCTGCCCCCAGGGCACCGGTGGTGGTGGTTGTCTTCCTGCAGGTTTGGGGCCAGCAGGAGGATGCCAGTGGACCTGGAGAGCCCTTGGAATGGAATTGAAAGCTGGGTGTTAGAAGACAAACTCTGTGGTGTGCAGGTATGTTGTGCAGCATCACACTTCCTTTCCACCCCTGATAGTGCAATCCTCCTGGAGGCATGGGGTTGATAGACTGAGAAGTGTGATGAGTGTAGTGTGTGTAGAGCAACAGCCTGTCATGGTGGGAGTTTGGGATCCTGGCTCTGATTCCCGCTTGGGCTTCCCTCCATGTTCTCAGGTGATTTACAGGAGCCCTGCGTTCTTGAGTTGCCTTTGTGATTTGCAGGTTGTTGCACAGTTGATGTTGATGAGGAAGGCCACCAGTCCTGCTCTTGTCAAGTTTGTTCAGGAACTGCAATGTGTGGGAGTGCACGGCAGGATAGATGTGAGGTGTTGAGGTGCCTGGTCGTCCTTTGAATGTGAGTACTGTGATCTTCCCCAGGTCCCTGTTGAGCCCTGTAAATTTGTTTTTTGTTGTCTTACAGTTTGGCAGAAACAGCTGTTCCTGTGATTGGTGCTGCTGTAGGACTAAGTGGTGGTTGCACATCCTGATTCACAGTGTGACTGGTGAGACAATTTCTGTAGATGTATTTGGGTTTGCTTGGTGCTTCTCAAGTGCACAGGGAGGCTGTTATTGGCAAGTAAGATAGCCCACAGGAAGGCAGGCTGCCTTGGTCTGCTTGAGAGGGGGGGTTTGGCTGTGCACTTGTTTCTGGACTGATGTTATGAATTTGGTTTGGTTATGGTGAATGTCTTTGGCATAGCATTTGGCTGGGTGGGGGCCTTGTGGTTTTAGTAATTGACTGGTTTGTCCTTGGTGTTTTCTTTAGGCCAAAGTGTGTCTATCCCTGTGCCGTTTGTCTTGCAGTGCATCTGGTTGGACGAGGCTGCCAAGTAAGTGTTATGGTTTTGGTCTATTTTTACAGTGTTTTTCCTAAGTGAAGAAATTTTAAATGAAAGTTGATTGTTTTGAAGTGGTGGAGGAAGGAGTGTCTTGTTTTAGTAAGGCGTTGTAAGTTAGTGGCACAGTGAAAGATGGGTTATATTGGTGCATCAGCTTTGTGGTGGTGGTCTTGTTTGCTGGAGGTGGAGAGATTGTCTTGTGGTGATCTTAGTTTTGGTGTTTTGGGGGCTGTGCTTTGTGGTAGTTGTCTTGGCATCTTGGTTTGGTTTTTTTTTTCGCTGCCTTGTTTATTGTTGAGATTGTCTTGCGGTGATCTTAGTTTTGGTGTTTTTGGGGCTGTGCTTTGTGGTAGTTGTCTTGGCATCTTGGTTTGGTTTTTTTGGCTGCCTTGTTTGCTGTCAGTGGAAAGATTGTATTGTGGTTATCTTGGGCTTTTTTCCTGTCTTGTTTGCACCGTGGTCATTTTAGTTTTGGCTGTGATGGGGTAGCTGACTGGGGGGGGTGTTTTTCGATTTTCTTTGGGTGCTAGGCAGCGAAATTTGCACCATCTCTAAAGAGATATTTTTTTTTTTTTTTTTTGGCGGGGGGGTGGGTTTCGTCATGTGGCGGCCTGCTCCCCCGTGCTGCCCTCCCCGGGGCCGCCCTCCCTTCTCTCCCCCTTCCCTGCCCGCTCCCCGGGGCCGCCCTCCTGCTTCCTCCCTCCCTCCCCCCCGGCCTCTACGGGCTGTCCGCGTGGATACCTGAGTGCTGATGGAGGCTCCTGGACGGTGGTGGCTGCTTCGGGGTGCTGGTGGTGCTCCTTGACTAGAAGGGAGGAGGCAGGGCTGGGAGGCGCCGAGTTTGGCTGCTTTCTGAGCAAAAGTAGCACCTTCTTGAAAAATGCTTTTTCAGGTGTCGCCACGTGGAGTCCTTTCCTTTCCGTAGTTTCAGGAGCCCCTCGGAGATTGCTGTTCGGCAGTCTTTGGATGCACAGCTAGAAGTGAAATGTTCCTTCACTTCGTGAGCAGGAGTAGATCCCTTGTTTTAGCTATAGGTATCTTGCAACGAGATGTATGATGTAACTTGATTTAGATCGTTAGGGAAAAAGAAGCTAGGGACTTACGCTGTTTGCGCAGGAAAAGTTCAGTGCTCTGCAAGTTCTGCTGCGGTAATTGGCACGGCTTGCTAGAACCATGTATGTTACTTTGTTAAAATTCACATGAGTAAACTGTGAAGTCTAGATCGACAGTAGCTTTTCTTAAGTTGAACAGCTCAGATCTAGTTGTGCTTTTAGGTTTGAGCTGTGCTGTTACCTAAGCTGCTGTCATGCTAGCAGTCAATGGCTCTAACTCTTTTGTTTGTAAAATGCGGTCGTTATCCGCTTGGGTAGCCTAAGATAACGAAACTTCTCGTGTGCAGTTAATTTCTCAGGGGCTCCCTATGCGAGTATGAGAGCTTAAGCCTCTGCTACAGCCGCTATGAGCAGACTTGGTAAAGTAGGCTTCGGAAAAGCAGATGTTCATGACAGAGTCTCTGCTTAAATCCTAGTGGAACGGAAAAGCGCCTTACCTCTGGAAAAGGGATCTCGGGAGGCGGGGGCTCTGCTTCGGCGTATCCAAAATCGGCGCTGGCTTACCGGCGGCTCGCGTCTCCTTGCCTGGGAAAGCCCACGCGTTTCGGACGGTGGAACTGGAAGTAGTGCTTTAAAATTGGACTAAGTTTACTGCTCTACTACTTTTTGTATTTGAAACCCAACGCTCAAAGCCCTGCTAAATCACACTAATGAATTAATACAAAATAGAAATACTTCCAAAGCGCCTGACCTTCTTAGAAGGGTTCTGTGAAAATTAAAAATTCATCTGTAGGCGTCTTTATGAACCGGCACAAATGCCTCTGGAAAGCAGTGAAAGTGCAGTTTCTCTGCTGTAATTATTGTATGTAAGGTAGTTTTTCATGGGATTACCCATGATAAGCTTCCTGCTATTTCTGAATGAAAGACAGTTATCAGTTAGCTTAGAATTGCAGTTGAAGAAAAATTGAGTTACTAGAAAACTAACTAAAAGTATCTCTAACTAAAAGTATCTTACCTGAGTGTAAGATGTGTCTTACTGTGGGCTGGTAAAGAGAAGGAAATGGCCTTTCGCCCTCTGCAAGTAAACCTCTTTTTAAATTCGTGCCAGCGAAGCACTGATAAAAAGAGGGCAAGTAGCTGAGTTAATGCTCCGGTTCTTTTCTTTCAGACCCGAGCTCGGAACTGCGTTCCCCAGGAGACTGTTTGCTGTTCTCTTATCGTTTCTGCTCGAGGGGAGCAAGTCCTATACCTCTAGGACAGGAAATACCCCAGACCCAGCCTGCGGTTTGGAAGTGTCTCGCTGCTGCTGCTCTGCCAGTTCTCGGTAAGAGCTCTTTGCTTTGCTGGCGGTTTGAGCGGCAGCCTCTTCTGCAATCATATTTAAATGCCGCTTTTGCCCAAGAGCTGCCGCTTCAGCCACCCTATGCTCTCTTTACTGTAGAAATGGCATACAAAAAGCAATACTCCCTTTTCCATTCTGACCTGCATAAGAACTACTACTCCGGTTCAGTCACCTTGGACGTTTCATGCTACTGTGTTCTAATTTTGCCAGTGCCCCTCAGTCTCTCGAAATAGCCTGTAGCACATAAAGCCATAACAGTTGCACTGGCAGAGGGTGAAGCTGCCATTTAAAAGGAACTTGATGCCAAGCTGGGGGAACTTCAGGAAGCTCGGAAAAGGAAAAAGAAGAGCCCAGTACAGCAGGTGTAATTTTCTCATCTTCCCCCTGTGCTGTCTGGTTGCAGGACAGGGAGAAAGCTATGGGGTTACCTGGGGAGACTGGAATTTCAACAGACTAAAGCCCTGAACAACTTCATCAGCTGCTGAAGAGGTATCTGATGTCAAGGCTGATGGATCAGATAATTTCAGGATTCCTTTTCTGGGAAAAGGAAGTGCTATGACTGTCATCTCAGCGGCTTCTTTCACTGTGTTAAGTGAAAGAGGGCTGGTGCTGCTCAGCACTTAGGTAGATAATTGCCTGAGGAGAGGTGTTTTCTTCCGGTTACATTCCCTTTTTTAAAAAAGTAGGTGATCATTTTCTGTTGTAAAAACAAGTTCCTGTATACGCATTTGATTAGTTTCTGACTTCCTAAAGCTGCAACAGCAAAGAGAGCCTTCCTTCTATGCCAAGAGCCCCTGCTGCAAGTACTTCTTTCTCAACTGTAGATTTTATCACTACTACTTCCAGAGTTTGCTACAGAAAACAGATGTCTTGTGAAGCACTTCAACCTGTTGGGCTCCTGACTGGTCTTACTCCAAAAACTGAAGTTATTCAAGAGTGGTCTCATAGCTGTCACAGCTTGCTATCACTCCATGAGCTTAACTCCCAAAGCCCAAACCCTTTTGAAACACTGAAAAGTAGCAGCATGGCTGGCAACTGCACCTCTCAGCACCAGTGAATGCAAGGAGAATTAATTTTTGTCACGACTTTGTGCAATGATTGTTTTTCCAGTTTTTTATAAGTGACAAGACCACTGTATACATTAGACTATGGCTGTGTGTTTCTTCCAGGAGAACAAATGACAAAAGGCCAGAGCGGACAGAGTGACACTATCCAGCTGTTGGTGGCCTGCTCGATTGGATGAGAGTGGGGCTAGATGGCCCTTAGGCATCTCTCCAGCACAAATGATTCCATACTTAAATCAGATAATGTTTTAAAAAAAAAAAAAAAAGATTTTTACTGTTAAATTATTTAATATATCATCAGTAATGACAAGTTTAGTTAACTGTTTTTTACAATTTGTAATACTAGTTATGATATTGCTATTACCGTTATATTCTCCTGTTACGCTATAGATGCTTTCAAGTTGGTTTGGGTATGTTTGCTGTATAAAATCCTGGCTACAAAAGGAAATCAAAGCTGTACCTTGGTCAAGATAATACCTTGTATAGAAATATGCTTATTTGACTCATCAAAAAATGTAAAATGATCGTGCTTTGTAATGCTTATGTGATCACTGTAGTTCTGTACTTCCCATTCTGCCATATTAATTTTTTTTACTACAATGTAATACAGCAGTGTCAGAGCTGTGTTTCTCTATGGCTGGTTGGTCTATTCTGTTTATAAAATGCAAGGTTGAAGAACTCACTGATCTTTGGTTATCAATATGAAGATGAACTAGGATTGCAGAATATTATTTTAAGATTGTAAAGAAGTATTTTAATTTCTGTCCCTGTATTTCAGCATTGCTGGAATGCTGGGATTTAACGCTATTAACGCTACTTTCCATCATGGTTTCCCTCTATGCTTTTCTCCATGTGTTCAGGTGTGTCCACTACCATTAGGGTAAACATTAATAGATTCAGACTCCTTTTCTTGAGCTTCTGCTAACAAGTTTCTCTGCAATCACATTACCAAGTTTCATACACAATGCAGCTGCCATTTCTTAAGAGTTTCCTTGCCAGTACATTACTTAGGAAATTATTACTTAAAGTTGTCTTTAAATCACCTGTGTTTAATTAATTATATTGCTCAATTAACAAGTGGTTCCTTGTAACAAGGAGGGGACTCTCACTCTTCGTAGCCAAGTCCATGCAAACAAAAATTTCAATGAAGTCATCTTTGGTTTCTGATAATGCTTCATGCCAGCTGATTCACTGGTTACAGACCAGAAAAACCCAGAAGGATCATCTTTCTCATTTTAGTTGCAAACAACTGAAGGAGTTTTTTCCAAAATAAACCTGCTGTCTTTAAAGAAAAATTTGAGATACTGTAACAGTTCTGTGCTGTCATGCTTTCTCTATAGGTACATTTTCTGCACAGCCATCATGCTCAAAATGCCTTTGGTGTTACAGTAACTAAAGAGCATCAGTGTAATTGCCTGGGAGATTCACCAACATCCACAGTAAATACTCCCTATTTTTAAGAGTTGCTTCTAGGACCATTGAAATAAACACACTGAAACACCCTTCTGCAAATACCAGCTGTGGTTTAACCCCCCTGGCAGCTACGTGCTCCATCCCCCACCTTCCTGGAGGGATAGGGGAGAGAACTGCAAAAAACCATTAAAGTAGAACTCATGGTGTAATGCTATTACAGGATGGAAAGTACAGCAACAATAGCAGCAAAGACAGAGTCTTTGGCTGCAGTAAATGAAAACAAGTCCAAATGAAGAAGCCACAGATGCAGAAATGAAGGGAAAGATCTGCTTACCTCTGAGAGGCATCAGGTGATCTCAGAGGCAGGGATCTCTGGCAAGAGATGCCCTCGCCTCCACTGCCAACCCTTAAAAGAGGTCTGGGAAGGGGTGGATACCTCCAATCATTCAGGTACATTGAATGCACCTGAGCTCCCCTGGGTTGGTGCCCCCTTCCCACCAGGTGCTCAATCACTGCTTGAGGCCCTGACTTAACATCTCTGCTACATGTGAACAGAGCTAAAACTTTTTACAGAGATAGAGATTAATAGTTATGAATATATAATACATACACACACAAACATATCTAGTAAGTGATGCGCAAGTAATTGCTCACCACCACCACCTGACTGATGCTCAGCTAGCTCCCCAGTGAATGGAAGAGAACAAGATGAACTCTCACCCCCTTCAAAATCTTTCCATGTGATGTCACACACTACAGAATACCCTTTGACCACTTTAAGTCAGCTGTCCCTATTCCATTCCCTCCCAGCTCCGTGGATTGTTTGCTGACAATGGCTTTGGCTCTGGACAACACTGCCCAGCATCAACTACAAACATTGGTGTGTTATCAACATTGTTTTTCTCAAAGAACCAAAACATGGCCTCATAACAGATGCTCTGAAAAAACAATTCCTTTCCAGCTGCTACTAAGGCAATATCTTTTGATTACTTGGAATTAAAACCAATTAGGTCTAAGGTACATAGTTTCTTGCCTATAATGTTCTTACTGACAAAAATTGTCCCATTAGTATTGGAAAAAGAAAAACACAGGAAAAATTATAATTTAAAAAAAAAAAAAAAACAGTTAATAGGTCTTGTAATTTATACGTTCAGCAATTCATGGAAAAAACTAACTGGGATAAAATAAGAACAATTTCCATAAAACAAAGACAAAGCTCAAATTTTGAAAATCTCAGAATCACTGAATGGCTTGGGTTTAAAGAGACCTCAAGGATCATCAAGATCCCGCTCAAGAGCATGTCCTGAGATTATATTCCAAATAGTAGGCTAGGATTTCATTATCTGTAACGTTAAGAGGCCATTTAGAGGATTTACTACTTCAGTCCGGTCCAGTCCTACAGATCAGCCGATCACAAACCATAACTCTCAATTCACAGCTGCCCGCTTACCATTCCTGTTTTTTCCTCACATCAGTGTTTCAGATAGGATGAGGAAATAAAATAACAAAATCCGTGGAAAACAGGCTGACATTGCAATATTTCTTGCCAAAACTAAATCAAGTATGGAAAAATATATCACAACTGAACATTGAATTTATACTTGGGAATTCTATAAATGTAAGGACTACAGAAGTAACTACTTCTGTATTACTACAGAAGTAAAAACAAACTAAGAAAATGAATTGGTGCATACTTACCCAAAGTGATTAACATGCAACTCACCATAGGATTTTTTTTTCTTTTCTTTAAATAGCCCACATACTTTCAAAGAAAAGAAGCAGACATTCATTTTCCTCAGTAGAAAAAAAAAAAAAACAAAAAACACAAAATTCCACCTAACTGTGACCTTTCACTACCTTACTTTTCCATGAAATTTAGGCGTAATTATCTAAAGACATGATAAATATCCTACCAAATCCAATCCAAGGAGCTTTATACACACAATTTTCATGCCAAAAAAATGATGATTGTAACTTACAGTGCTCTGTCCTCCCACAGAGAAAATATAATAACTGCATAAATTAAATACAGTTTTTTGGTTTTTTTTTTTGTTTGTTTTTGTTTTTTTGTTTTTTTGTTTTTTTACATTGCAGCTTCTTCATAAAGTGAAGCATCATTAAAGTACACGGGAAGCTAAAAGAGCTTTCACATCAGCTGCAAATGCCCAGTAGAAAATAAGAAAACAATGTAAGTATAACATGATGGAAAGCATAGCAATGACAACAAAGCAGCAAGGTCCCAGGGCACCACAAGTGAAGATTCCCTCAAACACAACAGCAGCAGACACAGAAATAAAGGAAAGATCCCTAACAATGAGCTACTCTGCACTGCCAACCCTTAAATGAGGTCTGGGAAGGGGTGGATCCTGGCTCCACCCTTCTGCTCACTCAGGAACATTGCATGCACCTGAGCTCCTCGGGGATGGCCCTGCCTTCCCACCAGGTGCTCAATCACTGGTTCAGGCTGTGACTTAGGATACCCCTGCTGTAGTGATTACCACTACAATAATGGTGTTGTTACTCAGAATGCTTCGCTTCCTACATCCACCATCATTATTTGATCTGCATAACTACACCTAACATTTCCATTAAAAGAAGAGTCATTAAATAAGAAAATGATCTGAATCTATTTTCAAAAGAATAATTGACTACAGTTGGTTAGAAAATATTTCTGAATGTCTATCTTACGTGTATGGAAATGGAAATATGACTTCATCTAAAAATAACACAATTTTACGTAAAAAGAGAAATCTAATGCATGCTCCCATCATTTGAAAATACTGTATTTTTAAACAATATGGCAGAGACAAAATACTGTAGTTAACATGATCTCGTTCTCTGTGTCCTTTGAGGATAAGTGATGCCACTGAAGACTATTCTGGTTTTTGGGGGTTTGTTTGTTTGTTTGTGCTGTTTTTTTTTTAAATATCAGTTCCCTTTCTCCATATTTCTGTGTAGGAAACGGTTGCAGCAGATTCTTTACTCTCAACTGAATGCTAACCCACAGAAACAGCATCCCTGATTAACGTTCCAGTTAGTGCTTCTGATCGGCTAATGGCTTACCCAGTAGGAAAAGTCCAGGGGGAGCAAATGCCCATTTCGTTGCTCCTAGGGTGCTGTGGATGGTGCCTGAATGCTGAATAGTGTTCCCCAGCTGCCATCGGGGAACAGTGAGGTGAGGGAGGCACTGCCTGCCTTTGAGGGGAGCACAACACGCATGTGGAGCAGCTACTAAATATAGAGCTGGAAGCTGCAAGCATGAATACATTTTCTGCCCTGCTAATGAATTAAAGGATCTGATATGAAGCTGAGGTACAGTTTCCACCAACTTCCATAGTGTAACTGTTTCTTTTCTAGAAACTCTCCTTTTGTAGAAGGAATTGTTGCCATTGTGCAGCTATAAGGGATCCAGGATCCATACTCTACGCCAGTATTTGTGATGGCGATTCCATAATTGCACTGCTGAAAGGGCAGCAAAACGAATTTGCAAAAGAAATACAGGCGTGAGCCTCAGTAGGAAGCAAGCAAGCAGTGAGGGAAGGTTTGTTATAGAACTTAGGACACCAGGCAGCCGTGTCAGGTCTGGCAATAGCTGCATTCTGGTTTAACAGAGGCTTGCAACACAAGGAATGGCCATTCCTCCTCACACTGAGATATGTCTGGCTACATCAAGGACAGTTATGAGCACGGGGGACACTCACTATATGCACAACATGCACTGGGTGAGAGCTTAGCTCCTTCTCTCTCCTATAGAGATAGGACAGCGTTAGGGAACTGTGACAAAGAGGATGGTTACAAAAGAGCATACAGAGGCTGCTAACAGCACATTCACCTATGCAGAGAAATGAGAGAGTAAGAAGGGGGAAAGGAATTGCAACTACCCTCTCTCTAATTAACGCAGTAAATACAAACAAAATGTATCAGTGTCAGTGACACAGGCAGCAGCTGCAGCTGAGAGCAGCCCCATTTTCTCTATCACCTGGCAGCAGCGGATCTCGCTCCCTCAGAGGAAAGCTCTGTTTGCAGCACGCAGGGCAACCTGCGCTGCCAGGCTTCGAAGCAGGACACCAGGGAAAGGCTGGCGAGGAGCCCTGGCCTCACCCTACTGCCGGAAGCCACGGAGCACAGAAAGCAGGGTGCCACGTTACCATCCCAGCCATCCGGGTGCTCTGGTTCTGCCCAGTTTTTCTTGCCGCTTCCTTGCGCATACACCAAAACACACTGCAAAAACCCCATTCAGAACATCAAAGAAGGGCGCCTTATTATTTTCTTAAAGAAAATTCTTTATGAGACTGCTCCAAAAATACAGTTCTCATGTTTGCAGTACACGAAGCAAAAGGAACAAGCTCTCCCCATGCACACGTGAGCACTGAGCCCGCTCGCACCGGCAGGCAAAGCTGCTCCCACACCCCCGCTCCTCACCCCGACGCTCTCAGCGCAAAGCAGTGCGTGCTGAGCGAGGAGGAGGCTTCCCCTGTAAGGAGACGCTTCAGGAACAGCATTTTCAAAGCAGTTGTTGCTCCTGCAGCTCTGAAGGCCAATGTATCCTGGGCTCCATCAGAAGAGGGGTGGCCAGCAGGGACAGGACGGTGATTGTCCCTCTCTACTCCGCCCTCGCGAGGCCCCATCTGAAGTACTGAGTCCAGGTCTGGGGTCCCCAGTACAAGAAAGACAGGGAGCTGTTGGAGAGGGTCCAGAGGAGGGCCACAAAGATGATCAGAGGGCTGGAGCACCTCCCTTACAAAGACAGGCTGAGGGAGCTGGGCTTGTTCAGCTGCAGGGTGACCTCACTGCAGCCCTCCAGTATGTGAAGGGAGCCTACAAACAGGAAGGGAGTAAATTCTTTACAAGGGTAGATGTATGGGAACTACCGAGTCATGGCTTGAACCTCTCATTGATCGCCTAAGACGAGCAATGAGTCAGCCATGAGAGCACAGGTGAAGGCAATTCAGCTGTGTGACCAGAAGGGGTGGAGCCTGGCTGCACCTCTCCTAGACCCCATTTAAGGGCTGACTGCCACTAGGGAAGGATTTTTTTTTTTTGGAGATCTCTCTTTTGTGGAGTTTTCTACCATGAGCCTAGGATATGGGTGAGCATTTCTTTTGTACTGTCTCTTCACCACAATAATCTTTCTAACTATAAGCCTGTAAAATACCATCCTGACCATGACACTCTTTACAATTGTGCATTTGTTAACTGTACAGTAAATAACAGCAGGACAAGAGGAAATGGTTTTCAGTTGAAAGAAAGAAGGCTTAGGCTGGATGTTAGGAGGAAGTTCTTTACTATGAGAGTGGTGAAATGCTGGAACAGGTTGCCCAGAGAGATTGTTGGTGCCCTGTCTCTGCTAGTGTTCAAGCCCAGATTGGATGGGGTCCTGGGCAGTGTGGTCTAGTATTACACGTGGAATTTGGTAGCCCTGTAGGGGGATTGGAGCTTGATGATCCTTAAAGTTTTTTCCAACCTGGGCTGTTCTATGAGAGGCCCTCCCTCAATCTGCTGTAGTAGTTAAGAATTAAATTTGGTAGACATTTTTCTAAGTGATAAGAAAACACATCGAGTACAGTGTCAGTAACCTCCTAAAATGTATCTGAGAAAGACCTTTCTGGCAGGGACCAGGAAGCTTCAGTTTCACCATGTAGGCAAGTCTACCTGAAAGTTCAGGTTGGAGGGCAAAGTATCCTCTAGAGAAAGTGTTCTCCCGTCAGCCCGCTCTTCCCTCCCTTCCTATCACACAGTGAGCTCTTCCAGCCTAGCAATGCCGCCAGTGTGTTTCTACAGACAATACAACAAAATCCAACGCAGGTTCACTCCTCCAAGCAGTACTGCTGCACAAGCAAATACCATACATTTGAAGTAATAGAAGTACATTCTATAACTAACAAGAAAATACAAGCCTGACATGAGAATCCAGGGCCACCAGTGCCAGAGGTTACATGAAGGGCAGTTAACACTGGAGCTTCTTTACAGCTCCTCCCCACTTCTGCTAAAGCAGGTGTGTTATGTGAGCCTGCAGCGCGCTCCTTAGGACCAAAGCGCTAGAGTACATTCACATCATAAACACACCAGTAACTCAGCTAGAAAGAAAGCTTTGAAGCTTGAATCTGTCTGTATTCTAAATTAATCCTTCATGAACAACAGGTTTTTCTAAGTCTGTGGGGCATTTCTTCTTTAGGGATCTTTTTTCTCAACCTAGGAAATCAAAGCATCATCAACAGTAGCTGAACACCCTGCCTCCCCCTGCAGTTAAGTACTGAGTTACTGAATCTTTGTAATTTTTCCTTGTCATCATTTCTGATGGGACAGGAATCCCAGGCAGTTGTCTTGCTGCCCAGAAAGGACAAGCACGCACAGTCCACTGCACTGCAGCTACTGTAACTTTATTGTCATGTGAACATTTGCCTTTCTCTGTGCAGAATTTTTCTCCATGTGTGGTGTCAGCAGAATGCACAATAAGAAAAAAAAAAATGTGTTGCCTCCCAGAATCTCTGCCTCTGGTCTGGGTGTTACCACAGCAGTCTGCCTGTGACCAACACCGTACAGTTAGGGAGAAAACTCCCTCTCATACTAAGTGACAGAAAGTGACTGAGCACAGACTCTGGGAAAGGTCATCTTGGGACATGTGGCAGCCTGAAAAACATGTTGCGTCAGCATGGGAAAGGATTGGCCGGAGCACAGGGTGTGCAGCAGCGTGTTCCTGGGCAGAAAAAAGCACAGGAACATGGAGCAAGTCACCAGCAGAGGGTTTGAATGGAGGCCTGGGAAATGCAAAACAGGCTGCTCTAATGAGGACGCTGGCACTTCCCAGTAAGCAGAAAGAAAGGGAGGAAAAAAAAAAAAAAAAAAAAAAAAAAAAAAAAAAAAACTGAACATAGAAAACTGTGGAAGACTTTCAAAACTGGCTATAGAAAGTAATCTGAAACCTCAAGCTGACCGAGATAAGCAGGAGAGTCGATCAGGAATTTAGTGGTAGGGTTTCTTGTGATAAAATTTAATGAACATGGAATCTGTCATGCACATAATTGAAGTGCTGAGGAGTTCTTTACATGGGAAAGGTGAAGCTGAGACAAAGGCTTCCTGCCCCAAGGAGCGTAATGAACCATACCTGAGCAAGTCATAGCACACAGCTACCAACTCAGGGAAACACAAGGAGACTGAGGCACCGTTGGTCAGACCTGAGAATCGGAGCCAGTTTACAGTCCTCCAATTTCAGAGGTTCTGCAGTATCAGAGACAGTCTTAAAGGAGGGTGTGCTTAATCTTTTATTATTCTGATATTCTATTATTGCTGATATTTCAGCAGATGTTATGGACTAAGAGCAAAGTAATAACGGGAGTGGAAATCTGACAGAGCGTGTTTGAAAACTTATTTGGAAAGCTTAGCACAGTGCACTAATTGGAGAGAGTGACGTTTCCAATAACAAGAGATGTAAAGGAGGGAGACGGAATGCTAGAAGTGATCCTGCAGTGAAGCACACCATCTCAAGAAACAGAACTTGCCAGAAACCAGTGTGCAAAAGGGAAAGTACTACACTTAACGTGTCAATTGAATGTTCCTGTATAATTGCTTTTTCCAAACAAACTGCTTTTTGACAAAAGCATTTTCAGAGTCATTTTTTACCCTGCAAATATCAAGAACAAAAAAAAAAATTTGCAAGAACTCCAGCAAATGGATCATTGCTCAATGGAGTGTCCAACGTGATCAGTAGAACGCAGAACTGACAATCGGCTCTAAATGTTATTCTTTGCTATTTAGCTGCCACATAGCTTTAAGTCAATCACTTCACTGTTTCAATATCCTGGCTGAAAAAGGGACATAAAAACAGCTATCTGCTGTTTGTGTGACAGACGCTAACGCTGTGAAAGGGCTCTTTTCCACAGGTACTGCAGCACACGCTCTTCCTCTGTTTTCATTTTACCTCCTTTTTACTGCTGAAGAGACACCTAGAACACGTGTCATAAGCTGTCACGTAAATTTCTTCTCAAATGAAACAGGAGAGCCTCACTATCTTAAAACACAATAGTGTGAAAACCCTGTAGCTGAATTAAGCATACTCGTGGACTGCAGTGCTTCACAAGGAGCGTACCAACATTTTCTCACATTATGCTTTAGGGCAGATGCCAGGTTTTAGCATGAACTTCTCCAAAAGCTTGTGGTAGTCAACTCACCGTGCAACCATATGCACAGAAACCTTGGTGATGCCCACACAGCTTTCTCTGCCTCTGCTACGTTCTGACTTATAATTTTAACTTACAGAAATGATGACTGATGGCCACGTGGATTTGTATTTGCCTTCACACTTACTGTATTTTAACCATTTACATAGCCACTTCCTTTTAGCCATTTAATTCCTTGCCCACCAGACATATAGTGGATGTGGGATCACTTCATTTTTAACCTATGTAATGCTGTAATTTTGAGTAATTCACTCAACTTTATACTACAGTTTTTTCAGCCTGTGTGCTGAATCTGTATGCATACACATATAGATTAATTAAGAAGTCAGTGTGTGACAGGAACTCTAAAGTCTTTGCAAGGATGGTGCCATAAAAGTGCAAGTGTACTGTCTGGTATGCTTTCAAGCCTTGAAGTTTCAATTGTAAAATGAATTTAAGTGAGAAAATTCTAAAGACAAGTTTTATCACACTTTTATACTTCAGCAACAAGGAAAAGTGCTTCTAATTCCACTCATCACTCATATACAAAACAGCACGCACATCCAGTACCGCATTTAAAAAGCAGACTTTTCTTCCCAGGGTGAATTGCATTGCAGAGAATGCCATCCAGTGGTGAACCGAAGGTTTAGCAGACAAATGAAATCGAAGACGGGGAAAATGGAAAGATCTCAAGACTGCCAAGGATTAAGCTAATAAAGATGATGGAACTACTAATATTTACTTCACTTTAGAAATAATTCATGATGTTTAATACATTTATTTTTCAAACACCACTGCACAAAGGAAATATTTTATACTGACCATCCACGTTAACAAAAGCAGCTCTTCTGTTAACATTTAATTTTAAAAATGCAGTTAAAAGCTACTCTTAAACATATCTTTAGTATTCTAAGCCCAGTTTGCCTCCTTGCACTGATCTGTCTCCACTGACTTCAGTGTAACATACTCTAGGTTTAACCAGGTGTTAGATGAGACAAGTCACTAAGGCTTTTTAATGCCTTCTAAAGCTTTAGAGGTAAACATCTTTTTAATATAGGTAAAATTATTCCTGCTCAGTTTATGAAACCAAACAGTTATTTAAATCTAGTTTGTTAATAATTTTGTTAAGTAACACTGTGTGCCTTGTGTATCTTTAAAAAAAAAAAAAAGTCTGACAGCACATTCCATTTCTGTTTTTATGAGCTTCCATATTTATTGCCTACTCTACTGTGTGTATGAATCTTGGTATTTGTGACAGACTTTTCTTAGTTTATTCCACTGTATACCGACCATATGTTGTCTATGCTCATAAAACATTTGGTAATTGCATGTGCAGAAAAAAAAAAAAAAAAAAAAAAAAAAGGTTATTTGCTAAGAAACCAAAGAACTTTCAGGTTATCCCTGCAGAGGTGTTTTTAAATCCAGCCACAGGATACAACTGCCTCCTTTTCTTAAGAGTTGTGATGAAGCTTTGGCAGGATTCTCAGACGTATCTGGCACTTTCCTTCTATCGATTTAAACAAAAATTATGTACCTGAATTCCACGAGGATCTTGGCTTGACTGCTGTTGATGTCCATTTTGGATACAAGAGTGCCTTTGTTGGCTCCCTAACTTAGTATTTGGGGATGCAGAAGGATTTGTATTGTTTTCAGGATGAGTCATGCAAGCAGCAGCACAACAGATGGTGTGAGGTGTAGAACAATAAAGACAAATATATGAGACAGCTAAGAGAAAACTGGAGTAGTTAAAGGAACGATCGGAGGATGATCGAAGCTGAAAGGATGAGAGAAAGCAGGAGATTGAGCTTTGTCATGGATAGCGGGGGCTAATGAAGTGTGGAGTCACCGCTGGGTGAAGTAGCTCAGACAGTGGCCAGCAGGGAAAACTGAAGGACCTGCAGTCAGAGAGGAAGGAATAGAGGTAACAAAGCCAAGAGTAGCACACAGCTGATGGATAGCCAAGTGATGGATTTGAGTGTGATAAAAGAGAAAGTACTAGATGAGGAGGAACGAGAAAATGGAATTGCTAAGAAGACTGATAAATGATATCCTTTAAGGAAAGTAATAACACCGGAGTTAGGAAGAGCAATCAAAACCAGCCGTGGTGTCCTGAAAGTTGGAAGTCTAGAATGACAGCAAAGAAAAGAAAAACAAGAGATGGCAGCTGCTGAAAAACAGTATAAATCCCCAGGGAAAAACAAACAAACAAAAAACCCACTAAGGCCAGCAGGAGACAAAACAGTAGTTCTGAGCTGGTGTAATGGCTAATGGTAGCAGAGACAGCATACACTGGAGTGAAACATGGTAGAAGTTAAATTTCACAGATCAATGAAGCAAAGTTCTTTAAAAGTAAGAATCTGCAGAATCCAGAGTAATTTACAAGTTCATTAGTGTTTTCTGCTGCTCTACCTCAGAGCAGACAGATGCACAGAGAAAGCTGCATCACCAAAATACTCCTAGAAATATCACAGACTCCTTCAGCCCAATGATAGTTCTGTTCCAGTATGGCAGCTATTCTGACTGCTGCTTCATTCTAACAGCAGCATGATTTAGGGTCTAACCCATTTTCTGCTTTGAAGTAAAAGTTAATGAAAATACCTTCTACTGCCATGTGCAAGTCAGACAAATACTTTTTTTTTTTTTTTCCCCTCCAGATTGAAACGAGACCAACAGGATTCTGTTTTATGAATACACTGCAGGTATATACCTACAGGACAGATTTAGTTATCGTACGGGAACTGCTAAATCACTGATTGATCACCTGAAGCAAACACCAGGTCAGCTGTGGGAGCACAGGTGAAGGCAATTCACCTGTGTGAATGGCAGGGGTGGAGCCTATCTGCACCTCTCCTAGAGTCCATTTAAGAGCTGACTGCCACCTAAGAAGGCTTTTTTTCTGGAGATCTCTCCCTTTGGAGTTTTTCTGTAAGCCAAGGATACAGGTGGGCATTTTCATTTCTTTTCAATTATCTCCTTCTGCTGTGATAATTATTCTAGATTTACAACCCATAAAAAAGCAGCCTAGCCAAGCCACTCTGCTAACTGTATATTTGTTGGTGTACAGTCGCTTACAGAAAGACCTTTCCATTACTAATTTTAAAGATAGAGAGTAGCAATGTTTGGAAGGTCAGAAGTTTCCTTCTCACCTCTGAAGTAAAGAAATTAGGCAGCTGGTGGAAGGCACTTCAAAAAAATCTTTCACACCAATGCTATATTAGCCTTATCAGCAAATTTTGATGGATGCTCGAATGGCCTTGCTCTTAAAGCTCCAAACAGTGGAAATACCATCACCGCTATAGACAACTTAGTCAGGTAGTCAACTATTTTATCTCTAGAATACGTTACCAGGAGTAACACCACATTTTGCCAGATATATTGCTTATTTATCTTTACTATTTCATAGAATCATAGAATTGCTCAGGTTGGAAAAGACTTGAAGACCATCAAGTCCAACTGCAATCTAACCTATTTTGCACTTGGAACAAAAGTGAGTAAGCCAATTAGTTCATTTTAGGGCACTATTTGATCTCAAGATAACTATGCTACATCCTTATTCTGACCTTCAGCAGTCTCTTAATTTTATGATGTATGCTAATGTAGTAAGTACTGCCCATTCTATCCAGGTCACTGGGTGTTGGATGAATCTAGCCTAGGGATGGTCCTCAAAAAAAAAAAAACCAACTCACTCTGATAAAAGGATATGAGCTAATCAGTAAGCCATCTCTAAAAATGGTTTTCGAAATACTTCTGCATCCAGTTTACAGTTGTTTCAGATAGACCAGATTTCCATAACATGCAAGACAGCTTCAAAAGCTGCAGCTGAAAAAACATCTGCTTTTCTTCTGTTTAAGGGGTCCATACCTCTCATCTGTGGCTTGCTCTTGAAAAATTAGAGTTGGCTAATTATCACCTTACCACTTCCTTCCAGTTATTCTACATACAATCCTCACCTCCTAAAGCTTTATCTTAGACTGAAGTCGATTCTGGTTTATTATTCCACATCCCTCACTCCATCTGCATTTCCAGACAGATGAGGTACCGGAAGGTTGAATATGGAGAATATATTATCTACCATCCAAGAGCTGTCAGAAAGTTAGAAGTTCCCAAATTGTTTCAGTCTGTTTACTAAGGAATACAGAAAGCACATCCCCTTGAAGTTTTACCCTAGAATATCCCTGTTTGCTGCTGAGCACAGTTACCACCACCAATAAAGGCATCCAGGTTCCCACCTCAGCGCTGAACTTTGCAGTGAAAATTGATACAAAAAAGGAAATTCTTAACGCCAGTCTTTTGCATTCGTATGTCAGCACATGATATCACATTGATCCGATTTACTTATAGCTAAACACTATTTCTTGCATTCCACAGGTAAAACAGCCTAACAGCTTTGACATTTATAGAACCTGTATGGCAGTTATGTGATGTAAGTGAAACTTCATCTTGTATCAAAAAGACATTAGTAATTGAATTGATACCATTAAACAGCAGCTTAGCAAGTAACTTAATAATTCAAGACATCAGAATGCAGCTCCTCACTTCTATATCACCAGTTAAAACGTGGTGCAAGTCTGGGCAGGCCTGCCTCCTGTTACAGTGCCACAGCTGTTGTTCTAATAAATAAGCTTGTGATCTTAGTTCAGATCTTAGCTGATCCACACCCAACAAAAAGGACACCAGCATCATTAGTTCTCACCTACTCTCCTACTTCCATCAGTTACTTTCCCACCAACACCACCCTTTAAGATGCATTAATCGCATATTTTCCTGCCACTGAAATCCTAATTTCAGTTCTCCAGTAATTAGCACAGCTGAAATGCCTCAGGGTCACTGTAAATTGTTACAAGATTGTGTTCTTCTGAGGTTCTTCCAATCATTTCAATTCATTCATTTTCTGCAATTGTTTCAAACCTCTTTAACCAAGCTCTGGAAGAAAAATGTTCTAAAACAACCACAAATTGAAAAGCAGGAACTAGAAATTCTAATGGTAAGTCAGAGCCAACACTGCAACTCTTTGAAGTAAGCCAGCACTGAAGGCAAAACACAATCATCATTTTCACACAAGTTTCACATTTATTTCACAGCCATTGCGATGTTGCAAGGAAAAAAAGTTTCTTTTGTATACAGCATTCCCAAGTGCATCAGACAAGTGAGATCCGCCATCTTCCCCGTAACCAAATGTACACCCTTTGTTGTAAATTGCAGCAGCAGCAATTTACGACTGCTTCAATTACTGGTAACTAGTGCTTCTTAATTAATACCTTAAGAAAATACATTTATGCATATAAAGTAGGTAACTAGAACAAGCATCCAGCTTCAAAAGAATGACACAAGATTCCATTAAGCGCAACCAATTCAGAATCAAAATGCTGTGAATTCAAAACATTCCACTTAGTCTAAGAAAGATCTCCATTTTATTTCAGACGTCAGTGTGGACTACTTCATACCAAAAAATAAGCTTACTTTTAAGAAGCATCATACATTTTAATTAAGTTATACATTTTTTGCAAGTTCAAATTCAGACTTATAAAAATGCCGTGATTATCTTAACTAGCAAAGGTATTTATCAGCATCCCCTCAATATGGTTGAAACATAATACTCCCGATATAAGGACAGGAGGCAGCAGACATAACTACTTAAAACCAGTTCCAGATCACCCAAGAAAGGTAGCAATCGCCATCAGGTAACAAAAAAGGAATTACTTACTCCTTTCTGAGGATCAGTGCTCACCCAACACTCCAAAGGAGGTGATCTCCCAGTAGAGATGCTTTCCTTGCGGCTGCCAGCCCTCAAATGAGGTTAGGGAACTGTGGTCACAAGAGTGAATTGCTTCCACCTGTGCTCCCAGGGTTGGTTACACCCCTGCACAGGTGCTCAATCACTGGTTCAGACCAGGACCTAATGGATTCCATACACCTGCCAAAAATTGTTTCAGTGGTACAGACCTTCTAAACACACTGCTGTTCCATAATTTGCAGAAATCCAGAAATTGTACTGGGGAAAAAAAAAGGAAACCAGAACATCTGGCTTTTTTTTTTTTTTTTTTTTTTTAACCTAAATCAATTTTTTTTGTTTAAATCAGTTAATTTTATTAAGAGTTCACTTATGTGTATGCTAACTTTCAAAAGCTACAAAGGTTATAAATACCACATCTATACCAATGAGGCATCATTGCTCCAAGATTATACTGAAGCCTAGAGGAGGCACAGATTCAGTATTTTCTCCAGCAAGTCAGAAAATTAGAACCTCTAGACTTCAGTCTGACTCTTCTGTTACTTGGAAATAGGCCAAACAGCTGTTTTTAATCAAGGAAAGATGTGTTCCTGTATGCTGTGCTTTATCACAGTATTTCAACTTTAATTTCTCACACCACACTCAAGTTGCATTCATGCTAGTTGAGAGCACCAAACGCAGATGGGAATTATCAGTAATCGAAGTTTTCTTTTTGTCTTTTTTTTTTTTTTTAACTACACTAAAACCCTACTAAAACCCACATGCTGTTACCTGTAAAGAACAGCAGACATTTACATAAAATACCAGGCTTTCTTTTTCTGATAATATGACTCCCACAATGTACAGCAATGCCTTCCTTGCAGTTGATGTGAAAGTGTCCTACAGAAATTTTTCCGCATGTTACCATGAAGCCCCCAGCCCATATCCCAAGTAAACGAGTCTTCAGCTACACATAGTGAAATGCTCCTATCTAGAACACACCTGGATCCTGGGTGGTCTATCTTCTGCTCTGGAAACTTTTCCTTGTTCTCTCTCTACCTCTGCTTGAGCATAGGATCTGAGCAGATCCAGGTTCAAAACCTGTGATCAAAGAAACAAAGATTATATAACCTTGTTTGTTGGAGACATTGCCTTAGTCTTATTTTTCCAAAACTGTGAACTCACAAATCCATTTTGTTTCATGTTAGATCACTTAGGGTTCAATTATAACCAAATGCATTTCACAGACTATGCATAGACATTCAAGTACGTAATTAAAATCACTGTTCAAGAGTGTGCTCATTTGGATTTGGCAGCAAATCCAGAGGCTGAAATTGAACAGTGATGGGAAAAGTACCAAGCGAGAGGGAGATCAGAACAACTGTACTCAGTGATATGTCTGTCTTGTTTGACTTCCCCCAGATGTATTATGTACTGCTATTGACTTACATAACATCAAATCTCTTCCCTTGAAAGAAAGCATGTGTCACACCAAAATCTGAAACCACAAGATAATCACTTTGAAAGGAACAGAACTTCACAGTTCTTAACCTCACTGAGCAGCTTCAGCTACCCTAAATCTTAATAAAACACATAAGATGAACAAACACAGAAGTCATATCGCATGCAAGAATGAGGGAATGTAAACATAACGTCTGTAAGAATGAGAGAATACGCCAAGGGTAAATAATTAACAGCTAGCTCTGAAATTAGGTTAGGTACATGCACAGATATATATAGAACTAAGGGAATAAAATCATCTCAGTGACATTTACTATACAGATAAAAATAGTGCCTCAAACTCACGTGGCTCACAGAAAAAACATTTCTGTCAGTTTAGATCCTTCCTACCCCCAAACACATTTTAATGAAGCATGGTGGTAACATTCAGTCTTTTAAATGAAGACAAAAACAAGCTGGAGCCTAAACTCTCAAACAGAAATGCAGCAGCTACAAAAGTAAATTAATTTGATTAGTGATAATGTCGTTATGATACAGGACAAGTGCACAGAAAGTATGAGGTCTCTTGCCCTTGATATTGATAAAAAACACAAACTGACCAACTATGAAAAATAAAGCAGAAATTATGCATTCATGGTACAGCAGAGCATATCAAGCCTGGATGCAGAATACGTGACGCATACTCGAGAAAAAGTTTCAGAAAATAGATCAAATTCAAATAACTTCTTAGAAAATAAGTTTTATTTGGCTTCTTTCATACATTTTTTTTACAAACAAAAGCACATTCATACAGTTTGCCTCTCCCCGTGCACGTCTGGAATTACTCATACGAAGCCATTAATAATAAGGCAAAAGGTGCCTTTGAAATCATTTCAGACACATTGCATTTGGACTGTAAAGCATCCAAAGTTATTTATTTTCAGACTTAACTTGGGAAAACGTTTCAGGTGTTTCTTGTCCAATTCACACAATTCTCCCATGCAAGAAAGAAGGGACAGACCTTGCAACAAAAAACTGTAAAACCAAGGGGCAATATTCATTTCAAGGCAGAGCTAAAGACAGGTTCTCTGTTTTGTTGGAAATTAAAAAACAAGAACAACACAACTAAGTAACTGCTGTTTTAAAATGACAAATCAGCCATCAGTAGTTTAAGACTGGTTGCAGAGAGCACTCTCTTCAGACGCTTCCCATGTTCAGGTCTGTTTCCTGTCGGCAGTGACTGTGGAATTTGTTTCTTGCTGCTGCTTCTTAATACTTCAGGAAGAGGAGTAAATGCACCTCGGGCTTTCACACATCACAAGAGGTACTAACCCATCAAGTAGCCCCTACAGAACAAAATTAAGTTAGGAAAAAAGTTAGCAATCAAAGGCAGGACCGCCTCAAAAAGCGAGGAACTTTAACAATATTAAACCAAAAGCCACAGCTTGCCAAAACACTCTTAATATCAAGGCTATTTAGTACGTACATCCTGCACAAGGTATACACCAGCCCACTTAACTACATGCTCCTTCCTCAAGTCACTTAATGAACCCTGAAAATGGATCAGACTGCTCATTGCTCTCTATCCAACTCCAGCAATTGCTTAGAATTTCTGAAGCCCACGTTATACCTTTGGAAAGCTGCATTATTTGTACCCTTTACACAAACCGCCAGCGTTAAGACATTCAGTATGTCCTGACATCCCCCAACACTGAACACAATTCTGGGCTCTTTTTCTCTTCAACTTCTCTGCAGCCTTGTTTCTTTGAAGATTTTGAGAAAAACAACCATCACAACACATATAATCAATGAAACAAGAAAAATATACAGCAGGTTGTTATCCAGCAACCGAGGAACCCAACACATCTGCATTGTGAAACACATTTTCTTAATACACATGAAGAGTAAATAAATATTTAAGAAAGGAGTGATAACTGGCATTACGAAGTCAACACCTCACGGAGCTACTCAAGAAATTAATTACTGGTATCTCTAAACTCCTGGTTTCGGCTACTCTAAATAAAATAGAGTTAGAAATAGAGAAAACAGAAATTGGAATTCTTGCATTTGGTTACTACGTAGCCCGACAGTTTCAGATCTTTCCTACTTTTCAGTCTTTGAATATCAATGTATCAAAATGTCACGTATATTGCTTCAATGTTATGTTCAGTTTTGCAGCAACAGAGAAAAAAAAAAAAAAAGCCTGCATTACCTTTACTTTAGGTCTGCCTTGGATACTTCTGAAAACCTATTTCTGCTGCACTCAGTATTTTTAGTTACCACCTTTCATGTACCTTGTCAACAGAAACGATTCATCCACCATGTTCAGTCTAACTGAAAATTAATTACAACTTGTACTCACCAATCGTATCATCTGACCTACCAGGATCTGTCACCTCTTTTTGAACCACAGCGCAATCTTAGAGCAGCTGAGCCCAAAACTTTTCCACTTTGTTCAAGATAGGTTGCTCCAAAAAAGCACTGAAGAAAAGCAATTTATAGCCAAGGTCCAGATGTTTAGAACACCTGGTTTTATTTCCTGCTAAGCTTACATTTACTGTTGCCACCACAAAAGAGGAGAAAAACAGAGAGAATAAAACGCTACTTACGGTAATTTCATCCTCATGAAAACTCTGGCCATAAAGAAGCTCAAAAGCACGCTGACAAATCCAATGAAGAGCAGGAGAAACCTATTCAGCTTGGGGATATTTGGTGCATTGGATCGATCCAAAATTATGAATCCTAAGCCACCCATTGTGAACAGGAAGCTAGATGCAAGTCCTTCCATAATATACTGTCCGTTTACTCTACAGGAGAAGAAAACAGAGGGGAGATGGTAGGATGTTAGAAAAAGTTTAGATTTAAAGTAACTATCTGTATTTCAAAATGCAGCTACTCAACTTATTAACTTTGCTGGATGACTTCCTAACTAAGTAAATTCAGAAAATTTACATTACGCAACTACATTAAAACTGTTAAATGTAATTTATTTCCTCCACTAAGAGCCTGCAAAGCGACCGGGCAAGAACATGATGGTTTCATGCACAGTAGCATACAGTATTGGATACCATGCAAGCTCATCAGCTTACAGAAATATCTACTCCAAAAGTAGCACCAGCTTTCACAGATGACTCAAGGTGCAGAGCTGGGGCCAACAAGCTCTCCAAAACTTATTTCCACCATGATGTTTAGGCAGCTGTGCCCTAATTCTCAGCCTGGAACAAACCCCATTCTGAGTACTGTGCCAGCACGTGAAGCACATCTGCAGGTTCCAGCACACAGCAAAAATGGCTCCTGTCTGCAGAGTGTTTTGCTACCTGCACGCTGGGCATGCAACTGGATCTTCTGCATGCAACAATAACTAAGCCTTTTTCTATTACTGTAATCAGCAATACCAGCAACTTCATAGACGTGGTACAACTGAAACTGCTATGTACGCATGCTAATACTGAAATGATGATGTTCATTTTTGCCACAGATCCTTAAAATCGTCAATACCACCTTCTTGCACATTGTTTCTGCTGAACTGTACTCAAGTCCAGTCAATTCCCTGCCGGAGCCCAACGTGTGCACACTGCAACAATCCGGCCCAGTCTGAGTCATACGCTACATCCAGCTCAAATCAAAATTTACACACGATGCATGACACAGACTTACAGAATGGTTCTGGTATTTTAAAAAAATAAAAATATGAACTGTGATTCTCGCACACACACACTCGTAGAGAAAAAAAATTAACATGTATAGATTAAGTATTTTTAGACCAGATCCTGACTAAGCAATTTCTTGCTTATTGTCAGTAATAGGTGCAAACATCTATTTTGTATTTGTATGTTCACAGAACCATAGAATAGCCTGGGTTGGAAGGGACCTCGAGGATCACGAATCTCCAACCCCCCCTGCCACAGGCAGAGCCACCAACCTCCACATTTCATACTAGACCAGACTGCCCAGGGCCCCATCCAACCTGGCCCTGAACACCTCCAGGGATGGGGCATCCATGTTATGTATTCTAACCCTCAAGTCACAAGACTCTCAATCACATTAAAAGCTAAAAGACCATCACTTTGCATGAGGATTATATCACCATGCATCTGCACCCAGTAAAAAAAAACAAATAGGTAGGAAAAACTGGAAGTAGTACCAGATCAAAACATACTCGTTACCAAAATATACAGTCCTACAAGCTTTTGAAAGATCTAATTTTTCTAGTTTTTGCTGTATTTTAACGGTTTTATTTCAGATTTGCAAATCACAGCCCAGATTTCGGACGGGCTCAGCCTTTTGGGAAGCTCAGGGTAAGCTGGCACAGCTCCTTCACGCATGTTTGTGTACGTGGCGCTGCTCCTACCTGTATGCCAAGAAAGCCACCGGCCGCTGGTGCCCGTGTTCATCCGTCATCGAGCCCACGCTGGGGGGCTCCACGATCACATCGTAGATAATTCCTGCGAGGAAACAAACAAACACACAGCGTCAGCTTGGAGTCTCAAGCGAAGGGGGAGAACCAAGGCGACAGCTGGCAGGCGGGCAGCGCATCCTATGGCCCGCCGGGCGCCGCAGGACGTTCAGCCACGCAACTTCCATCGCTGCGGCCTCCCCTGGCGCGGCGCGGCGGTACCTCCGGTGATGAGGAAGTACGACACCACCACCAGCGCGTAGACCGTCATGGCCGAGGGCATGTGCACCCATCCCGGCCGCTTCAGCTTGATGTTGGGGCACTCGAGGACCGCGAAGGGCAGCCGGAACAGCGTCTCCATGGCGGCGGCTCGGTCCGTACGCCGGTACCGCGCCGCCGGGCGCTTTGCTCACACGAAGGCGGAAACGGAAAGCCAGCCGGGTCCTGGCAGGGGCGAGTAAAAAGAAGAAAAGCGAAAAAAAAAAAAAAAAAAGATGAAACCAACAAAATCCCCGCAAAGCGACGCTGGAACGTAAGATATTCTCTGCGGACGCCTTCGATTTGCAAAAAACATCCGGAAGCCGAGGCCGCTCCTCGGAGAGTAACGATTCCCTTTACCCACCTGCCAGGGCCCAGCAGCCCTGACGTGTCGCCACCGAGTAGCCGGGAGGAGCGCGGCGGAGCGCTGCCCGCAGGACAGACAGGCCGCGCGGGGGCAGCAGCGCTCCGCGCACGCAGCGCCCTCAGGGTGGGCGGGGCCGATCGCTCGGCGGCCGCGGGGACGGGGATTGCGGCCCGAGCAGCCTCGGCTGAGCCGGCGGAACACTGCCCCTCGCCCCGGTAGGAACCGTCCTTCCCCAGCGTTGGGAAGAATCCCGGCTGGTCATTAGCTAAGGTTTCTGCCTGTTAAATAAAATGCCTGTTTATGGCATTTTTTCAATTCTTCTTCAACTGTTCTGCCTCCAGCATTGCCTCTTTCCCAGAGCCCCATGCCTGCCCTACTTAAACCACAGCACCAAAGTTTGTACTAGTGCAGGAAGACAACAACTAATACAGTTTTAACCGTGTAAACTACAGTAACAGCACCTAAAAAAGTCAGCACGTTTAATCTTAGCACTTAAAGCAGCCTCTAACAGGCTGCAGCCTTCAGAAGGAATTTCAGCACAACCTGATGAGACAGGAAGGCCTCATACAACTAGATGACTTACTGCAACATCGAGCTGCTCTGAGAACATTGTAATGAGTTGGGGCACTGAAGAAATGAATCTCTGGGGTACAGCAGGCTTGGCCCTGTGCAGTGTTGGTGTGTGCAGGATCATAGCCACCTCCATCACTCAGAGGCAATGCTGATAAAGTGTTGCATGCTTGCAGGCAGCTGATCCCAACATCCCATGCTCTTCTTGTCATTCTTCTCATTATACATCTCTCTTAGCTGAGGAGCAGACTACACAGTGAGGCACAGTGTGAACAGCCAGCACAGAGCCAGCAGGAAAAAATTCCTTATGTATGCTTCTCAGAAGCGCAGCCTGAATGGACCCAAGTGATTGTAGAATCACCTCCAAACGCCATCCGTCTGGGATCAAGGTCTGCATTCAAATATTTTACCTCCTTTCCTGCTGCTACTCTAAAAGCCGATTCTCGGAGCTATTAGTCTGTTCACCTGGAGCTCTGCTCGGATGGTGCCTGCAGCTGCAGATCCAGGAAGCACCTGACAAGTGACCTGAACAAAGCAGCTGGAGCTTTCCTCCAAATCCAGACCACGCAATGGTCTAGCAGACAGAGCACTAACTTCAAGTCAGACAATCCCCCTCTACCCTCAGATTCAAATAGCAGTGAACTGCAGAACATACTACAAAAACAAACAAGAAACTACCTTTGGCTTACTCTAGCTCTGCTCCTCTTCATCTGGCACTGTCTTCTAGTCTTTAGCCAGCTGTCTGCTTTTCTGTTTTAGATGTCTTCCGGTCATTTCATGCACAGCTGCTGCCATGAAAAAAGGGTTGCTCAGTTACTCCAGTCTGCCTCGGGATTCTGAGACAAAGCTGGGAGCCCTGTTCAGGCAGGCCTGCTTCACCCCCTGACTGTACACAGTATCCTAACTGTTTCTGCTGCATCAAAATCCATTTTTGCCTTTACCAAGCTGTGAGCAGCTCTTACCAGCTTTCATCAGCATGCAGAAAGACAAGACACCAGGAAAGTGGAACTTTCATTTATTGGGCAGAAAATACAAACAGATTTACTTTGACTTCTGGCTCTGTGCTTGTGCCTTCAACACTTTCACAACGATCTTCTGCTCCTCAATAAGGAAAGCTCTCTTGATTCTGGAAAGGAAGCACAACACCATCAGGAGAAGCATCTAATCAACTGAGAACACAAAAAAAGAAAGCTGCAATTAGTTTTGTTGGCCCCAATGCTTCATGTTCTATGTGTGGTGTTAGTTCCATATTACTTTAAAAGAAGCTGTGAGCATTCTTGCCAGCACCAAAAGATAAGAGCAGGGGCAGTGGCAGCATACAAATGTGGAGGTTTGGGGAAAAAGCCCTTGTTTGTTTGCAAATGTAGGGTTAGTGCCTTGTAGGCAGATAAGGCAATGCTCGACGGCTTCACTAACTTAAAAGGAAAAAAAAAAAAAAAAAAAAAGCTGAAATCCTCAACAGCAAATTAATTTAACAGCTCTTAAAATAATAACAGGTGAGACCAGCTAGTCAGTTTCCTCCATCAGAATTACAGGAGAATTGACATGAGTCCAGTCAGCAAAACAACAGCAGCTGCCCTCCCAGGATTAGAGTGTCTTCGTCCATAAACAAAGATGGGCAGGTTAAGTCATGCCTGAACACAATTATTATTTCTGGAAGGCATACAGGTCCACCATGAAGACAGATCTATGTGGTAGTCCTCATACATCAACAGCCTATTTGATGAGTTTAAGTTAAAAGCAAAAACAGCCTACCAGGAAGGCTTCAACAGACAAAAGACAAAGAACTGCCAGCTGCAGGGAAGGAGGTGTACTTTCAGGCAAAGACAGACAGGCACTCATCTGTTAAAAGCAAACTATCAATATCACAGTGTGTAGGAAACACTCAAAAGACTGGCACTTAACACTGAAAAGTTATGCTAAAGACCTGCAGCTGTAACAACCTGTCTTCAGCAGCACCTAATGTGATTTAGCTTAGAACTCACAGAACAGAAGAGGCTGGCAACATTTGCACTACAGATGAAAAACCAGCATTACACCGCTGGCTCCAGAGATCTGCTTTGATTACTATTCACAGGGATGACATATTGTTTGTAATACACAGTATTCCTCAACTTTATCAAGGAAGTAAACAGACACATGGCTGTTACACAATAAAGCTTCATTAAGGGATGCCTAGCAAAAGTCATCTTAAAGCTTAACTGCATTAAGTTACGTAAAATGCTGACAACTACATCAGTGGGTCCCAAAAAATGGGTTAGCATGATCTTTCACTAACATCTTTGCGTAAGACAAAGCAAAAGAACATAGGACAACAGAAGAACAGAAACCACAGAATTATAGAATGGCCTGGGTTGAAAAGGACCACAATGATCGAGTTTCAACCCCCCTGCTATGTGCAGGGTCACCAACCAGCAGACCAGGCTGCCCAGAGCCACATCCAGCCTGGCTTTGAATGCCTCTAGGGATGGGGCATCCACAACCTCCTTGGGCAACCTGTTCCAGCATGTCACCACCTTCTGTGTGAAAAACTTCCTCCTCATACCTAACCTAAACCTCCTCTGTCTTAGTTTAAAACCATCCCCCCTTGTCCTATCACTATCCACCCTTGTAACAGCCACTCCCTCTCCTGTTTATACACGCTCCCTTGATTGGCCTACACTACGAAGATGCAGTAAGATTCAAAACTCACATTAAGTGACCTTAATAATAGAGTTAGTTTGCTATATGCTTACCTGTCACGGACACACTTAGCACACATGGAACCACCATAGGCTCTGCTGACATGTTTCTTTGTCTTTGACAGCCTCTTAAGAACTTTAGGACGCACAGCACGCACCTATACGAAGCAAAAATTGGAAGAAAATGAGAGCACTGCCTAATTTTGGGTAACAGCTGTATTATACAAATAGACTTGGATAGTTTGACTTCAAAAAGCCCCAGCAGCATCTAAAGCTGATTACTGAACAGGCAGGAAGTGAAGCCACACATTGTATCCATGCTGCCTGCAGCATTCCAAAGCTGATTTTTCCATTCTACTGCTTTTGAAACACATTCACTGTTTTTTAAATTGCTTATTATTAAAAACGATAATCTTTATAAAGGTAGAAGCTGATTGAAAATAAGTTGTTACTCAAACATTCTGATCTGCCATTGAAGGCAATAGCATCAAACGAGGGAAGTTTGGGAATAAAATAGCGCATTAGAATACAAAAGTCAGTCCTTTTTTCCTAAAAATCATAGTCAAATGAGTCTTGTTTTTTGAAAAATCTACCTAGTAGATCAAATTCTAAGTTTTAGCCCTGCAACAGATTAATCTAGATCTAACTTGAAACAACTGCAGCCAGTTAAAAGTTAACTCACACAGGTTCAGATAATAGCAATGAGAATCACACACATTAAAAAAGCACCTGTTCCTTACGCTTCCAAACTGTTTCACCAGCTCCACCTTACAATATTCAAATGGAAAAATTTAAAACAAAATGCTGTTCTTGAATTCATGATGAAACAGATATCAAACAAGAAAAGAATTTTAACATTAAAACAAGAAAAAAGGAAAGAAATAGCTGCCAAACTCTTATGCCAGCAACCCTAAGACTTACACCACGAAGCCGTCCTGGGCATACCCCACATGCTGACTTCGGTGCTTTCCCTACTTTCTTGGTGTAAAGGTAAACAATCCTGTTTCCAGGTGTTCGGGACCTAAACGGCAGCAAAACAGTCAATGCAACAATCCAACTCTAAGCTTAATTTTCTTCACCGAAAATTTTCTAGCAACTCTGGCTTACTTACAGCCTGGTCTTGTTGGAAGCTGTGTTGTAGGATAACCTACGACGGTAGGTCAGGCGCTGAACCATTTTTCACACCTGAACTAGGCAAAACCAAAGCAGCAACGGTTTAAGAACTCGATCTCCGGATGGCAGTTCACAAACCACAGCATCATCCGCACCGAACCGCCGAGCCCAAAAGCTGCGCTGAAGCGAACACGGCCCTCCCTTCCCCTCTCTCCAGTGACAACGGCCGCAGCAGCGCCGCTCCGTACTCAGCCCGCTGCCCGCTCCTGGCCCACCCCGCCGCGGAGCTGACAGCAGATGAGGGCACGCCGCCACCCAACAAGAGGACGCCACCGCGACGGCGGCTGCCGGCCCCACAGCAGCACCCCGGCCGCTAGGCCGCTGAGGCGGCCCTGTTTCTCCGCCCGCCGGAATGCGGCCCCTAGCCCCTCGCCACAGCCACCGCCACCGCCACCAGCGGAGCCCTCGGAGCCGCCCTCAGAGCTCGCCGGTCAACGGATGGCGGCGGATGGACGCCGATAGGCGCCGGCGGCCCACAGTAGCTCGCCGCCATACCTGGAGCCGCCGGATCCGGAAGAGGGAGCGGAAGCACCCGCGTCGAGACTGAAATAGCGGCGCTCCGGAACACGGAAGGACACGTCAGGCTGGGCGCCGCCATACTGTACGGCGGCGGAGCTGCAAGGGCGTCGCCATGTTGTAGGATTACGGGGAGGGTAATGTGGGAGGGGCTGGGTACGGCCCAAAGAGCCTCCCGTGCTACGCCCCTGTACGCACTGAAAGTTACGCTTCCTGCCTCTTCCCTCTTTTTCTTTGAGGTGCTGCAAGGACACAGCTTTTGGCAGCAGGGTGGCCCCAAAGGTCGCGCACCTGAAGTACACGTAGCTGTGCCACTGTAGCCAGAGAGCTGCACGTGAAACATGCAAGGCTGGACGCCTTGTTAGCTGCCTCAGCTTTGCTTTCGCAGAGCAGCACACGCTCAGAAGCCTTTGATGTGTGCTGCTGGCCTTATTGATGGATTCGTGGCTCGCAGTTCACCGTGCCACATCCTCCCTCTTTTCAATCTGTGATTTTTTAATTTTTTTTAAGGGGGGGGGGGTAATTATTGACTCTTTTTAAGTGCAAATTGTGGACACCAGAATTTTTCTAATTCACAAAGGAAGAGAAAATATGTATGAACTAGATTTTAGGGTATACTTAAAATTGGAGCATATTTCAGACAACAAGTACATTTCAGAGCAATTAGAGTCTTTAATATGAACTTTCTAAGCCCTGAACCCCGAGGGGAATAAGAAAGCCAATTAAATCCCATTAAATAATCCTGCCTACATATAAAAGTGTAACAGAATCCAATTGTTAAAAGAACAACACTATAAATGATGATGGAACAGTTTAGATGCGATGCTGCAAGTGCAACAGGTTACCGCTTTATTATTGAACAACAGTACTGGTATTTTTGGGGCTCACTCAACTGGCTCTGAACTTGACCGATGTGAATTTAGAAGCTGTCACTTAAATGCCAGCAGCTCACTGCCAGTGATGCTCTGCCCTAATTTTTCAATCGTTCTCAGTTTCTTTCAAGAGGAAAAGGGTTGTCAGGAAAGTCAGTTGTGAGAGCATGTACAAATGTTAGTTTTATGACAACTGGTTTAGTGCAATCTAGCGTGGGGATAATATTTGAAGGAGGAGCTCGGAGCTCTCCCCACTACTTATACTTCTTCATAGGACCAAACCACCTCTTTGGGGAGCAGGTTTTTCCAAGTCCTTTCATTGACTCCTCCATTCTTTCCCTGAATACAAGGAAGAGGATGGAATAGCAAATGCACAGCCCACCATCTTGGAAATGGACCAGTGGCAGCTATAAAAAGCATTTTTTCCCTGCTAGGAAAGTGGAAGCATAGGGCCTGCGGATGCAGCCTTTTTCCTTAGGAAACCATGAGGTTTCCAGGATGTATTTGCTTACTGTCAGTGTGAAACCAGAGAACTCTTTTCTGACAAAGATGACTGGAAAGATAACCATCTCTGGTGGCAGATGAGCGTAGCATTTGCATGGGCCAGCCAGTTGTCACCATGTTCCATTTAACATACTGAAAAGATTGCTTTGTTCATAGTTTAAGACCATTTCTTGCTATGCTAACCATCCTTGCTTTCTTTTTACACAGTTCTCTCCTTACTTTCCTTTCCTCTGAAAATCCCTGTCTATGTACATAACCATTCACATCCTCACATGGAAAAGTCCATTTCAGTAAAAGCACAAGTACCAACATGGGTAAGGCTTGACGAGCCTGTCTGGACCTCTGAAAATCCTCATTCTTTGCTTTCGTGACCCTCATGCCTCCCTTCCATGGATCTCCCAAGCCCTACTAGGATTCTGCTGTTCCACCAGCCTCTTCCCATCGATCCTATGATTCGGCAGCCTCTGCAGTCACACGGGTTCTCCTGCATGATAAGCTTCAATTTAAAGAGGAGTGATTGTTGTCACCTTTATTTGCCTCTGTCCTGTCGACGTCCAGTCAGTGTCATAGACTGGCAAATTCTCAAAGGCACAGGAAGGAAAGCAAGCCCGTGTGCAAGCACGTATTGGGTGCCAAAAGAGAGAAAGAAAGCGCTGGCAGAGGGATGTACTGCTCCTGTTAACTCTCAGCCACGATACATTTCTTTGAGCAGCAGTAGGTATGTCTTTCAGAAATGCCTCATTTAAATCTGAATCCAATCTTGTGTGCTGCTCCAATACAAACAGCGGGAATAGATCTTTAAATGAGGAAAGAGAGCAAGAAGCCGTGCAAATGTACTAGGAGCTGACTGAAACAGAGCACAGAGGAAGAAGTCCTGTGGTCCATTGTCTCTCTGGAGTCTTTTTCTTCCCCTTCCCCCCCCACTTTAAAAATCACATCATCTTTCCTTGTTAAATACATGACGTGTCACAGTGATGATATTCATTTATATCAATGTAACCTTTCACAACATGGACCTGTGCAAATTACTTTACAAGAAACTGTAGTTCATTTCCATTTCAGTGGAGCTTGTTAAACAAGCAAAATTATTTTGTAGCAAAGGGAAAAACAATTTAGTGGAATGCACTCCAAGCACAGAAAGTACATAACATCATATTTGGGTTGAAACTTTTTCTGTCAGAAATGTCATAACCCCGTAAGAAAGAGAATTAAAATCCCGTTATTTTAATTTACATCTAGCCACGAGATAAGTAAAGTTATCATTGAAATTCTAATTAAATAGGATGATTGACTAAGGTAGGACATCAAAGAAGAGAAGTGAATATGATAAGTCAAAGTCTTATTAATTAGTCCGCGTGGAAGAAATTCCAGGGACGTCAAGCTGAGGCTGCTGCAAGGAGAAAAAAAGCAGACAAGAAAATGTGTGTTTCTTTGAAGTTAGGAACTGAGATAGTGATGGAGGTAATTGTGTCTGACTGGATCCAGTAATGAAGAGCCGTAAATCAGACCTAGGAATCGGAGGAAAGATTCCAGTAACGAATGTGGCTGCCCCCCTGCTGCGAAGAAACAGAATGCAGAGCTGACTAATTGACCCAGTCTATCTCCCAGTAGCTCTCTGTTATTATTTATTAATTTTTAATTTCTGAATTATTTACGTTCTGGGAAATTATTTTTGACAGCCTGTTAGGCGTGCCAAAGTTAATGGAGGATGAAAGGACCGGTACTAGAATTAGCAGGGATGTAGTCACAGGCTACTGAATTTAATGATTTTGGAAGGGAAAATTGATTTCACACAGCGTGTCACTTTATACTACTTTAGGGATACACCAGCTATTTGATTAATTGAGGAATAACCAACTCAAAGTATATTTGAAGTGTAAATGAATCACAGTGCTCAGCTGTTTATTTTTCCCCTTTTCTGATGAGAACACTGAGTTTGCTTAAAGTTGCTGATTAAAACCAATACAGGTAGGCCCCATGCACACACCTGCTTATTTTCCCTTGCCTTAAAATAAAATATCTTGCCATCTGGAGGAGACGTGTAATCCTCCATTCCACTTGGGATGGAGCTGGTCCTTCCCACACAAAGCCTAATTAAACAGGCTTTGTGCACACTCCCTTCCCCCTGCAGAAGTCTTTAGGAGGAGCACAGCACCCAGCCTCTGGGCAGAGCACGTGCTGAGACATGAATTCTCCATGAATTTTCGCAGCTGCATTTCATCTCGTCCCTGAGGCGAGGGAGCGGTCCCTGGCCCACCACATTTCCCCCATAGGTCCTCCTGGTGCAGCGGTGTTATGCTGGTCCGCCCATCCATTGTACAGAGCGATGATAAAATAAAGGGACTCTGGTAGCTCTTCTGTGCTGTGTTTCATCCTCAGTGCCAAATGCAAGCTAAATCCTGTCTGCTGCTCACGTCTAAGCCTTCTGGCCCTCCGGGCATCAAGGGCACGAAGGCAATCTTTTCCCAGAAATGTGTATAATGCCACAGGCAATTCACATCTCCAGAAAGATTCATACTGGAAATGTCTCCCGAGTTACTCGAGATGAGAGCATCTCTGCTCCTTCCCGTGAATGGCAGCTGCTTGAAGCAAGCCGTGCAGCTGCCTTTCTCCTGCGCTGCACAGAGGATGTGTGTTTGGTGCCTGAAACAGGGATCAAAGTGGCAAAGCGCTTCTCTGGCACGGATTCCTATGGCGGGCTTGGAAAAGGACAATTAAGGGCAGCGCCATCAGTTACTGGACACTGGTTACCTTAATGTTGGGTGTCTGTAATGGAGTGTCTTCTTGTGGCCTTACAAGACCTTCCAAACACATATGCAAGCTAGTTACCTAAGTGCTAGTTCTAATGGGCCTAAGTCCAATTTTCTCAGCTTAAGAATGAGAGAAATGTTACTATCTATGTTACTAGTTATGTTACTATCTAAAAAAATCTCAAGGCTTGTGTGGAGAGAAATATTTTATTATTTGCAGAAGTAAACACCAATTTCAACGAGTGGTTACTACTTTTCACAAAGCTGTCCACCACAAGAAATGACTCAAAGCCATCTGCTATGAATTTAAACGATCCCCAACACGAGGTGAAAAGGGTAGAGTCTAGACTCCATTTCTAGTCCACTGAACAATAAAACTGCTCTGAATGTGTGGGGACCAATCATTGAGTGAGAGGTGAAATGTCTAAGGTGGCATTCTGGATATTTTGCTGTGACTTTGCCCCTTAAAATAAAAGAATTCTCATGGAAAATACTGACCATGAGGTATTGAGGTGAGGGGAGAGGTAAGGAATAACGAAAAGTCAACCATGCATCAGTGTATCCTTAAAATATATATCTGTGTTCGTGATTTAAAGATAGATGAAGAGGTACAGGAAGGTTTTGCTGCTTAGGTTCTATAAGAGGTTTGTAATTCCTAAGGTTATTTCCCTGAGCACTTCAGGAGCACCAGGAACGTTCCTTTGAGATGTTTTACTCACAGGAACACGTAGACTAGCCTGGTTGTTCTGTTACCTTTTGGATTATACCAGTGGCAATTAACTCTGCTAGAAGGATCAGCTAAAACAGGGTGTTAGGGGAGACGTGTGACCTGTGGCCTGTGCTCTTGGGATTGCTACTTGATCATTTCTTCTGTCAGCATGTGCAGACTAGACTGGCTCCTAGAACAAAAGCCTGAAAATCCTGATGGAAATGATGCAGCATGCTCTGCTGTGGTGTACTGAAATGAATCCACCACAGAGCCAGATTCTCCCTGTTTCAATATTAAAACAAAGGGGGTATTGCTTTCAGTGCAGCACCCTGGGAATTCAGCTCCTAAGTCCAATTAACGACAACTAATTCCCCATACTGCATATTTACCCCTAAGATTTGGCTAGATGTAATAAGTCATGCATTTTGCATTTAAGCTTCTAATGCCCAGAGGATAACAAAAATCTATCCTGATCACTTTTTATTTTCATCATATGAAGACAGAAGAAAGCATCCTCCCTTCCCCCTTCTGTTAAGCATATACATACTATGGCACTACATCTATGAAAAAAAATGTCTCCTGCCTTCTCCCCATTGCTCTATGCCCTTCTTCTTCATAAATGCCTTCTTTAAGAAGGTGAGAAGGTAACAGAACCCCTTTGGATGCCTCTTCTGTATAGATTAATGCACCCTGAGGCCTTATTCACCCTGTTACAATGATCTACTGTTAACTCACTGAACCAAGACTACAGTCCTTTAATCTGTAAGGCTGTGTTGCCTGCAGTGTATGGTCCCCACACACTGGTTTTCAGTACAGGAGCTATCAAGGTAGTGCCCTGCTGCGACAATGAACATATTTTAAAAGCTATAACTCCAACATACTGTAAATGGTAATGACTGTGCTATAGCATGCTAAAGATTAGGCAAATACTTGCAATGATTGGAATGACCTTCTGAAACTCAATTTTGCTTACCATTTAAGCTAGATCTGAACCAAACCCTCTAATGATAAAAGCCCAGCGTGCTACTCCACATGGTAAATGTGAAGGAGTGAGGAAAGAAAGAGAGAGACCATATGTGTGCATAAGGCTGTGGATATTCTTAGCTAGGCACAGCCTAATTGGATCTTAACAATTAGGAACACACTGGAATATCTAGCTAGGTGTCTGGATACCCATTTACTGGTGGTTACAAGAAAAAAATAAGGTCTATTGTTACTATATACATCTATATTTATGAAGAAGTTTTGTAACAAGGAAATAATGTCAGATAGCACAAGATCTCCACGGTTGAAAGAAATGTGGGAGAAAAAGGAAATGGTTTGAGGAGAAAACAACAGAGCATGTTAAAACAGAAAGCATGTTACACAGCTTGATAGCAGCACAAAATGTGACGCTGTGCTAAAAGAAATGCCTGGATGAATGTTTGGTAGCTGTGCCTGTGGAGCTGCAAGTTATCTATCAGACAGAAGCAGCCCACAAAATATTTCTGCAACACCGCACTTTGCTGTGCATGGCAAAAACCCCAGAAGGTGTTATTTTTTTGTAAAGCTGTGGTGAACTTGACGTACGCTCGGGATCAGACGGTCTGTTCCTTATGTGAGATTCTGAGCTGCATACTCACAGATTGGAGGCCAAGATTTTGGAGCAGCTCCTAGCTGGCTTTCCAAGTGCTTGCTCCCAAGCCAGGCTTTCTACAGGTCCAGAGCGCAGAATGACTGCACGGGAACTGAACTCTTCTTAACATCCCAGGCTAACTGACAACAAAGGACCAAAAGTCCAATGGACTGACCCTGAAACAGAGCTTTGTGCAGGGCAGCACAGTGCCTATGCTTGTATAACTTCTTGTGGTCTAACTTCCCACTCACCGGAAAGCAGCAGCAGGCTGCAGCACTAATGATTCTTTCTCTTCTAAAGCCTCAAGACTTTATGTGCTTTGAGGAGATTGAAGATAAGCATTAAATTTTGATTAAAGGGACACTGCCAACTTACGTTAAGCTTAGAATTTAGGTTTTTCTAACAGGCAGGTGTAGGTGGATGGGAGCTTGTAAATATTTATTTGCAAATGGCAAGGGCAAATATCTTTGAGCTGGGAAGAAAAGGCATCAACAATTATCTTGATTAGAAACAAAAGTAACATGGTCCAGACTAGTTTTCCTGCTGAGGGAAAAATAACAGCTGATGGGAGATATGGTATCATTTCCCAAATTTATTACAGCCTACCAGATAGTTTTGCTGTGTGAGAAGCTCTTTTGTTTGTTTGTTTCTTTGTTTGTTTGTTTGTTAATGTATTTCTAAAAATGATACAGAGCCACACCAAAGTGCTGTTTCAGAGAACTGGCTGGGGACTGGAGAGAAAGGAAAGGCTACCACAGGTACACTGGAATGGGGACTAGGCTGCACCTGAGAAATACCTTTGCATTTGCTTTTGCTTTATAGGAATATAAATAGAAGGCCAAGATATCCTGAATTTGACATATGGTCCACAGCAGCTGACTGAGGAGCGTCTAATTACTTTCTACGATCACAGAGATATCCTGTAACTCATTTTGCCTATGACAGAAGCCAGATCTGAACCAAATTTTCCAAGGAAAGGGCCTGAACTACAGCACCTTGCTGTGACTTTAAGGTACACTAGCCCTATGTAGAAATAGGGCTACACAGAATAGTTCATTCTCAGAGAAATGACAAGAATGTGAACCCAGATCTTCATCTGATAAAAACCAGCTCCCTATACAGAACTATGCTGATTTATAATAGCTGAAGGTCTGACCCCATGTCCAAACAAACACTAGCTGCACTCCCTCAAATCTTCTGCTACAAAGCAGTAGCTCAGTTTAATCTTGGCTATACAAAAAAATGGGTTTCTGCTGCAGGTTCCTCTACTATGTCCGTAATATTCATTCAAACAAGATATTCAAGGGAACAAGGCAAAGAAATCAAAGAGAAAAGCAACATTGGCTGTGATTTTGTTATTCCCAGAGCACAAAAGAGCAAAGCAGACCTCAGATAACCAGCCCTGTGGCTTCACATACATTCTGAGTGCAAGGGTTGTGCCTCCTCCCATGGTGTATGCAGCAGGTGAGAGGTGCTTGTCAAAGCTGTAGCATTAAGTATATATTATCGGTATAAGGAAGAATGAAATAAGGCCATGCTACTCCATCAGAGATGATAGAGCTCAGAAGTGCTCTGGAACACAAATTGAAAACTACTTGTTAAACAAGGTTAATTTGTTCGTCTTCCACTGTATAAGATGGCTTCAAACACTTCTAAACTAGGTCATTTGACGGCTCAGGAAATACATGGTGCTAGGCAGCTGTCTTCAGCAACAAGTTTATTGGAGAGTTTGATTGCATCCCAAAAGCATGCTAGATATTTCTGACCATATCAAAGAAAACTCAACTATATTATCAAGGCACACTAATGAGGCGGTTTGTTTAATTGAAATACTTTAAGTTTCCATGTAGTACAGCATGAAAAAATCATTATTTTCATTAGATGAGCTACTCGTTAGCTGAAAATCTAAGTTACAAAATATCACAGTGTGAGATAATAAATACATTGTAAAATGCATTAAATCCAGGTTATTAAAAGGAGTTTCTATTTAAAATATATAGCCCTGTACTTTGAGCATATCTCCAGCGTTAGGATTCGGGTCTGGTTCTTTGGAAAATACAGCCCAACCCAAAGGACCTCATTGCCCTCTCATTGAAATTGCAGTCAAAACTCCAATCCTTTCTAACTTGGATAAATGACTTGATTATTCTGTCATAATTCCGTCGTAGGAATTTTTGCTCACAGGAGCTAGAAGTTTTGGGACTTGCTCAGAGGGCCTGATCTTGGCCTTTAATTCATCACTGCACAGTCCTACTCCACAAGGCAAGGTCAGCTGGAGCATGGCCCCTGGACCATGTCCAGTTGGGTTTGGAATATCACCAAGTATGGAGACTCCTCAGTCTCTCCTTTACAGTGTTTGACCATGGTTTATTTTCCACCATCACCTTTTCTATTCAGAGCCTAGTGCGGGTATTTTGTCTTCAGTTCTCTTATCAGTGGCTCCTTCCTACCTTAGTGTTACACCCATGCCAAGAGATCCTTCTCTCATCTCACTTGGGCTGCCTCCCTTTCCCCCCTTGCTGAGGGATTAGCCCACAAAGCCCTGTGAAGATGTGCTGATGCCACTGCTCTGCCATTAATCTAACTTGCACAGGTCACCACGGTTGAGTGGAAATACCCGCAAGGTTGTGCAGTAACTGCTTAATTCTCAAGGAGCTCTGGGCATATGTTCAGGTTGCTTCCTTGTGTTGGCAGTCGACGGTGTTGACACATCTTCATAGCGATTGCTCTCCCTGCTGGCCACAGCCAAGCCATCAGTGCTGGATGCTGCCACCGAGCACACGTGGGCATGGGAGGAGGAGATGCAGAAGGGCTGTGAAGATAGCCCCGCGGCCAGCAAGCCAGGCGGAGGTTCAGAGCATGCAGATTACAGATGGTGCAATAATCTCACAACTGGCCAAATTCAGAGCCTAAGCAATATTTATATGGAGATGAGCATATATGACAGGCTGCCAATGCACCAGCAAAGTGGGCCAGTACTGCGGAGCGGGCACATTGCCCCTGCACAGCCACCTGCTGAGATCCTTCACGCCAGAAATGCAAGTAATCCCAGGGAGGCAGGATGCCTGGGGGGGGATCAAGTCCATAGTTAAAACCAAAAGAACAAAAGCAAAACCCCAACCAAGCTCACACCACCTCTTCATACACCACTGCTGCTAACCTGCTGGCTACATGCTCTGGAGGTTGGACCATAAGAGATGAGAGCTGTACCCCACGCTACTGCCCCACTTCTCATTTATGAAAACAGAATTTTCAGTATATTTCTCAGAACTGCACAGCTTCAAATTATCTTTTGATTCCCTCATTTCGTGTGGGTTTTGTAAAACATTTTAGAATCCTTTCTTTTTCTTTTTTTTTTTTTTTACTGGAATCAACAGGGATGTGGCTGGCAGATTAGTATCACTGTTAGCTCTCTTTAATAGGGCTTCTCTTATCCCATTTAAGTAGAATAAAGAAGCTTCATTTGTTAGCTTAAAAAAATCAAGACTTTAATTCTTGATCATTGCTCCCAAGAGAACCCAGTTGGAGTTCTCTCATCATCACTGATCATGTTGGAATTTATTTGTTTGCTATTCAATTTCATTTGCTTTCATAATTTCGGAGCACTAAACAGGCTTCCAGCCCCACTGAAACAGACGATGGGGCTTTAACTGTGTCGTGTGAAGTCCCTGTAGCAATGAAAACTGCTACATAGCATTTTGCTATACTCTCCCCTCCATAAAACCTGCATTTAAAATGAATTAAAATTAACCTGCAAACAATTTTAATCACGTTAACAACTATTCTGTGTGGCTCTTTCTTCTTATGCATTATTTATTTGTTGTGAAGAGAAAGTCAATCAACTGCTCAGATTTCAGACCAGAGAGAGGTTTAATCTTGGATCAGCGCAGAAATCTTGTTGGTTTCTAAACATCTGTAGATGACCGCCTGGATCAACTGTTATTATAATAACCACAGAATGAAGCTTGCTTATGCTAAAAACTTACTCCAATGTTTTATAAATTGTATTTTTCTTCTTAAAAGACCCCAAGGATGAGTTGCAAGGGGACTTATTGTAGAGCCCAAGTGTGTAAGAAACTTCTCAATAGGCATGCAATCCACACCGGCCCTTTCTCCTGGTGCTTTTGCCTATCATCTCCTAAACACATTGGGTAGATGCCCAAGTAGGCTTTATATAAGTGAAATCTAGCTAGATTTGCTCTGTGAGTGCTCCTTGAAGGTGACTGTTATCCAAACTGTTACCCCTTGCATAGATATAATGCTGTTGTGATAAATTGATCAAAAAAATAAGCCACTCTTAGACCCTGCCCAGTGAAAGCAACACAGAGCCTATCTACTGGTTAACATTTTTGTTCTCTGAGGTTCCTGTCATTTTCTATATGTCAGCCTCAGTTTCCAGAAAGGGTCTTGGTAAAAGAGCAAAGCCCCAGAGCAGTCAATCTGCTCAACCTCTGCTGCTTTCCAGCTTAGCAGGCTGTGCTCAGAGTCACCTGTGTTTCCAGGCTTCTCCTAAGTGTTTCATGTAAAAGGCTCCCGTCCTCAAAGAAGTCATCAGAAACAGTTCTGGGGACATTAGAGATGTTTACCCAGCAGAAACAATACAAAATAGATGTTCTTTCAACCATGGCTTACAGAGAGAAGGAGATGCTCTGCTGAAGACTCAAAGCATGAGTGCAGCCAGCAAGTAGTCCTTTGCCACACAAAGACAAACCACGCACAGTGCTCCACTTCTGTACAGGCAATACCAACCAAATGCCCCAGATTTCCCTTGCTCAAGGTCTGCAGCCAGACCTTGTGGTTTCCCCTTGGAGGGCTGGACTGTGGGAAGAGAGCTCCCTGCACCTTTCCAGGGTACTGGAACAGCTGTAATTTGGAACGCAGAATACTTTTTTACCCCAAGCAGTTTCCAATTAATGCGCAGATGGAAACCACATAGATGGTCTGTGGGAGAGAATCCTTTCTTGGCAAAAGACTGCCTACTGCTTTCATGAAATGCCATAAGAGCTCTAATAGCAGCGTGTATTCTTTTCTAAAATCCCAACCCCTCCCATTCAGGGAGCTCAGATTTGAACTGACGGGTGAATGCTGCTGGAATGTAAACCTGTCATTTCATGGAAGTCATGATTCAGAAGATACTCGTGAAGATCCTACTTTTGTAAAAATTACATGATTTTCTATACAAGGGATGGAAAATCAAATTTTGCTTGTCACAGTTTTGCTGTCAAGGGAAGAACTTAAAAACAGCATGGGACACCTATGAAAATAGGAGCAACATGAAGAAAGGCCAGGAAATCTCTCCTTCTCTCTCATTAGGAATCATCAAACAGAATAGGTGGCATTTTCTTGGAAATTTATTTTCAAATCTTCACAGCTGAAACCCAAACACATCCTTTTTTTCATCCTTACTCTCCAGGATGAAGATGTTACAGTGGGAAATATCTGTTTAAAAAAAAAATTTAGGTCATGCAGCTTAGCAGCATGAAATCCATGTTGTCCCTGTGTAGATTAAACACATCTTTGAACAGAAAAAATTTATTCTGAAAGCACAAGAGAAGAAGGACAATCCTAGTTTTAGGCACTTTGGATGTAAACATTTTAGACTACTTTTTTCTTCCAATTTCTCTGTTCGTAAAATATAAACAAATTCAGTCTGCTTGTCCACTGTGATTTTTGAGATAATTACCTGCAAGTAATTATTTTGCAAATAATTACTTTGAAAGCCTTCAGAGATCTTCAGATGATAAATGATAAAAAGATACAGGATAAGGTATCTTTTCTATCCTTTTTTTCCTCTTAGCATCACTATAACTTGTGACATTCCTTTATTTTTCCACAAATATTGCCATAGGAGGAATGACATTGCCATGGAATCACATTGCCAGAGAGAGTTTTTAAAGTCAAGAGGAAGATTTTCTTCTGCATTCTTTTTTTAAGAAATTAGTGGATTGTCATTCCAATTCTGGGTGTGATTGGTATAGCTAATTGCTATTTCATCCACTGAAATCAGAGATGATTAGGTGAGGGCTGAAAGTAAAGAGCCTTTGGCATATTGTATGTACAGGGCAGGTTCCACATGACCTCATCCTGTCCCAGAACTATTTCACAGGTTGGTTAATAATCGGGTTATTGGTATAGTAGGTTTTCTCTGTGTATTTTCAAGGGATTGGATGGTTAATCCGTGACAATTTTGTATTATGTATACAACCTGCCGATAATGGATACAGTAATATGTCAGAAAGCATATCTGTTAAGCTTTGCAAATGAAAATGTTTTCTGAACTGCACATACGGGCTAAAAAAGCTGTGATTTTCACGAGGCTGAACCTCTAAGTCAGCAGAATTGTTTTGCATTGGGAGTAACTGCAGATGGGTCCATCCTCAATAGAGGGCAGTAGAGGATGATAATGTAACTGTTGATCTATTCACTTTGTTGTGTTCAGACCAATTTTCTAACATCATTGAACGGGCTTTATAATGTACCCTTTTATCTTGAAAAAGGAGGAAGCAAGAACGTCGGCCATCTGGGAGACACACTGCCAACACCCAGATGTCAGCATCCTCCTGCACCATTTACTCAATCAACGCAAGATGAATTTGTGCTGAGTGGGTGAGTGAGAGAGTGAAAGCATGGGAAGGAGGATAGTATGCGTTTTCCTGGAAGGGGAAGGTTGCTAGTCCTGTGCCTTCACAATGAAGAAATCTTGACATTCCTTTACGACTGTGACCATTTGCAGTATTACTGTAGAGTTTTCATTACCTATTAAATTGTGGCAGCCCTGGGAAACAGCACTGAATGCTCTCAGTGAAAACAAATGAAAAGGCAGAAACTTCTCCGTGCATGTGCCAGTGTAAGCCTTCTGCCAGAAACCACCAGCACAGTTCAGCCATCTAGAGGTTTCACGTAAAGCTCGTACACTATGCTGGCATTAGCCTCAGCTCTCAAAGCCAAATACTGCAGCTGGGCATTGGGAAGAGGCCATGCTGCCCCTCACAAGCTCAAGGGAGTCTTGGCAGCAGCAGCCCTTGGCCTGCCCCCAGGCTAGGAAGGAGGACTGCTATGTGAAAAGCTGAGACAAGGCTAGGAAAGGCAGCCAGACCAGCTAAGGGGAGCTGGGTTTCAAGGGGTTGGGGCATAGCCAGAGTGCGAAAGGACCGGGAGGAGCAAACCTGTGAGCAGCTGTCTGGATGTACTGGAGCTTAGACCTAGGCCTAAAGACCATGCTGGAGATCATGCCTTCTGCTCCTCAGTGGTGTGGCACTGATGCAAATTACTCCTTTCCTTTACTCCCTGCTTCCTGCAATGGCTTCATGCTACAAACCACCAATACTTCACTTATTTGTAAGATCTTTTTTTTCTTAATCTCACTCAGGCCTGCTTACCATTCCATTTTTACTGAGTTTTGGTCACAGTGAAATCTGATTTTTTAGCATTATTATGTATCATTCACAGTACAACTTTCCTACGAGCAAAATGTATGAGAACTTGAATAAAACTATTAAAATGCTTCTGGTGGTTTAGAAGATGTCAGCTAAATGAATGAGGTTCACACTGTAGTCTTCTGCTGCTTCTTGCTCTCATACAGACTAGCAAATGGCTTCTCCATTAGCCCATACTGTTACCTCAGCATAAGCTGTGTTTTCAAGTTTATCTTCCTAATATTGGCTGAGAAATGCAGCAAGTCTACTCAAGTTGACAATAAAAGCAAGAGACTGCTCAAAGAAAAGGATGAGGAGGAAGTGCCTGTTGTGAATTTGGATGAGGGAGTTCAAAGAATTTGAGGTCTCAAAGGGAGGGTCTTTTTGGTCCAGAACATGTTCTGCAGAAGGCACAAATGTTGTATCTGAACTAAGTTTAGAGGTAGATTATGAAAGGCCCTTGGAAGACAGAGAAGGAGAGGGAAAAGGTTGCTTCAAAGGAATAAGGAACAGGATGTCTATACACAAGAGTTTCCAGTGGGATCCAACTGCAGTATAAGGTGGGTTAGGGGGAGAGTGAGTCCTAGTCCCCGAACTCTCTCACAGCTGGGCATTTTTCCAGTAAAAAGCAAGCAAACAAACAAACAAAAAAAAACAAAACAAAGAGAAAGACAGAGCCACCATTCAGCGAAGATTTGTGAACAGGTATCTGCCCACATCAGCCAGATTCTGGCTCTTCTCTTGCATGGCACTTTAAAAAAGAAAAGAAGAAAATCCTGTTCTAAATAGCTTGCTCTTATGTAAATGCCAGTGTCAAGATGGCCAGAAGGTTCTCTAGGGAGAGAAGCATGACACTGCTGTCTTCCCACTCCCCAGTGTCTGACTTTTCTGCCTCACAGTTAGCCTGCTGCTGCTGCTGCTGCTGCTGCTGTTCAAAGCTGAAAAACTCCCAGTGGTGATGTGTACACTTGGGTCCTGAGGTTGAGAGCTGATTTCTGCAGATGTATCAGTGCAGCCAGCTCAATAGCACATTTTCCCAGGAGGTGATAAGACTGGTTGGGACAGTAAATAATTAGCTTTTCTGCCTTTGGCTATAGAAATGATTATGAATTTTTAAGCAATGAGAATGATTGAAGCCATTTCTGTTTGCTTTCTTTTAGCTGTGTTGCAAAGTTTAGCTTCAAGAAGGAAAATACCCTCAGAGGAGGTTGATAGACAGGTGGGAAAATACAAAGATGCCAAGAGATCAGAAGTAAGTCAGCGAGCATTAAAAGCTGGGGGAGAAAGTCTTGTTAGAAGGGGGTGGCTTTCATAACAAAGGAATATCTTTCTTGTTCGGTCCTTTCTTCATCTGATAACAGGCTATTCCCTAAGAAAGTTGGCTCCTGGGAAGTTAGTGTCAGGCAGGAGTAGAACATGAAAGTTCATTTTTTGGCAGAAGTTGCTTTCTCTTTAATTTATTTATTTTTGTAAATTTATCCTAATCCTCTTTTTAATTAACAGGATGCTGAAAGATACCGTACAGAGGAGTTGTCTTTATTAAGACACAGATAGGATTTAATCTCAGAAGTATACTGCCTTCCCCATTGCCTGCTCAAGGCTACCCGGGTATGCCTCTACATCTGAAGGCAGTTCTGCCTCCAGGACACTTGTCCTCTCTGGTAGTCTGGCAGTAAGGCATCCCTCGATGCCACGTGTGGCATTGGCTCTCATCAACTTGGCACAGCAACCTGGAAGTATTTCAGGTTTTGCACACAATGGTTCATGCTAACTTTGTGTCTTGCCTAGTAAACTGAAATCAATATTGATAATAATAAATACACTAGTAATTAATTATAAATAAATTAGAAGTCCCTGGAAAGTGTTTGTAAGGTAAGACATGATGGAAGGACATTTTCTGAAGGTTCCCAGGCTACCTCCCATATTGCCTAAATATACCAGCCTTGCAGTTTTTTCAGTGCTTTTAAAACCCTGTCTCAAGTATCCATTTTTTTCAGCTGCTCCTCCACTTTGTCCTCAACCCACCACCTGCCTGTGCCAGAAGACACCCTTCCTGAGCTCAAGCACAGTCACTGTGCCGCAGGCACAGCAAATACCTTGTTCTTTCTGCTGTTTCCAACGGAACTGCAAATCAGACCGTGCAATGGCTGTTGGCACGTGCTGAGAAGCCTGATATCATGGCACAAGACACATGTGCATTGAAAACTTCCTCAAGGTGGCAGTGAGGGCCCAGAACAATTGGCCTAATGTGATGGCTGTTAAAATATGCAACAGCATTCTCCCCTCATGACACCACAAGCCATATTCCTTGCTGGAAAGACTGGAATTAGATGTGATGGAAGGTTGGGAATTTCTCCCAAACCACTGGGAGAAGCTGAATGAAGCTCCTTCAGGTACTTCTTCAAGTAGCAAGAGGGAGACAAATTCCAACGTCAGCAAAACATCCAGAGGAAGAAACTGACCTCCCTAGCTCTTCCCAAAGTGTAACTTAAAATGTCTTTTCTGCAAATTACATTGATTTATTTTTGTCCTTCTCTTAGTGGCCATGGAGAACAAATGGTGACTGTCCTCTTTAAAGCGATTGTTTACATATTGAAAAACTCATACTTTTCCCTCTAGTCTTTCTTCTATAGACTAAACAAACTTGGTTCCTTCAACATTTCCTCATCACTTATGCTTTATAAACCTTTTATCATTCCTGTAGCTTTCTTCTGGCCAATCTCCAATCTGTATACATCCTCAATTCTGCTGGGCCATGTTTGGTCATGGCTGACAATCTGTCCCCAGGAAAAATGTCACACTTCTGGCTGAGATGTTAGAGGTCTGTTTCCAGATTCTGCATATTTCCGTGGTAAGCATTTTACATATCCATAAGCACTTCAGCTTTTGTTAGTAACACTAAATATATAAAATAAACAAAAACAAAACAAAACCAAAACTAAATCAAGGATTCCTGAAGGTTACATGTCAATTTTGCACTTCAGTGGCTGTCATCTTTACGAAATATTTACATACGTTTGTTCATGCTTTCTCTCTGTAGCATCATGACTACTGAGGCAACCAGGGGTGTTGTAGCTAGCAACTCTTGCAGAAGAGCCTCTTACAAAGTGGTGTAATTAAAGGGAACATTCAAAGCATTTCAAATAACCAAAAAACTAAGCAGCCCCCAAAATACAGGCAGAATCAAAGAGCCTGGTGTAGAAATAAACCCAGTGATCCTGCAGGCATGAACAATCAACTCAAAGAGATTAAATGCCAACTGAGGGAAATGGGGGAAGAATTAATGGCACCAACAGTAGAATAACAAGCACATTCAGGAAATTTCAAAAAGTGAATAACTGAGCTAACAAATTATACGTGTTTTGTAAGTGTTTGGACTAAGGAGAAGTCTGTGTGGTTGGGATGTCCTGAGTTGGTTTAACTCACTACCACAGAAGTCAACAGGAGTTTCCTTCTTGATATCAGTCATAGCTACCAGCAAGCACATGTGTAATTTTGAACGATCCCACATTCACTGTCAAATGAGGAACACTCCTGTTTTCTCATTAAACTCGAAAATGGGTTTGTACGCTAAAACGTTCATCTGCTTTGTATGTTAGGTCAGCTGGTCCTAACAAAACTCATCACATCAATATCCTTGAGCCATGATAACTGCTATCACAAAGCCTATAGCTTTTCTGTGTATGCTGTTTACTCAAGGGGTGTACTCAACTCAGGAGCAGACTTGTATCCAGAGATCTATTTTCCTTCTGTGAGCTGACTGAGGTTGCACAAGGTATTCAGCAATATATGGAGTCTGCTGCTCATCTCTGGTCAGAGCTCTTTATCAAATGCGCTCCTTGGCTTCAATTAGAACACAAATTCATGGCTTCCCCATCTGTTCACAGGGCTAAGCAGCAGCTCTATCACCCATACATTGGCGCTCTCTCTCTGTTTGGAATAACTTTAGGAGAGAAGCAGAAACTTCACACTGTCTGCCTGATAAAGCTTTTTTAAATGGTAGAACTGGAACCAACTCATCCTAAGGGTAAGACTAGCGAAACAAAAACACACACTGAAAAAAAAAAAAAAGATACCATTAATTTAGCAGACTTTTAGCCTGATGTTTGTTTAACCAGTGTGGATGACAGCAAAATTCCCCCACAGTCCGTTTTAAACACCTCAACTAAGAAAATAATCTTGAGTGCAGTAAAGAGCATGTTAATATCCCAGGGGAATACAGAAAGTGCAACAACAGGCCTCCTTATACAGAAGGGGGAGCGTTAAGCATATTTAAGCCAAACATTTCTTTCCCTTTCCTTTGGGACAAAACTATTTCCCATAGAAACTAAGGCTGTGCCCCTACATGTGTAGCCTGGGGAGAGATACTTTGATGTGAAAGAGAATCCTGGTAAAGTACCGGATGCAGAAGCCAATGTGGAAATAGGAGGGACTTCCAGAAGCAGGAAAAAGCATTGTCCCAGAGGGGCTTCCATCAACCCCCCCCAGGTCGTCACTGAGACTGTCTGGTGAGTTTCCTCCTGACGGTCACTTTGCTGCAGGGAAAGCCTTGTATTAGTCATGGGGCAAAAGTTATAAACTTTTCCCTCGCTTTAGGTGGCTGACAAAGTGAAAATGTGAGGATTTATGGCACAATCTGGATATAAAAATTAAAGCGAACTTCTCATGAATTATGAACCAAACTCTGCTTTCAAGTGCACCACAAAAAACTTGGAGGCACCATAGATATTTCAGCAAATCAGGAGTGCCACAAATTGGATTTCATCTAGGGAAAATGAGAAAGTAATTTATCTTGGCAAGGTTTTAGGAAGAATACAGAAAAAAAAAAGAATGTGAGTATTAGCATGAAATTCTTAGGAGTGCATACAATTCATATGCTACATGGTAGGATGCAGGGAACTTGCACACAGAGTGCTGATGATTTGTTCTTCCATTGGTAGGATTGTCTCGAAGGGGGGGACTCATTGCTGTGTAAACATTTGCCTGGTATTCCAGGACTGACAACCCATGCTGAGCCTATTTTGGAAAAGAATCTGCAGTGCTCTTTCTGTCTTGTTCTATCAAAGCGCCTAACATTACCTCCTCCTTCTGTCACCTCTCATCGAGTCGGTGCTGGCTGTTACCCTAGGCTCAAGCAGTGAGCTTACACAGATCATGGCTAGTGCCATCACGTCAAGTAGCAGAATTTCTGCTTGTGATTATGAGTAAGTTCTGGTCACATGCATAGTATGTTCAGCAGCAGCAAAAGAAAGTATGAATCATGATAACTTGTTGTACAGTAAGTCCATCCCCATGTCCTATCCTCCAGCTTTTCATCATTATCAAGGTTCCCATGGGTGCTGGTTCTGAAACAGCCAATAAACAATTTGATCAGAATAAATGAAATATCTTCTGATCAGAATAACTTATCAGGGTTAGTGGCTCTGACAACAATGGGCGAGTTTTTTCTCTGTCAGTATTTCAGCATGAGTCTCCTGGATAATAAATGATGTCATCATTTCTTTGTACTTTCTGGGTTGCGATGGCACATCAAGTAGGGTACTCTGCAACAGAGGGTTTGCCAGCTCTCCCACTATGAAGTCTCAACTGTGAAGGTCTAACATATCCACCCAGAGTAAAATCTGACACCACTTTTTGAACACAGAACAATTTATGTGTTGAATTACTTAAATGTATGCGATGAGTTATATCTTTGCTGACTAGAGGGGACCTCCTATTTGTGATCTCTGAGATTAATGATTCAGGTATATTTATTAGTAAGTTAGCACTTAATGTCTACCTCACATAATTAAGTACATTCTGTGTCTTCAGCATCTTGTACTGACTGGCTACTAAATACTCTAGATGCTCTGCTTACTGTTCTTAAAGATAAGCAGAATATAGGCACATGGAGCTCTAAGCACCAACATCTCTGTCTGAGGACACAGGGAGCTGGAGGAAGTCAGAACCCCTAAAAATCCCTGGATGTCCAGGGATTAGCAACTCAGGGTCTTTTGAAAAAGGACCCAGAGCCAGGAGAAACTTCAAATCCTGTTAGAGGAACTTCTCCCGTGCAGTGACTGGTTTCCTGGGTCTCTTTAAAGAGAGCAAGAGTACTTTGCTCTGGCATAGGGAGCCCTAAGGTATATTTAATTAATGCTCATTATGAACTCTGAGAGGAGCTTGAGACATAAACACTATTATATCTTCAAAGCCTAAGGGATCACTCAGGTTTTACTCAGATCTCTTGCATGGGCAGAGATCTTACTGACTTCCAGAAAATCTAAGTAGATGGAAGAAAACCTTCAGAATTCAACTACTAATGTCATAGTCTCTCAGTCTTGGTCTTCACTTTGCTCTAACTATCTATCCTACACTCATTCTTCGGGCCTCATTTATTCACTGAATTGAACATTCGTTGAGAGGTGTTACTCCACCAATAATGGTTCTCACACAAATGCCTGTTCACTATCAAACACTCCGGCCTTACTAATAATAACTTTAAAGGGAACAGAGAAAGAGGAGACAAGAAGTAGAATCAGTTTAATAAGAATTTTCTTTCACCCAAGTTTTATGTTCTCTTCTTTTATCTTTTTATCAAGGCAACTGTATTCTGAAAAGCCTCAGGGTACAATAAACAACAGAAGGTGATGCAATGGCTGCTCGTTATTGCTTGATGGGTGAATCATCCTACTAGCTGTTATCTGTATTATTGGAACAGATCACTCAAGGGTTTCATTGAATATGGCTCACAAAACACAACGGTGTAGTAATGTCATGATGTGGCATGTCAGCCTCTCACTTTCTAGATAAGTTTCCTTTCAATTGTGTATAAAGAAAAATATGAGAAAGGGTGCATGTGGGATATATTAAAAATTATACCCGGGCCTTACTTCTATCAATGCTTGGTTTCTACCAACTGACCAAATTCTGCAACCCTTGCTCGTGTCACTCATTCAGCTGGACATCTCAAGTGAATGAATGCTCTCTTTCAGGAACAGCATTGAGGCTTCTCCTACTCTACTCTACTGTTTTACACAAAATGCCACATCCTACACAGCTGTTACGGGATGTCAGGGTTCTCTTTTTTGCTGGGTTTTATAAATACTGTATTACTAAGGATGCAGTATGTTCACCAGGGATATCTGATCAATAAAAAATGCCAATGCAAACTTACTCTATTGAAAGCAAAGTAACGTCTTTTATCTTTCCCAACAATGTCTAGTTTACAGCATGACCTCAATAATTAAGATACTTCAGTGTGACACTTCTGACATTGGAAGCCTAATTCTTGGTGTTAACTACACAATTTAGTGGCTATGATATGCTTTTGCTTTGAGTATTTAATTATACTGACCTATTGTCTTTTTACATCTGGACTCCATGAAAATACTTCAGTCCTTCAGGAAGCAGGCACAGAGGCAACAAAGAAAATCTGTGACTTTAGGAAGTGCCTATGCTGTGCTGTCTCTAGTCAGCTTCTGCAAACCAGATCTTGTTTACTCCACAGTATTTTGTGGCCTTTTCTCCCTTTGTTTTTTTGGGTTTTTTTGCAAGCCTGTGTGTGCCATTTCCAACACTAAAGCTTTCAGAGTATTAAGTAACAATTCCAGTAACATTAGCCATTCCCTGGGAATGGGATTTAGTATTGCATGGCCATATCTACCATGTAGTGCATGGCAAACATCAGACCACATACTCAGAAGAGAAAGAGAAACTTTATGCTGAACTATCTATGCTGAAGGACAAAACAGGACAGCAAGGGCAGCAATAAAATTATGCTACTACTGATAAACAAAAAACACTGTATTGCCCCGTATTGACAAATTCACCCTTTGCAGCAGGGGAGATACACATAACAGGAAAGGGGTCAAAAAGCTTTTATTAGACATATTAACTCGGGAAGAATTTAGAAAGACAAACACAGTGCCTGGCAAGAATCACTTGTGGTGGCAGAGCCGGTAGAGCAACAGCAGTGAGGTTGGAGCCATTCAACACTGCATATCAGCCCATGGATAAATGGGATGGCTGTTACCTACAGATCTCCAGCTGTTACCTACAGCTCCAGTCCTGACTAGTTGTGGAGCTGCAGAAAAGCTTGGGATGTTGGAGAAAAGCTTGGAATGTTGGCCACCCGTTCTCTCCATTCCAGTAACATGTTTCTAGAGGATCAGCACAATGTCCCAGCAGCAGTCTCAGTACTTACTTAAATGCAAACATCCTTTACATGCGTCACTGCCCTACTCCAGGCAGAAACACAATGGGATACCAAACCAAGAGGGATACAATCATCTTTCTCAGTGAGATGCACCATAAGCTACATTTAGGAGCTAGAATTTGGCTATGAGTTTATGCCTTCATCTCCTTTCAGCTGCAACTGTGTTTTGAAGATGGACTTGTCTCTCAGATTTTGTTCTGATTACCCCTTTTTGCCTTTTCCTATTAACATTTTCCATCCTTTTGTGATTTAACAGATTTAGAATGATGACAATGAATGCTCAGGCATTAGAAACAAGTGACACAGCTAAATTGTTGCAAAGGAAACAAGGAATAGACATCTATCATTGTGATTTGTATTAGCTATGCTTTCTTTATGAAGGAGTATCTCTAAGATGAAAGAAATCACTGTTATTGGAAAGTACTCTCCATTTTGAATTCAGAAAGTACAGGAAGCTAAACAGTCCCTTTGTTCATTCATCAAATGCTACTGCTGAAGACAAAAGCAAGTCATGAATCTACACGGTTTTTTGTTGATTTTGCTTTTCATAGACAAAAGCCTTTCTAAGGGGTGGAGTCAGACAACAAGAACAGGGGAAAAGGGATTTTCAGTACTGCCTTCTGCATGCCCTTGGTCAGCTTTCATCTATTTCACTGCTGTATACATTAGGCTATAGTGAGATCAGTCCAAAGGGAGAGAGAAGGAAATCTCAAAGTAATGCATCCTGAGAGAAACCTTGCACATGAAGATGTGGAACAGCAAAGCCCCACTGACCTGATTTGCCTGGCCCATCAGCTGCAGTGTGCTGGGTGTTCATTAAATAAAAAGGATTTATTGATGGAGAGTCCTGTCCTCCTCCCATTTCTATGGAATTTCATATAGAAAAATTGAAAGCTGTTTCCTTCTCTATGGTTGAGCACAGTATTTCTGAAAATGAAGAGACAGCTTTTTTTCCTTAGTAATTTTTGATGATTCGAAGTTTAACCAAAACTTCAATATATGATAAATTCCCAGCAATTCTAAGGAAGCATAAGTTTAAAATCTTCTGGAAGACAATGACAGTTGGAGGAAGATGTGTAGATTTGATGGCAAGTTGAGAAAGAAAGTAGGTCACACTTGCTCAGAACAGTCTAAAGAGGATCTTATTTTCCTAAATTTCAACATTTGCTAGCTCTGCTTGAGAAATAAAATAAAATGAGATGAGTCATTCAAATTACAAGGGCTGGTCCAAAGTAATGCCTCCCATGTTGTTATGTCAGTCCATGACGTCAGAGGCAGATGTTAGTGGTATGGCAGTAAAAGTTGAACCTTCCCACCAATATTCCATTACAGTTTGTTGCCATGTGACAAATGGCAGCAGAAGGGCAGTCTGGCAGAATGATGTGTGACATGGAAGTGCGTCGGAATTGAATTCCTCCACGTGGAAAAAATGGCACCAATTGCCATTCATTGACACTTGCTGAGCATTGCTGAAGACCAAACAGCGGATGTGAGCACGGTAAGGTGGTGGGTAGTGTGTTTCAGTAGTGGCAACAGAGACCTGAAAGACAAGCAGTGTTCTGGAGAGCCGTGCACAGTTGTCACACCACGAAATAAAGAGCAACTCAATCTACTCATCCATGTGAATCAGTTAATGGCAGTAACAATGTTGATAAATAGTGCTTTGTAGCTAAGATTTTTCTCTTATCAATTGTGTTATTGTGATAACTCGATATCTGTTGTAGTCTCCATGGAAACAAATAGGAGGCATTATTTTTGGAGCAATCTATGTACGTTGCATTTACTTTAAATTTAACTTCAGAATCTTCTGAGAGAAAAAGACGTTGCCCTTCTTGATCTTCTTTTGTTACACTTCAACTCACAAAAACATTACTAGGCCAAGGAGACTAATTATCATGGGCTAAATCTTCAGGGTTAGAATTCAGTATTGTAGATGAGGCCTTGAAAGAGTACACTACTTCTCTTTTGGGTGCATACTTGAGACAAAAGGTGGAGAGGCTATATGCTGTAGTAGGGAAGAAAAAAAAAAGCTAAACAAAATCTACAAGAGTAACAAAGCAAGTTAATTGCATGGCAAGGAAAGACAGGAAAATCCTGAGAAAACAGAAGCAATGCCATGCTGTCCCTGTGCTCTCTGACCTGAGTCCGGAGATGCATGTTAACAGCACACACCACAGCCTGAGGCAGGAAAATGTGATGTAGTTGACAAAACTGTGGCATGACTAAAGACGGAGCATGTGAATTGTATTCATGTACTAGTCTCTGAAGTGGAGAGCGCATTGTCCAAGCAGCCTGAGGGCGCTGTATCATATGCAGCTCCATGTGCAGCATAGTATAACTGTATCCCATTAAGAAGCAAGTAACAGAATATATTAAATATCCTCTCGGAGGCTGAGAGTCCAATCTCCTTGCACCGAAATCAATACAATTTTTGCAATTTATTTTTAATGGGGAGAGAACCAAGCCTTTTCAGCTGTTGCTCATCTGCAGCATTCACACGCACAGCCAGCGAACAGGAAGTCTAGTAGAAGGTAGGTGCATGGCCTGCACTCCCACAAATACCCCTCTGCAGCCATATCAGAACAGCCTGGTTATTAGGATCTATGACAACTCTGCCTTAGCCCTGCACAAAAGCCAGGTGACTTCAATCCCTGAAGCAATGCTACTGAATGCTACCTTGCAGAGCAACTAGACCGACCAGCCTAGAGCAGAGAAACTCATTCTCTCGTGGTAACATACATCTAGATGTATTCTAAAAGATAGTAAGATTCTGTGCCTTGTTGCTACAAAAACTCCCACCTGCTATCTTCTTTCCTCCCTTCCATAGCCTTTTTCTTTCCCTCTTTTTTTTTCTTTTAAACTTCACAACTCATTTCACTTCTGCATATGATTTTGTTTTCGGGTCTTTTAGAAAATACACAGGCAGTGGCAGCTGTTAGAGGCACAGCTTACAAGAATTCCCTTTCAGTGTGATAAATGTTTAAGTTTTCCATTCGAAGTGAATTTGAAAATGCAACTGAATGCATATGCTTGTTCATCTCTAAACAGTTATATATCTGTATTATCTATGTTACTGTACATCCCAACAGTAGCCTCTCTGAAATTTCCATTGCAGAGGCAAGCACCCTCACTGCTCAGAAAGAGACTGTTGAGGCTCATGTGAAGTGCTGTGCAGTGACAGTGGGTACAGCCTCTCCCTGGGAGCTCATTGCAGTGTGGCTGCAGCATCTTTGCCTTCAGACAGCTCTGTGAAGCAGAAAAGTAAAACAAGGCACCACACCTCAGATTATTTGTTCTCTTCTCTGGTGTAAAGACCTTAGGGCAGTTTACTTAGCAACTGAATACAGTATACCCTTAAGAACTTGATGATCAGGGACAGGAAAACATGGACAGTTTGTACAGTCTCTTCAAATGGGGGGAGCTTATTCCTGTTCCTGCTGAGTGAAAGGACAATTTGTACAACTCCACCAATGACTCACTCCTTTTTAATTTGCTGATAGCATGAAGCAAGCACAAATCCAGCCCATAACATGCCATGACTGAATAAAGAAAAACTGCGTAGCATATTGGCCAATTACTGCATATATATCTTCAGTAGAGATGCCTTCTCTGCCCTCTCCTAGAGTTCGGAGGACTTCGTCTCAGATAGGCTCAGTTAGGGAAAGACAGCAGGTTGCACACAAGGCTTTCTCCTTGTTGGAGGGGTGGAAGATGCATCTGTGTGCATGGAAAGTGCACCTGCTCACAACTGCCTGCCTAGACAGCCTAAATACACAATTGTATAGGAGTAGGACACGTGAACAGCTCACCTAGCATGCAGGCATACACAGCCTCTTGCTGCTCACACCTCTGCTGCTGGGGAAGCGCACCATGGGCACCTGACTGCAGAGAGCTGACTCAGGGCAGACAGCCTTTCTGGTGCAGATCTTCCAGGCTCTGTAGGGGCACAGCACCTCTTTACCTCCAACTCCAGAGCTTCCAGGAGTTACTGCGGGATGTTGCTGGGTGGAGGCAACTTCCAATAATTTGTGGTCTGACCATTCAGTATTTGAAGGGCTGTGCACAGATCTGAGCAACCTGATCTAGCTATAGATGTCCCTGTTCACTGCAGAGGAGTTGGACCCTTAAACACCCCTTCCAACTCAAACAACTCTATGGTTCTATTTCTGTTACTCAGTGATAGTGAATACACCTCATTCTCCGATAGCCAGCTCCACAGCCTTGGAGCTACATCACATCTCCGACAGGATAACACCACTGTGGTCTGGTTACCCTAACATTATCGACACCCATGCTTTTGAGATACTTTCTAAGGGGTGGATATAGTTGCCTCTGCAATTCAAGAAGATACAAGACCTGCAGAATGATAGAGTTCACAAGAAGAAATGCAGCACAGGGAGTTGCCAAGGTTTTGAGCTTTCACGTGCGATGCAGCAAAGGGCAAAACACAAAACTTAAAGTCTGGCATGGCTCAATTTATTGAGACATCTAGAAGACAAGGCGTCACTCAGATAAAGAGAATGGTTGATCTGAGAGTCTGCAGTGCCATGGGAAGTGCTCTGAGAGTCCAGATGACATCAGGAAGAGATCATGGGTAAACAAATGTGTGACATTTGAAAACATGGTGGGAGGCCCTGGGTTCTCCAACCGAGCAGGGTGATGAGACCAGCAGATGTCTGTATTCAGACTCCATGCCTATCACTAAATTCTCCTGAGCTACTGTTGGAAAGAAAAAGGTTTCACCCACAGCTGTTGATATCATCTGGATCTCTCCACAATAAAAGTGCTTTGTAGATAATCCCAACATGACAGCAACATATTTTTGAGCACTATCATATTTTCTACATTATTAGCAATACTTTCAGTATATTCGTATTCAATTGATTTCAGAGAGACTAAATAATTCCTGAATTATTCTTTCCGTAAGTTTTTTTTCCTAGAAAGAATCCCTTTGTACCTCTGTTTCTTACATTTCTATCTTCTAAGCTATACTGATTACTATAAACTTTCTAGTATTTTTTCCCCATGTCTTGTAACTTCCTTTAGGTTCTTCAGTTTGCTTGAATAATCACTATTTTTACTTGCAGGTACTTTATTTAAAAACAGTAGAGTCCTCTTTTCCAAACATGCAACCCTGGCTTTTGACCATCTCAGAAAACACATCTACTGATTTGTCAATTACAATTTCTATTTCCTTTTTAAAGATGTTTCCTCCATCTGATTTGTCCCATAACCTCTCAAGAGAGACATCCTTGGCCCTTGGCCAGCACTGCTGACAGGCCTAGAACTCTGTAAGGGAAGCTTCACGTCTCTGTGCTGCACAAACATAAGAAACAGTGCCCCAGCTACCAGTGACAGCCAGGCCCCCAATCAACTCAGTCTTGGAGAGGTGGTGACCATCTGAAGAACATTTCTTGTGGCTTCCAATGGATCTTGATAGGAGAAGAGGGAATGGCCTCAAGTTGCACCAAGGAAGGTTCAGGATATTAGGAAAAACTTCTCTGAAATTGGAACAGGCTGCCCGAGGAGGTGGTGGAGTCACCGTCCCTGCAGGTGTTCAAGAAATGTATAGATGTGGTACTAAGGGATGTGGTTACTGGTCAGTATTGGTGGTAGGTGGATGGTTGGACTAGATGATCTTAGAAGTCTTTTCCAACTTGTTCATGATTCTATGATTCCATGATCTTACCTTACCTCAGTGTAGTAAAAGAACAGACAACCATAGCAGGTCATAAATAGCTTTAAATCGCATTTTTGTTTGCTAGAGTTGTGGCCTTCAAACAAACAAACAAACAAACAAACAAACAAAAACTTATAGTGCTCGTATTTTACCTCAAGATACTGATTGCGATCTTGACTCCTGACTTTGTGGGAAGCTGTTACCACTAGGACTGAGCACACAGGGCAGGTTTCAGGTTTTAGGCTCATACGTAACAAAACTACTACATCACATCTCTAGCAGCACTCTCTGTATTGTACATCTAAATAAGAAAGCTGAGGACAAGTTGGACTTTGCTTCTACAAATGGAGCTGTGCAGATGGCACAATGCTTACAAAGAGGCATGAATACTGTCTTTTGATCTCAGCAGGAGGGTGGGGACAGAGGAGGGAGAAATGTGATATTACCCACAAGCTGGAGAAAGTTTCAAATCTCTGTCTTAAACAGGCTGACAGAGAATTTGCTGCTGGGTTTCTGTTTTTGTCCTTGTCAACACTGATATTAGCTCCTGATGTCGCTTCTTTATTTTCAGCAAGTTTGTAGGCTATATTGGAAGACGTGCAAACTTACTTCTTAAGTTATAAGCTCCATAAACAAACCTTCCAAAAGCACTAGACAGTAAAAACTGTTTTACTGATGTCGTGTTCATTTTCATTAACAATTAACTTAGAATCTCACATCAGAGTAAAATTCCTGATAAGATCAATGGGAGATTTGTTTAGACTTGGAAAAAAATTTGCAAACCAGCAATGCTCATTTAAGGTAGCAGTAGATTAAAAAAGCAATATGGTTAAGATGTGAGTTTGACCAAATGAAAGCAGAGATGCCATCTCCAGTCTTTGTAACCACACCATCAAATATATTGTATGAAAAATACTGCATTACACATGTATTTTGGTTTTTATTACAAACCTCAAAACAACTTGACAATTTAAACATTTTACTAGCTTTAAAAAATTGAAATTTTCCAAAGGAGTTTTGAGACTTTTTGTTTCTGCTTCCTGTCAAGTGCCACAATGAAAATATTTCCTAATTAAAAAAAAAAAAAAAGTAAAAATAGATTTTTTTAAATTTTTATTTTAAAGTTTGTTTTTCTGTGTGCTTGAGTGAAAAAAAGAAAAAAAAGAAAAAAAAAGAAAAAAGAAAGAAGCTCCTCAAAGCCATGGCGATTACTCAGTGAATGAGTAATTTCCATGCCACACTACCAGAACTGCAAACTGAGAAGAGTTGTGCTCAGCCTCAGAGCAGGGCAGACAGGTCCTACACTTCCTCCTTATATATTTCTAGTTTCACCAGCTGCATCTACACGGAAGATAACATGATACTTTTTCCTAACTTGTACTGCTGAAGGTCGACAACAATTTAAAAGCCTGCTTGCTTGATTTACAGGACTCAAGCCTTTTGGTCACAATCACCAAGGAAAAAAAAGTAATTTAGTGTCTGTGTAAAGAAACAAGTTAGAAAAGGAGTGGAAAAGGCGGCTTTCATGTGGCACAAAGCCCTTTACATTTAAATCAGAGGAAAATCCCATCAATATTCAAAATTTTGTCTGTGAATACTACAAACAGGTTGATATTTATATGCCAAATCTGCAGAAGAGGTGGAAGCAATGAAAGATGTGTCTGAAACCATTCTGAGGAATGCCATTCATATAGATAAAACAGAAGGAATGATCTGACTTTGGGCGCATTTTGCATAATTAGCTGTAACACTAGATGTAAAGGTCAGTTTCAGAAAACAGTGTTGGCTCTTCTAAAAGTTAGAATAATATATCCAATTTTATAAAAGAGGAAGCTTTACATATGTAACCTGAACTTAGAACAAGTGAAAAATCCTGCTTGCAAGTTTCACTGGCTCCTGAATATTTTCTTGTAAAGATTTTTTCAGTGGTTGAGAAACTGAAAGTAAGTGAAAGATGAATGAAAGCATTAGCAAACTGGGAAACCTGTAGTGTGCATATAATCAGCTACAGGACCTCTAATTGTTTGTGGAAAAAAATAAGCCAGTTTTGATCTCTTAAGCTGGAACGCCTATCTGGAGATTATTTTTTCTTTCTCTTCACTGACTACAGAGGGAGCCAAGTTTCCTAAGTTAGAAAGCTCAGGTTGGTTCCTGAGCTTTTGTGGCTTGAATTTCTAATGTCAAGAGCATAAACAAGTCAAAAACATAATTCCCTCCAATTTTACAATAATTTCGGTGACACAGCGGTTCTGGGTGCAAGCCAGATTTTCAGTCAGTCTGTTTCTCTTCTGAACATTTTCAGCTCAGAAGTTTGTGTACTTTTCCTATGCCTGATAAAAAGCCATTAAAAAACCCAATATTCTCAAATAATCAGCAGAACCACCAAGCAAAAGGTGAAAATAATACATCGAAAGTAATAGAAGTATCAGTTAAAAATGAGTTTTCATTTCAACTCCAGAAAAGCAGTAAATCTATTCTTATGTGAAGAAAAGGTTACTAAATTCTCTCCACTTGCTTTTCTCCAAGCTTACAGAATATGGAGGAAGCTCTGCTTATGCAGGAAATGATTTCTGAGGGACACTGACAGAAGGACCATTGTGGTGGCAAACAGCCCATGTTTTGGTGGTGCTCCAGATCTTCTTGGAGAGATCTGGTAGAGGAGATCTGTGCTGTGTGATAGTTGCCAGGAACTGTACAAATCAGTGACGTGCTGGTGGGAAGGACAAATGGGGCAGCCACGTTCCCAAACAGCCAGAGGATCCCAGCCCCCACGACCACATACGCTGCAAGTGTTAGAAGAAGACCAAATGCCTCAACCTTCTTGGGATGTGGTGAAAGATGGACACTTCATCTGCCACTCTCCTTATTAGCACTTTGAACTCATACATTGGTGTGAGATCATGTTTGAGGAGACTGCAATTGGCAGCACAGTGAGTGCTTTCCTCCCAAGCGAGGAAGACATTTGGTGGACTATTATCTATTTGGTGGACAATTAACTCTTTAGATTACTTTCCTGCAAATGGAAATAATCGCAGGCCTATGATGTTGTTGTGTTTTTTTCCTCAGTTTCTTGAGAGTGACATCTTTGTGACTCAGTTCCTTTCAATTTTACAATATTTTTTGTGAAACCATTTTTTTTTCCTCAAGGGGCTTTGTCAGAACCAAGAACCTTGTTAGATGTTAATTATCTTGTCAACAAAAGCACAGTGAAATAGTAGTACACATCCACAATATTTCAGTTCTTCTGCCTCTGCACATTACTGATAAATCAGTTTGTCACTAATTTTCTGATCTGCTGTGTTTGGCTATGCCTGACTGCATGACTAGCAAGAGTCTTCCAGAGTTCAGATCAATGCAACACCAGAAAAAGATGAGAACCTGTTTGTACGGACTTTGACATCATGATTAGGTGTGAAAAGAAACAAATCACTGACAACAGAAGCTGTACAGATAGACAAAACATACGTGCCTAGAACAGTCTGAAGAAAGTTTGGTAGCTTTCATCCTTCACATTCCTACTGAATCTTACCCCACCAGTTTGTTGAGGGTGAAAGCATAACAAAACACAACAGCAACAAAAAAATTTGCCTTCTATTATCAAGAAGTTAGAAGAAAAATGACGTCAAAATCTATGCCTATGAAATAGAATCGAGCATCCACTTGATCTCATCAGATAACACTTTTGCTGTTCATACTACATTGCCTGCAATTTGAAATACCATGCATTTGGGAAAAGAGAGTCATTTAACAAAGCCTTGCTGGAGAACTTCAGGAATTGTTACACCAACTGAGAGTCTGCTTTCCTGTTCCTTTAGTACCACTGAATTCACTATGCTGTACCTGTAGACTAATTCTCTTAGCAATTTTTGTCTTCCTCTGGACTTTGTCATAAAGGTAAAGCAAGGCTGCCCACAGCAAGCAATTCCAGGTCATGCTGCTCCACACTGCTGTATCAGACCTATTTCTATTTGACGAGTGCTTCTGGCATCTAAAAGTAACATGGGAAATCCCTGTTTTGAGGTAATGCAGAATTAGAGATAAGTGCAAAACCTGAGGCTGGTGAAGTAAATTTGGATAAAGACCACAACCAAAATATTTTTAAGTTCTTTTTCATGTACAGATGAAGACATTCACACATGTATATCATAATTATGCTTGACATCTGTTTACTATTTTGGTCTTCATACCTGTATGTGCAATCTCTGCAGACATCAGTAATTATATTACTGAGCACAGAGATGAACAAATGTGGGTGTGCATAAAGAAGTAACAGATAGCATCTTTTCAGATATCTTACGAGTGCAGAGGCTGGGGAAAAAAAGTGAAATTAAAGTAGGTAACTACTAGGCACTAAACAGCTTGATATAATGTTCCTGTAGAATGAGGAAAGCCCACCTAGGATAGGAGAAAACTAAACTAAAGGAGGGGAGATTTAGATTAGATGTCAGGGGGAAGTTTTTTACTGAAAGCATGGTGAGGTGCAGGAACAGGCTGCCCAGAGAGGCTGCGGATGCCACGTCCCTGGAGGTGTTCAAGGCCAGGTTGGATGGGCCCTGGCCAACCTGATCTAGTACTTGATCTAGTGGCTGGCAACCCTGCCTATGGCAGGGGGTTTGGAACTTGATGATCCTTGGGGTCTCTTCCAACCCAAGCCATGCAATGATTCTATGATTCTGTGATTCTAAGAGAACTGGTGCAGCCCATAGAAGCAATGTGCTCTCTTAGTGCCAAGCTGAGCACTTCTGCACTCAAGACAAGTGGTGAAGAATTTCCAAGGTGCTGTAGTTCATGGCCCTCAGGAAGCAGAGAGAAGAAAGAGGCTACTCAGCACATCTCTCTTACCATTTCTTTATTCCACCCAGGAATACTTTAATAATAGCCATGAATGCAATGCCCAGTGAAAGAAATCTGACCCTGAATTGTTCTTTCTACAGTTTATTTTTTGTTGTATCTCTTTGGGTAAGGAGACCTCACTTTGAAAAAGAAGACCATACAGAAATCGTGAGCAAAAAGAGGGGAGAAGTCTCAGTCACCCTGTATTTACTGAGGATTTAGAAGGGAGAAGCCCTGAGGCCACTTTTAACTTCCTTGGAGGGCAGCAGGTGGGAAGTGGGTGATAAAATACCTAGAGAAGCCTAAGGAGGAAAACATTTTCCTGATTTCAAAGGTTTGCATTAGGTCTTTGGTTAAAAGTCTCGTTGCCTTCAATTGCAGTAGAGGGAAATAGAGAAGACACCCTGCAAAGGCACCAGTGCAGAAGACCTGAAAGAGGAAAGCGCTTTGAGAACAAAGTGGCAGCAAGTCCATCTGAAGAGAGCTGCAGGGGCAGGGACCGCTTAAAGATGAAGGCTTGAGCACCTTTCATAATTTGGAATAAAACCTTCTGATCCAGACAGACATCTTTAAATAATTCTGACTCATCTGGAGGCAAATACACCTCCATCGCAACTCCCTAAACCTAGCTAATACAGAGAAATACCCAAGGAATATGGTTGGAATGTTGTTAACTTAGCTGCATCCAGCTCAGTTCTTAATACACTGGAGCCCACTTAAATGAGGAAAGAGCTCTTGAAGGAAGCAACTTGTTCAAAAAATCGATTTGCTCTAAAAGATACATAGAAAATACAGAGGAATTGTGAAAAAAATAAAGCTCCCTTATGGAGAAATAGACCAATTAACAGAAAGGGAAGACTGGAGCAATTCTGCTGGTGAGAGCTGATGAAGCAGAGATTTTGTATAAAAATAATGAGGGCCAATTGCTTGCTGCTTTGTTCACATAGCAATCTATCACAAACAACCGCTGGAAAAAAATCTAACCAGGGAAATAGGAAGAGAGCACGTTTCTCATTCCTCATCCAGAGAATCCAGCAAGTCTCGCTCCCTCCTGGAAGTCATACAAAGAGCAGCTGTCTCCCTTGCCAGTGCTCTGCAACTTAGGATGGTTTCAAAGAGGGAGGGAAGGAAGCCACCTTGTCTCTTGTAAACACCTGGTGAATGATGCAAATCCTGCCCAGGTTCTAGTGTTACCAGACAATGGCAATCCGACCTATAGAAAGAAACCACAGCTCCTGGTGTTCCTCATCCAGTGGGGACTCCCCATCCTGCGCCCTTTGGTAGGACCTGTGTACAGGGCTCTACACTCATGCTGGTCTGCTGACTGCAAGATCTGATCATCCAGTCAGATGATCTGAAAGTGTCTGTTACTTCAACAGCTCCCAGAAACAGGTTGTCCACACCTTCGTGTTTCAGGGGAATATTTTAAGCAAAGAAATCCTCACTTTTGGACAGACTTGGCTAAGATAGGACAGAACATTGTGGGGTTTCTTTTTCATCACATTATGGTTTGTGTTCTAACAGCCCTGAAAATAACCAGCCCTGTAAAACTAAAGCAGCTTCACTAAGACTTGGAGGGATAGGTCTGGTTTTGTATTGCTATAATTCAATCCAGTTCAAGTTTGTACAGGTATTTGATGGATCTTCATTCTATCTCATTGCAAATCACAGAAATGCCTTTTGCAAAAAAAGCGTGGAAAAATAGGAAAGAAGTTCCTATCTTCCATAGTTATTTTTTTCCTGCAAAGCTAAATTGATAATGAGAATGAATTATATATGCCTTTCAGTTCAGCTTCAAAAATATGAGGACTGAATTCCCCCTTCGATGATTGTCAATTAGTACAGACATGCGTGTGTTCATTAGAAAACATAGTTCATCAAGATTGAGTGATAATATGTGATTAAAATATTCATTTAAGCCATAAAATATCTCTTCCTCTGAAAACAGAATGTGCTTCTATCAGAGGAGCTAACTTAGGAAAGAATATGAAATACTGTACTGAAGACAGTGACAGATATTGCATAACCAGTCTTCTTGGCATGGTGATGGGTTGATTTTTTTACGGTTTACACAGTTCACTGAATTTTGACATTATCTGTAGCACTCTACACATAGTAACACCATTTTTAGCGCCAGCATCTTTGCCTATAAAGCTAGCAAGACAGGGCCAGGAACCTTTTACAGTCTAACTACTCTGTGCAGCACTTGCCTGGGTCTTTCAGAGGCTCCACAGATGCCCTGCAGTCTAGTATATAATTACTATTTTTCATGTGTTTATTTCAGTTCAAAGTGCAGTAATGTGTTGCAGCTTACCAGATTTCATAGCAAGATGCTGAGTGTATGTGCTGCATGCCCTGGGGTAGGCATAAGGAGGCCCCCTGAGGGTGCAAAGCCTGGGACACTGTTGTGGATGGAGGCAAGCAAACCACAGAAGCTGGAAGGAGCCAAGTGGTGCAGTATCCTCCATCCTTACAGTTGGAAATAGTCCTTATGTACACTTTTCCTTGGCTCGTGTCAAGAGTGCGTTAATAATTAGGCTGGAAAGGCAATCTGTGGTCCAGCTTGCTCCCTGGCCCTGTTTTACTTAGCAGGCTTGATGTACATATGATTTCGTTGATACAGCGTTCCCAGAGACAAGGATCAGACTCTGCCTGGGAAGATTCTGCTGATAAAGACTGGAGACACGTTCGCTCCTGGATCGAGATTAAAGAGAGCCTTAGGGAGCTGGTTATAAATTCCTGACTCTCAGGTTGCTGCTATTTCCTGAGCTAAGCTAGAGTAGCATTATACCAGCTGGCTGCAGATTACAGGATATTTAGCATCACGTATAACTTGGTGAAACTAGTGGTTCTCACCACTCTGCTGCATCCCTAGATCCCCTTGGTTTGGTGCTGGGTGAAACGGAGCTTGAATAGTTATACTGGCCAAGGAGTTCCATCTTCCTCCAAAGCACAGATATCAAACACGCATACAGGGACGGATTCCAGCTTCCGTCTGTTGCACTACAAAGGGCTGCAGAAGTGGGGCAAGGAAGCATGATGTCTCTCAAGATATGACATGCTTCATTCTTCATACATTTCTAGAATAGCTAAAATCATGCAGCACTCTGTGATTTTAGTCCTTGTGGATATTAACATTTCTGAGGCCTCAGTGTGAGTCTCAATTATTGAAATGGCCAAGATTCTGGCAAGAAACCACAGGGAGGAAATCAGTTCTGTGCGGAAGATGCCAGGAGGCAAATATTATTTACATAGAGCGGAGAACTACAGAAATATAACAGTATGTAAATTTCTTGACAGATGCCCTGTTTGGCAGCTGCTCAGATTCAAATTTCACCCTCAGCCAGATCTGCAAAAACACAGATCAGTAATCCAGGATAGATGTGATTTGGTAGAAATCCTGGATGACAAGTTACAACTCCCAGAACTACTGCTGAATTTACACAGAAATAACAGATCGGGAAACTGATAATGTCTGTGGGCCTGAATCAGGAAAGATCCCTAAATATAGGAGAAACCTCAATGAAATCAGACAGCTTTGCAGTCTGTGTTATTCACCTGACTCTTTAACCAAACACAAAACCCTGCTGAAGAAGGTATTGCGTGCTGGGGTGCCCTGTAAAAACAGCGCACAAATCTGAGAGCTATTTCAGATCAAATCCAGGCATGAAACTTAGATCAAACAACATGAAATTCTCATGTCTGCCCTCCAAAACACAAATTCAGGTGCCCGTGTCACCATGTACCACCAGGCGTGGTGCTTACCAGTCAGCAGAGCTGTGGCACAGAGCCTGCTGCGGGCAGCAGCTGGGAGCTAAGGCATGGGGGGGGCATTGGACTTGTTAACACTAGATCTGTTCAGCGGCTCCACTGACGCTCTCTGTTTCCTTTTGTGCAGAGTAATATAGATAGAAAACTGAATTTTTATGAGATCAGAATCGTTCCTTTTTTTCTGAGATGTGAGATGGATAAAATACAGAATTGCAGCTTAAGGCGGTGTTTTTTAACAAAATTATAGTAATATTTGGAGAACCTTTGAGAATACTTAGCCCAGCACCTGTTATTAACTGATCTCTTTGTGCTACAACCAGAAATTCAGTGAGGAAATACATTTCCACTTTGCTCTCCAGAAGCTCTCTGAGCTCTCACTCATGTAAACATGAAGTGGCTGTGATTCTTCTCTGGAAGCAGCAGCTTCATGCAGTGTTGTGATGATTTTGTGCATTCCTGCTGGGGGATGCTGGGCACATGCTGTGTCAAACACCCCTGGAGTCTCTCGGGCAGCCTTGCTAAAGCCAAAGCAACTCCAATGTAAATCTGTCAGCTAGGTTTTCTTCTATGAAGAATTTCAGGCATTACTGCTCTTCAGTTACTGCAGGGGGAAATCCTACTTCAGCTTTGAGACAGTTTCTGCTTTGAAGCATCTCTGCTTCTGGATCCATAGCCCTGGGCACACTCACAGCACCTCTGTCCTGTCTTGTTGCAAACCCGCAGAGCTGCTCCCTCTCAACTTTAAAGGACCGTTCTGCTCTGCTGCAGAAGCGTCCTTCCTGACTCAGTCCTTCTTGTTCCCTCAACTCCCCTTCCCATCCTCCAAATAACTGCATTTTAACTCCAAAGAAGTGCTCTGCCCCCCTGACATACACACACAGCAGACTCCGACCAAAACCAGAAGCAGTTCCCACATGGAGTAGCACAGCTTCATCAGAAAATCTGCTTTCAGGATTTCTTGGTCATTTGCCTTATTTAGTGATTATTTATGCCTCGCATTAACCTTGCTAAACCATGGCACGTGTTAGACAGATGGGGAAGCCAAAGTGAAAACAACCTAAGCGGTCTCCGCAGCTCACGCGGAAGGAGTAAAAAGCAGAGATGAAGCATCCGTGAGCCCTGCTGCCCAAGTTCCCGCGAGCCACCGCTCCCTCCGGCAAGGCCGGAGGCTGCAACCCCCGAATCCCCCCCAGTTCCGAGCTGCTGCCCGCGTCCCCCGCTAGGTGGGGCTGAGCCGATGGAGACGGCCGGAGCGGGGCAGAAGGCGGGGGAGCGTGTGGAGTGCTCCCTGTCTGGCAGAGGCTCGGAATGTCTGCCCGATGATAACAGCATCCCTTTCATACAGTAGGCAAACACGAGGTGGGTAAACACCGTTAGCGGGCTCATCCTTCCGGGCGGTGCAGAGATGGAATACAGGCTGCTGAGGTTCTGTGCACGTCCTCAACAACAAGGCAGCTTTTGAAACACATGGGTTACACATTACGGAATTATAAACCAGGCATCTGAGCTGCCCTTTTACAACAAATGCACTGCTTGCTGTCACCCAGTAAACCAATGCCATGCATGCACCAACAGCTATAGGTGCAAAAAGCATGCCACTTATGTAAGGCTCAGAAACCAAGCACACACGTGTGTGAAAACAAATAAGAAAAAGGCTGTGTCAAGATAGTAAATTGCTTTTCCTTTACAATTAAGATTCTTATATTTAATTTTGTAAAAATCCTCTTGGCAGCCTGAAGTATACCCTGTGAGCTTGTGCTCCCTCTCCTCTCCTCTCCTCTCCTCTCCTCTCCTCTCCTCTCCTCTCCTCTCCTCTCCTCTCCTCTCCTCTCCTCTCCTCTCCTCTCCTCTCCTCTCCTCTCCTCTCCTCTCCTCTCCTCTCCTCTCCTCTCCTCTCCTCTCCTCTCCTCTCCTCTCCTCTCCTCTCCTCTCCTCCAGTTCCCACTTAGACCCTGGACAGAATATATTGAGAAAGAAAACAAACAACAACAACAACAACCAAAAAAAAAAAAAAAAAAAAAAACAACCAAAAAAAACCACCAAAGTTGTCTTTGTTTCCACTTTTCCTGTTCCTTTTTACTAGGGGGGAAGAAAAAACTATCTGATGAATGAGCAGTCGTTGTGTGCCACAGACCAGCAAAGTGCTCTGCTGCCCTGCAGACCTGGGCACTACTGCCTGCATCAGAGCCCTTCTAAGGGCTGGATGACACAGCAATACTGTGTAATTGAAGAAACCTTGTCAAAAAAGAGAATATTTTACATATGTTTAGTAAACATCATTATTTTGTTAAACCACCCTGGAGCTTCATTGAACCCCAGAACTCAAAGCCCAAGTCTGCTGAAAACGTGTTTCCTCCCGAAAGCCCCAAACAAGTGAGCATTCAAGGGATGCTCTTCCTGCTGCTCTAGCCAGGAAAAACAAACAAACAAACAAACAAACAGCCCAGACCTTGTGAAATAAGCGCTGTGCTCTTTTTCCTCAGCGGTAGTCACAGTGTCAGGACTTTAATGTCAAGATCTCACCATGGGAGGCACTAGAGAGAGGAGGGATAAGAAGGGAGACTACATGGAGCAATTAAGAAGAAAGGAGCAAACTAGAGGTGAAGAAAGTAGCTGGACATGCAATAGGGTTTGTATGGCATCACTCCATGTGGAAGTTTTGGGACTGAATTTATTTACGGGGGGCAGGAAGAGTGGGCACGTATGCAGGGCACATGGGAGAGCAGAGGGATGAGGAGAGTGTAGAAGGGAACGTGCTGAGCTGTGTCTGGGCTGAAAGCATTTCATCCGAACTCCTATATTGTTGAGACTCTTGAGCAATAAAGCAAATTTTCATTCTAATTAAAGATTCAAGGGTTTTAGAACAATCACCAGAAGAAAGACAGAAAAAGAGGCAAACCCTCAGAGGACTTGGTAATGAATAACAAAAACTGCTTTTGCGCATTGTCCAAACTGAATAGCATTCAGTACAACCGCAGAGAGGATTTAATGCTACAGCCCACTGTGGTGTTCTCTCTGTGAGTGGATGTGGGAAAGCCCACGACCAATAGCAATGCTTAGCCCAGGACAATATATCTTCTAGCCAATGTATACCAAAAATCATGCTTGGTATGCCTGACTGGAGTCAGTGGGGTGGCAAATATTGCAACGGGCAGAGTCTGAGAGCAATCACAAATGGCTTAAAGCTGTTCAAGTGGGTCAACTTGCGCAATGTGAATCATATCTCCCACATGCAGGATGCTTTTTTGTAGCAGTGTCCCTGTCCAGTCCATAAATCCCAGAGGGCAAAGAAAGATCAGGTAGGAAGCTCCAAGACTAAGCACAAGGTACAGTAAGTGGAGAGGAAGATGTGTACCTTTGGAATTTTGACAGTAGTCACAGATAGTGTAGAATTACCCAATGTAATGTAGCTACAAATGTAGCTCTGTAAGCTAAGTACAGGGTGGAAAAACTGGGTTAGAGTTGTGTGACAAATGTCACTGTGCTTACTAACAATGTATTAAACTCTTCGTAGGGAAGAGCTACAGGATGCAAAGCCTGCCTCTCAACTCATCCCAGGTCCTTTCTGGCCCACACTCCCAGGCCTCCTGCCCTGGGGCATTATGCTTAACTTTGACTGCAATGTGAAAGGAGAACACAGCTCAGCTGGCACAGCTGGTGTGGCCAATGTGGGCCAGCATCATGGCACCACAGGCCATGCACTGCAGCCCTTTATGTGCCAGACCTGCTCCAAGTGCTTGCACGCCACATCCAGTTCAAGAGCTCTGATGAATTACCCTTGCTCTAGAGGAAAGTGCTCTGGATTAGGACTCTGGAGGCTGAAATTCACTTGTCAGGTTAGGTGCAGTCTCTGTGTGCAACCTTGAACAAGGTCTTTAATCCACTTGAGTCTCAGCATCTTTTGGAAAGGGGTGGTAATTCTGCCTTCACCCCTGAAGGTTTAGGGAACGGAATTGGTAAATAACAGAACAGTGCTTTGCTACTGCAGGGATGCCTGGCAATGTTGCCAGCAGAGCTCTCCTGATTGCTCTGAGCTCCTTTCCTAACAACCAGCCACAAATGCTGCAGATCTGGGGCTTGCACAGTCAGTATTTTCATAAACCGGAATGTGAAATCGCAGGGAAGCAGAATCTACAAGGGAATTTTATGTCCCCTGCCTAACAGACCTTTAAGCACTGTTCACTGTTCTGAAGTATTCATCAGGGAACTGTGCTCCCAAATTACATTTAATGTCTAAAATCACTCTGATACTAAGGTGCTGCTAGCACCTGGGTCCTATCATTCACTCCACAGGCACATGTGGAAACTCTGATAAGATGTAGAAAATACCAATACCGAAGCAAGGCTGGTTTAGCAGCGCTTCCCAGAAAGAAAGTTAATAAAGACAGCGGGTCCTTTTATCACCCAACTGCACTTAGATTGCCAGTTCTTTCTCTTTCAGCTCTGTCTGCTTCCTTTTTAGTGTTTCCCTTCCGCACATTTTCTGCGTGCAGGTCGGCAGTTTTCCTTCCCGCTGAGCTGCAAACCCGCTGCTGCTTTCTTCCCCCGCTCTGTGCGTCGCTGCCCTGGCTTGGAGCACGTAGGTCGCATCCCTTTGCCGATCAGCTGAGGAGCAGATGGAAGATCAGAGGAGCAGGACGGCTGCTTTACGAGGCTTACCCATAGCAGCACTGGAGGAGACTACCAAAGACTGGCTGCAAACTGGGATTTCAAATGCCTGAATATTCAAAGCTGGGATACAGGAGGAGGTCAAAGCCATGGGTGCCGTTGATCTTGTAATTCTGGATTATTCTCCACTTTCGTTATAGCAAAGTTTCTAGTGTTCATGTTCTCAGACAAAAGCTTGGAAATGGGAACTACTAAGGGCTTGAACATCAAAGAGTAAATAAAAGAATCCAGAACTGATTTATTTTTAAAAAAATCTCATGATCTTGCCATCAACCTCACATTCTGTTGGAGGGTAGCTCAGGATTTTTGAGCATGAAAGTCTGGCAGGACTACAGATGCCTCAAAATCATAACGAATTGAGGCCACTCAATTCAGCTTTTGAGAAGGCTGTTCTCTTTCAACTGAGACAATACCAGGGTTATGCAGAACTGCCGGGTGCTCCCCGTAACCTCCCACTTGGGAGTATTGCTATCCCTGGCCATCTCCGGCACAGACATTTTCTCTTTTCCTCCTGATTTAAAGAGGAAAGCTGTATTTTAAGTCCAATGCAGCTGCCCCATTGCCTGTCAAGGTGGTGAATGTTGGAGGCTCATGCCAATGCCCACAGATCTCCTCAGCCTGCCTTCAGGGCCTGCGCAGTTCCTTAAAGGGACACAAGTCCCTCGTACTTGCAAACATATGTTGAATGCAGTTAAGGCATATGGAGCTAATTATGTAAATAAACAACTCAACCCACGATGATTCTAAATAATGCAAAACATAAAGAGACAGAACACCAATGTTCTAACTAATGAAAATAGATTCATAGATTGATTAATTTACAATAAAGAGAAACTGCGTATGTCAAAAAATGGTACGTCATCATATGACTTAATATAATTAGTCTCAGCTGCATTGCTCTTGAAGTTCATTAACAATGATACTGTTCACCTCCTTGTGCATCTGTATCACAGTATTAAAAGAGAAGAGAACTGCGGAGCAGAGCCAGCAAACACTTGTGAGGAAAATATTTTTAAAGTGCCTCTTGACAAATATTTACTAACCTTTGGAGTTTTTGAACGCTTGAGGTTGTGTCAGGAAAGAAGCATATGCTGATATCCTCAAAAACAACACAAGTGGTCAACAGTCCCTGTACAAAAGGGAACAGCTCAATACAATAGGCCACTGTTGCTGTGACTCTCAGCATTGTTTACCTCTCACAATGCTTCCAAGTACAAACCACTTCAAACAAACTACAGCAAGACTTTAAACTGAATCCACCCAACAGGTTAATAAAACAAATATTGATTGGGTTTGAGAGTCATTACAGTAAACAAACCCTTTCGGATTAAAATGGTTCCTTTGTTCAAGCAATATTGTCCAGAGCCTTCAAGCAACATATTACAATCTCAGCCTAAATCCTCAGGCAATATTTCACAGTGTTTGCCCTCAAATTTACCTTTATTTATAGCACATGTATAAATACAGATACATAAAGAGATATGGGCAAGTATTTCATGCGTGCAAAGGGAAGAAATCATGCCAAACTCATGTCATGCTGGACAAGAGAAAAAAAATATATTCTTTTTCAGTGCATATAATGATTTATACACCTAAATCATTCTCCAAAAACTGCAACTGGAGACACTTTTAGTTTCACTGCTCTAAAATCCCGACCTCTGCAATGCAAACAGAAACCACATGAGCACTCCTAATGCCCTTTCATGAGGTCTCCCACTGCTTTGATGTACCAGGACAGGATCTTGACATGGTCCAGCACAAAGAAGCAATGCAGGTGCTTAAGAGCAAGGGGAGAAACGGGGAGGATGCAGGAACACAGAAAGACACGCAGGGAATTATTGCCCCAGCTTCAAACTGATCTGAATGGCTCAGATCTGGCTGCATGATTACTTGACAGAGAGTAAAGACATCTAAATAGCTTTAGATCCTCACTCAACTCTCTAAAGTGACCTGGATGCCTAGAAACTCTTGATCTACTGCTGAAGGAGTGACCAGGAAGCCCAACTGCCACCTTTTGTAAATGCATCAAGATGCAGGCTGAAAATGTCAAGCCTGTCATACAGAGTTAGGTATATATCTTCTAACCATAACAGATCCACCCCACGGGCTTGAAACTCTAGGACACAATCATGGAAGACTTATTTCTGTTGGTAACAGCAGGCCACAGATCAAATGCAACCATTTGTGCATTTGCTTTATTTCCTGCAAACTTTACTTCCCTCTCCACATCCAGAACACACTAGAAGAGGAAGCGCACAAACAGGAACCAGTACAGAGGCTGTGAATATCCAGGGAACAGTAAAGAGAGAATATACAGGCAGAACTTAACAAAGGTATTCAATATTCTCATTCAAATGCATTTGATTGATAATTCAGAGAGTTTCTACACACCTGTTTCATTCCATGGACTGGGCTCACAGTACATTGGTGTTAACATGATACTGCAGAGATAGCAAAAAAAGCAGGGAAATATCAGGAGAGGGTGATGCTCCTGACATTTGGGCAAGTTATCGTGCAAGAGCTTCAGGGACCACTTGACGCTTCCCATCACCTCCATAAATAAATCACTTAAATACTCATTTATGCTCTATTTCTGACCTCATCTAGCATATGTTGCTTAGTGCAGAGCAGAAAGTTGGCCACTAGGATGGACTGCAACATGGTACAAACCTTCCTGCAGCCTGGATTTTTTCTTGGAGAACCAGTCTGACCTGTTTGCACTAATTCCCAGCATTCAGACAATTCTCAGCTAAGAATTCTCCATAGAGCCCATCCGGTGATGGAGACTGATGTGGCACTACAAAGTCCCTGCATCGTGAGACAGAGTTTCTATCTGACAGTATAAGGTACTGAGAAATCACATTATAATTGAATGAAAGTGCAGCGCATAGCCAGCGCTCAGCATCTGCCTTTGCTTTAGGGCACAGCACTCTGCAAATCTTGTAAAATCAGGTGGTTGATCTGATAAGGTACTCCCTATTGCTGGGACTCTGCCTATCTAAGGACAGAATCAAACCCTGTGAGCTTCGCTCACAGTATCTCACTCACAGCTAGACTTCTTTGCTGGCAGAGTTATGCAATCTTGGCTTATATCTTATCACCAGTAGCGCAACAGTCAGGCTTCAGTGTTTGTTGTCTCGCAGGCACCCACTTTATTCTCATGGCTGGGTAGCAGCATTAGACACACAGCATTCGAGTGAAAGAACAACAGGGAGGGATGAGCGATAAGGAGCAGAAAGAGCTTGCCGAGTTAGCACCTGCACAGCAGACTTATGCTGAGGCTCACTTCATTGATGTGGGGCATTTCCTGCATCTGGAGTGTAATGATTAAGAGAATAAAATACATGTTCTACCACACTGAATGCCAGGAGTAACTGTCATGTTCGCTCGTGCTATGCTACTGAGAAGATAACATGGGCTATTAATTAGGTTTGGGTAGAACGAAACAAGTTTGCAAAGATCACTCAAAGCACCAATGAAAGACAGCAAATTCATAAAACAGAGAATTATATTAAATGTTCCTAGTGATGCTATGAGAGTCAGTTAAAGTTTCATTTTTTTTAAACTGAAACAGGAGCTTCTTTAACAAGTCTGTATCTATGGCCAAGGACTAATAGCACTCCGAGGCTTCTGCAGGCTTTTGCACTCTAACTCCTTTAGGCTGTGCTTATTCAGTTTCTAACTTCCGTTGGCCTTCGTCACAGAAGTGAGAAAATAAACAGGGATTACTTTGGCTTTTGAATCATTCATGGTGCTTGCTGACAACCAGCAGCATGGTGAGGTGAGCAGCAGTGCCCTACACCATTGCCATGTGTTGTTCCCAGATGTGTGCCCTGTCTAAGGCAGATCCTCGGAAATCTTGCATTCTTTCCCGCTATTACTCTAAGTGCTTCCAAGTCCTTCATGCTGTCTCTTATTGCCTGTAGATAAAACTGTGGGTGCAGCTGTATCACCTCTCTTGTCCAGAAAATACTGTTACTTGGAAAACAAACACATATGCATAAGCAGAAAATACAAAGGGACAAGGTCTACCTGCTGCCATGCACTTTCTTGCTCAGCTTATAGGCATTGCTTTCAATGGGAATTGCCAAGGTGCAATCTAAACCAAGGCCTCTCTAATAGAACTGAGCTTCACGGCCCTGATTATTTGAAAGCACAACAAACCACTGAAAAATGAAGCTGAACTTAATAATGCACACCTGTGATAATGCTTTTTCAGCTTGCCTGCAGTTCTAGAAACTAAGCGCCAATCTAGACCCATAGATATACAAAGGAAACTAGCAGCCAGAGGAACTAAAAAGCTCCAGAATAAAATAAGAGGTTGCATATCAATAACAAAACGATGGATTGTACAAAAATTCAGGATTTATTTTTCCTTAGACATAGGCATAAATAAATCTTTGTTTTTGATTACATATGGAAGTAGAAGGATTAAAAGAATCGAGTGATTTGTAATTGGTCTCCAGACTGTACCTCTTCCTCTAGTAAAGTGCATGCAAGTGAATAAAACTGCATGGTTGGACTTTATTAGCTGCAGCTTCCCTTCCTGACTCTAGGATTAGAGGAATACTTTAACCTTGACACGCTCATCTTATACTCACAAAGCTTCACTCTTAACGGTTCTTTTTATTTTCCTTTTCATTTGTCTGGTTCTGGTACAGAATTTTCTAAATTAGAAGAGGGCAGTGTTCTGTCTCACACACACGCACAAAAAAGGAATTCTGATTTACCTTTGTCAGTAAGAGCACAGAAAAATTCAAGATGTTTTATTACTGTGTATTAGGATACATCTTAAAACTCTATTGCAGGTGGCAAAAACATGGCAAAAAGAGAGGCTTGTATAAATAAAACTCCTGAAAGAATGCAATAAGCTGTCATTTAAAGAGATTCAAGCAAAAACAGGAGCGTAATTTTATTTACCACACTGTAATGTAAATCCACGTATACAAATATATATTGCTTGTATATTTTGGAGAAATGCTGTTTGTTTGAAGCTTCCTTTATGCTTGAGAAGTTTGCAGTGAGCAGTGTCCCAACTCTGCTCCAAGTGAACCACACAAATACTGCCACCACTGCCTTTTCTGAAAGCAGAATTAGGCCACTGTGGAGTATTTGTGAAAAGTCCACAGGTGGTGAGATAACGGTGATGTGCAGCTACTGACACACCTGCTATCCACATACCGAGGGAAAGTGTCTGTGGAAATGTTTATTCAGAGGACTGGGGAAAATTTGGGTGCGAGAAAGATTTGGTGTGTTTGTGTGTGGAGTGGGGTGGTATTTAGCAAAACACTTGAAAGTTAATTGCAGAATAAAAGAATATCCCTCAAAGGTACACACTTCCTCAGCACACTGATTTATTATAATTACAGAGTTTACCCTTACCTTTCTTCTTTATCCAGCCGCATATTCAAGTTACTCTAGATTAAAGTATATGTCTTGTTAATTATGGCATTTAGTTCTCAAATTGTAATTGGTGTCTGGTGCTAAGCTCTTATAACTCTTCTTGTCACTACTGCAAGAGGGCCTGTTTAATTTGCCTGAGGTAAACTAAAATGGAAAGTACCGTCTTATTTGAGTAATGTGAGATATTTCTTGTGGCTTTAATGATTAAATATTGTACTGTTTAGGAGGGGAACGGTTGAGGGGGGTGACAGTGGGCAGTCCTACCTGCCAAGAGCTAATCAAGCCATATGCTGAGCTCTCATAATGATTTTAAGGGATTTTATTTCATCCTGTAAGCACACGAAAGTAATACTGCTTAGAAAAAACAAACACCACTAAGACGCTGGCTAAAAATCATTACAGTGAGCTCCCGAGAACTGACATGTTGTCCTTTTAGAAAAAGTTCACTGCAGTGTGGGACACAGAAACTTTTACTCCATGTAATCACAACTTCATCCTACCACTCAGAAAATGCATCAAGGACAAAAGCTTAAGAAACAACCCTATCAGTATTTGGGGGGAGAACACACAGTGACTGCCAGGCTATCACAACTGGCTATCACATCCTGTAAGAAAAAAAGAAGTAAAACTGCACAACCCCAAACTAACGCATGCAAGCTTCCCCAAGACTTCTCCTCAGGTGCTTTAGGTATCATCTGGTGACTCTTCTTTCAGGTCAACATAAATGGATATCTTTGAATTAGACTTCAGAGGTGTATTTCAGCATCCGTCAAGTTACCAAGGCACTTAAGTAAAGAAACTTCTAAATTTGTTCTTCCAGTGGCAATTTACCTTGATAAGCATCTATTCCAACAGTTTCCCATTAAATCAGCCTTTTAGCTTTGAGGATCTACTCTCTGCATAATGTGTGATTTTTCTGCTCCTATTTCCTCTGTCATTGCCATTGACTATACTTTTTCTCAAGATGGAGAGATGGTTAGGCAGTCTGGATAAATAAAGTCAGTCCTGTGCTTTTCCCTAAGAAATGTATGCCCAGGAGGTGTTGTACTCCATCTGCATTTTCACAGTAACTCTTTCTGATGTTCAGTGGACCTTCTCTCAGCATTCTAAGTTAATTATGTTGGTGGTCATATGTTTGCAGGACTGTTGTCCTGTGCCAAGCAGGGCCCAAATCACCTTATCTCACATTTCAGCGCAGATGCTTTGCTGCTTTTGTTCCACCCTAGTTTTGTGGCTGAAATTAAGTGACAGAAGTCTGCAATAGGTCCATCTTTTGTTCATGGCAAGTGTGAACCTGAAAGGTGTCTCCTCTGCTTGCGTCTCCCTTTGGAAGGTGAGAGGTTAAAATCTACCCTTCTAGTCTTTGGCTCTTGATGGCAAAGATCAATATGACAAATTATCTCTAAATTCTTCTAGAAGAAAGAGGTTTCCAACAAGCATTTCAAGCAGGCTCACACTTGAACCGCTCTGGTTTCAAAGAAGCACTAATCAATTCTTTGGTGCACAGACTTTCCACATTCCCCTGAGGTGAAGATCTACACTTGGTATGCATTATAAGAGCACCTAAGCTTTGTGTGGCACTAAAATGTACCTTAGATGATACATCTCTTGTTTATACCATAGGAAAATAAATAAGTAAATTAACATTTCCTGTTGTTCCTCTTTTTCTTCAATCAACCACAACCAGTGTAATGCAGGAGAGTCATCTGATCACCATTATAATGCACTAGAATGACAACAAAAAAATTTGTACTTGCTTGCTGCTTCAAGTCACTGCAATAAATGTGCCATCAAATTTCTCACAATCAAGACTGGAACTTGCTGGAGAATTGGAACAAGCAGCAAGACTTCTGGAGCCACTGAGAGGTGAATGGTGTCCTCAGCTAGCAGGCACTTGCAATAAAGAATCTGCCACTGCAGAATATAAATGAGTATGGCCTCCTGCATGAGACGACAACTCTGGGAAAGGCTGAAGAATTCAATTTGTATCATGGGATACTTATGCATGACTTTTTTATTATCTTGAGGCCAACTAGATAGACCATCCCAATCAGAAACAGACCATTTCATTCGTAGTTCTGGGCGACTAAAACATTTATCATCATAACATGGCTGGTAGTTTCCACTTTGCCTCATATTCAAAAATAGTGAAATTGTCGTCTTGCTGAAGGCACATTTCTTGTCTACTGAATCAATAGTCATTGTCTACAGATTTCAATTTCACAAGAAAAATCGGCAAGCTAACAGTGTAGTTGCCACCTGTGTTGCCTGTTGGACTGCATAATGTATCTGAAGAGTGGAACTTCAGCAGCCTGCTGAAAATTTGCCTCCTCTGGAAATAGCAAGGTGATCCATTCGTGCATCTCCTTCATTAGGGGAATTTATTTTGCAGTCATCTAGGAAAAGGTCATTTGCACTGAATGAGCACAAACACCCAGGAAATTTGTATTCTGGAAACCCATATAAGCACACTTTGTCATGATCTTCAGTGGAACTTTGGGAACTCAGCCACATCCGTATCATCAGCCAAGACCAATCACCCAAGTCTCTGCACAGGCTGGAGAGGACATCTGTGATAGTCTTTATTTAGTAAGACACTCTTCCAGGACAGTGAGAATCTTTCCTGGAAAGAAAAAGAACCTAGGGAAATACAGAAATCTGCTGATTTCTGGGCAACAATCATTCTTATTTTCTTCAACAAGAAGATGAGCGATGTCCATATTCATGACATGACACGCAATAAGAAAGTTTTCACTACAGTTCTGTTCAAAGGCAGATTCCTTCAGCAAGAGCCTCCTTTCAGTCAAGAACCTCTAAGAAAGAATGTTAATTCCCTGAACCACATTCTGACAATGGGAACTTTATCAAGGAAGACCACCATTGTTCAGCTTGGATATCTTATCTGCACTGGTCAATAAATAAAATCTCTTTCCCCTCAGTGAAACACCTAACAAAGAACTGGAGCATCTTAACAGCAAAGAAACCCCAGAGCAGGCCTCATAAAGAAACATCTATGTCAGATGAACCAGGATAAAAGCCAAATGGTGTCATGCAACGTGTGGTAACCATAATTGAATGACTACTGATTCTAGACACACATTGTATCTGTACTTTTTGTGAATCAACCATGCAGTGTTTCTGCTGTAGGAAAACTTGTTATAAAATTAGACCTTACCCAAGCTAACAAATAGATGATCACTGATAAGGACACCACAGGACACCAGGTGATGCCATTTAGGGAGAGTAGGTAATGCTATTCATTTTCTGTGGTCCCTTTCCCTTCTACCTCTCCAGGAACAACAGTTGTACTGTGCCAGAAGATATATCTTTGCCTGTTCCTTTTAAAAGGGAGTCAGGCATCTCTAATATAGAAATCATGCTGTGCTAGAAATTTTGCAGTGCATTCCAAAATTCTTCTTTCCAGATATCCTTCAGTAATGTTCCTGTCATAGCGGCTTCTGTTGAGTGTTTCCTGAACAACCTGCAGAAATTTGGAGGATATTAAGAAACCGAGTATCTAAGTTGTGAAGGGAAAAATAAAAATTGGTGGGGCTAGAGTCATTCTTCTTGCATTGCTTTATTACTATAACTGGCACTAATGACATAGATACTAATAGAAACAAACCATTAAGTCCCTTCATCAAAATCCTGATAGGAACTTCAGGCATGTCTTGGATTGCTCAGTTTCTACCACAGCTTTCTACCACAGAAAACAAGTGTTGAACTGCACCATCTTTTCATCGTGAGAGTTCCATAGTAACAGGCCTACCGAGACCTCCAATAGTAACTGATAAGTTGCATTCAACTTTATTCTAGTTCATATCAACAGAGACCACTTCTAGTTATTTGTGAAATGCTGTCTTACTGCATTGGTGTAATTCTATCATGTATAGAATTTAAGTCTCTATCTCTCATTCAAGAGATTTAATAACTACAGATAAAACTATGTACAAATTACAGAGAAGAATTTCTTATTGTTGCAGGAACCCAAATTTTCCATGCTTAAGAAACACAGTCCTCCATGTGCTATTTGTGTAGGTCACAAATCACTCCTGTGACTAAAATACTCCTCGTTACAACCATGTAAATGCAGAAATGGAATATTTTTCTAAAACTTTTCATTTTTGCGAGCCAGTAAGAACATCCAACTCAAAGGTGCTGAGCAAACCGCTGCTGCAGATATGAGTTTACTGCACTACTTTGTCCTCATTGCAACCTCTGCTGCTGGAATATTCCCCTTATTTGCCCACTCTCATTGATCAGGTAGTAAAGCTACCAAAGAGTCAACACTGCCCTGCGTTGCCTAATGAAGAAATTGTCCAAGAAGTTCAATCCATTTTTATCATGACAGAATGAGCTGCCTACGCACATGACATGAGGATCCTGTCCCACTATTATCGAAAGAACTTGCTGACATTTTTGCTATCTTCATACATATTATCCAAGAAATATAAGCATGAAAGTGCCAGCATGATACTGTATCTGATGGGCCAGAACTGACATGAGCTGAGAAAGTTATTGCCAAGCTCTGTGACAAAACCAAAAGCTTCAATATTACTTTCTTAAAAGACATCTAGGGAACTCCTATTTAAATCCCATTCCAACTTTACTAATCCATTTCTGGGAAATCACTTTAAAACTTTATCTAGGCAAGGCTGGGGCAATTTTGCTTTCCTCACTAACAGCTAGTGTAACAACTGCTTCTGTTCTTTCTCAACTTTGAAACTTAACAGATTTTTGGATACTGTCGCATCTGACCCCAAGATCTGCTTTTAACTCTGGTGATTTTAAGAGCTTCACCAAAAGCACACTAATTTGAGCTGTCACTAGCATGCTGTGCTGTCTCCAAGCACATGGTCTGGTTGAACGTAAGGTGCGACCAGCCAAAGATTTAATCCTTTCAAGCTGTTATTAAGGGAGACTGGCTGATGAAGCTTGCAGGATTCCTCATTGTTCTGCATGTCACTCCTCATCTGACTATTGAAGACAGCCCCCTGAAGCTGTCCCATGGGACAAGTTATCAAACCACGCCTCACTCGTCACAACCCCAATCTATCTGAAGGACTGCAATACAAGCAGCAACAGGTTTTGGCTTCATCTCTGACATCATCTACCTGGCATTTCTTTGCACTCTGAGAGAGCGTGTGCTCAAAGCTACAAGGCTGTGCCAAATCAGCCTCTTCTGCTATGAAGGCCACCACACTTGACTCACTGCAAGTTCAGACTGCCAAAGGACAAGTTGGAAATGCTGAGTCAAGCAGCCAGTGCTTCCCTTCCAGGTCTTCAGAGGCCTCTCTCCAGAGCACAGGACTACTACTGCATTCACAACAGCTCAGGTTCAGCAAAGTCTTTTCTCCAGGGATTAATATTCCTTGCTTGCATAGAAAGTGAAAAATGAGGAGATCAGAGAGGAGTTAAATTGGTTTCCTTTAGATTGATAATTATATCACTGAAAATGTGCACAAGAGAGTTTCATGCCCTATCTACACCAATCTACTAGAGGTTGTATTATATATGGGTGATTCCGTTCCTTGGTTGTGCAAAAAGAACTCATGCCCTGACTTGTTTCTCTACTTTTCCATTCAACCAGAAAGATATTAGGGGTGGGGCTGTTGTTCTTATTGTTGTTTTGCTTATATTGCTAAGAAGTTACATTCACATACACCCTGCTGCTGCCAGTTAGTGTTCTGCACCACAAACAACAGAATACATGAAGGAATCCACTGGCTCAAACATATGCAGAAAGCTGTTTTATAGACAGCGTCTCTTTGCTTTACCCATGAATGACTTCTTAGTGGGATTATTCCACATGAATAAGGAAGGGTTATCTGGTCTGTAAGACCTGCTTTCTTTAGAGTCTTGCAAGGGAAACAGTGGAAACTCTATTGTTGAATCACACAAAACCAGAACAGACAAGTTGCAACGGACAAGACCATGCCATTTAGAGACAACTCTCTGGTGGGAGTCACATAGAAGGCCCTACCACTAGAGCCATTTTCCCTTTCCAGGCCTCACAGTTGTAAATCCACCCCTTGACAGGTCACCCCTGTTCCCTCATGCAGCTATCTGACCTGGAAGCAGTCAGTCTCCTTGCTACTTCTCACCCACTTAGAGCACAGTGCTTACGGTGAGTAGCAGGCAGAGAACAGCACTACTTACAAGAACCAAGGAGCACTATAAGGGCAGAAATTTCTTGGTCATTCCTATCCCATCCAGATAATCGTGTATAGGAGAGCCTATAATCTGAGCCTATATTCTGAGCCCTAAGAAAAGCAAGGAAAACAGTCCTGTGTCCCTGAAGAAGGCATGAAGGCTCAGTGACATTCAGAGCACTTGTTTTCCCAGCTCTAATTCAAACAGCATGAGCTTCAGTCAACTGTCTGACACTCTTGGTTTTAGTTCTGCCTCCTTTCTCTTACCGCTGGCTTTTGAGGTTTCAAACACAGCTGATTGGGCAGCATCTACTTTCTCTCTGAACGTGTCATAATCTCCTTAGATTAACCATTTCAGTTCCAAGGATAGACCATTCACTCACCATGTATACAGATTTTGCTTTTTTGATGACTAATTGGAGGCTGTGCTCCATAAACACTGACAAAAATATAATTTATCTACCTTAAACTGGAGGTATATGCAAAACAGTGCATGACACTGGTCCATATGGTTATGCAAGCGCTTTTCTCTGGTCCTGCGATAATTTGCATTGTGATGGTTTCAAAGCAGAGCAGTTGTTCTCCCCACCAGCTTTGTGGATCTGACAGACAGCCTCCTGAGAGCAGTTTAGAGCAGCAGCTCCAACAAGGAGTTAAACATCATTAGGCTCATTCTAAAACCCTGGCTGAAGGGCTGGTGCACTGTTTGGGTTTGAATTAGTCACTTGACCTCTGTTTGTTTTATTCATCCCAGCTGGAGAACTGGGCATAAAAACAGACCCTTGCTGCAAATCTATAGCAGATTAAAGGAGGGAAAACTGTGCACACCAAGAGGAAGAGCAAAATCTATCCCACAATATTTTCATCAGTAAAAGAGCTGTGGGCTGCAGGTAGAGTTTTAAAAGCATCTCTCTGACTTAGGATGCAGTTTCTCAAGCTACAGGGGTTACTGCAGATACCTGACCAGCATACAAAAGGAGATGGCATGCAGAAGTACTAAATATTTCACTCAAGTCTCCTGGCTTGTGCTGCATTCAGACCTGAACCCCAGACATGTGAATCCCAGAGGCACCAAGAAGTGACAGTGAAATACTCAGTTTTGTCAGATCCATCCACTTTTTTTGATTCTGAAAATTTGCTTAAGGAAGAATTCAAAACTTTAGCAATTTGCCTCGATCTCCTACAACACCTGCAGAGAAATAGATCTCCTCCAGCACCTTTTGGTTACAGGTACTTTGCCCAGAGAGCCACTGCTGAAGTATATCAGATATTTCTGGGTCTAATTGGGCCTACTAGGAACACATGGGACCTATTGCTTGCTAAGCAAATCCAGCTACATACTTATGGACATGGTTTAGTGGGCAATATTGCTGGTAGTGGGACAGTTGGAATAGATCTCAGAAGTATTTTCCAACCTTAATGATTCTTTGATTTACTGTGTGCACTCCTCTGTCAACTTCAGCTATGACATACATGAGCCAGATACTCTTCTGTCATAAGATCTTGAGGCTTACTAGCTCAGACTCAGTAGAAATAACTATGGTAAAATACGACCTACTTAGCCAGACACGGTATAACTGTGCTGTGTGCTGTCCTGCTTCCAGTTAGCTCATACTCAGTCAGCTGAAGTGTTCCCACACCTAGCATGCATATGTATTCCTAAGGACAAAACAGCATTTGCAAAAGTTACTTCAAAGCTGTAGAAATGCCTCTCCACTGCCTGCTGACCTTTGGATAACTAAAATAAGAACAGCAAATTATTTACAGCCAGCATCCTCTGCAGAAAGGGCTTAAGAGATTTGCTTTGCAACCTGAAGAGCTTTATCAGTTGATGGGCATAAACAGTGTAAGATCAGAAATGATACACAAGTACTGAAGTAGCGGAACAGCCAGAAATTTCCATGCAAAAGCATAGCCAATGATATAAATGAGGATGAGAGTAATTTGGGTGCACCTTTTGAATGCTTCATATATACCAAGAAGGTAAGTTTGCTTTCTTCAGCACATGCCCACCTGTTCCTCTGCATATAGAATTTCTGTGCTATCTGGTCAGAGTTTGAAAGCTCCAGAAGCCCAGTAGTCTGAAACGTCCCCGAACTGTTCTGGAGTTTTGTTTTTGTTCAAAATAGTGGGGTGAATTCAGAGAAATAAATAAATAAAATATTAACAAATTATTCTATGCAGCCATTACTGGAACATGACATTTCACTTAAATCTAAATATACGTGGTTCTCATTGAACTTTGGGAACCCTTCAAAGTTGATGACACATGGAGACTGCTTACAGTAGAGCACAGTAATGCTCCAGACATAAATTCCAACTCTGTGCAGAGAATTACTGCAAAGACCAACCATCCCTCAGATCCCTCTTGAAATCTACCCAGAAGGCTGATGTGGAAATTCAGCCTGAGCTGGTGCCCTGTGTATCAACAACACTGTCCCTAATGAAGACAGATATTAGGCAGATATCAGCTAAGGTCTCTGGGTCTGGTAGAGGATTTTTTTTGCCTTTAATTTTTTTTTTTATTTTTCCCACCACTATTCATTGCCTTGACCTTGGCACATGGTACTACAGCACTGTAATACGTATTACTAAAAGCATCAAAATCTTTTGTGTAAGAAAAAACAAGTATGGAATTCTTACTCATAAGCATGCAATAAAATTTTAAAGTTACAGCATAATAAAGTTATAGCAAGTCCTAACTGTTGAAAACTCCCTTTTATATTTAATACAAAATAATTTTCCTATTACGTATGATGAAATTCAGGTAATCTGAGAAACCCAAAAAGGGATCCTTGAATTTCTCACCCTCAGGCTACTCATAAACAAAATGATATACAACTTTGGAAACTTTATTTTAGAATCATTATAGACCTGCATTTTTAAGAGCTGTTTGGAGGCAAATTCCAGCTGAAAATATAGGAGCCTTCTTTTTGGCAAACTTTGTTTCAGATTCTCTTCTTTCTATCCCAGCTTTACCTATACAGATGTAGTGTAATCTGCCAGGATCTGCCTATTAATCCTCAACCTGTCTTTTTGCTAATTTAACCTGTGCAAGGACAGAAATAGAGTGAGACTATCTTTAGCAGTTTAAGACGGACACTTCAAAGGAGTTTTATATGTTTGCAGTTCTTGCAGACAGGTGTCTCTGACCACCAAACAGCTCACCAGTGTATGACATATGGGTATTTCTGCTTGTGAGCACCTGCATCTTGCTGTGGGGTTTACACATGCAAAAGGAAGACAGTTTTGTACATATACCCATTGGGTCCAAGCCAGAAAGCCAGAAAGTTTAGCCTCAAAATGGCTGTAGAGGAAACAAAACCCAACATTTTGCAAACTTTTTTTGAAGTTGTATCGTCAGAACAATTGATGATAATGCAGTTCAAACATGGAAGCAACATTTAGCTGCACATGATTTCTGTTTAAAGGAAGACTGTGGTATAATCAACTCGAGGAACAACATGGCCAGTATTGCTTTGCCTCTGGGGACCCCATATTCAACAAAAAAAACCTAAGACTCTTCAACATGTATGCAAGTCCAGTCTTGAGTCACTTCGCTGAATCAACCATGAAGGACCAATAAATGGTAATTGAGAGGCAGTCTCCAGACCACTTTGGCAGAGTAACAGTTCAGAAAATAATTCTTTGCTTTCTTCCTTTATTACAGGTTCCACTGACAAGTTAGCCTGGAGTGCCCTTTCAGGTTTCCACCCCTAATCGTTGGCCCCATCCTGTTCACACAGGTAACTCAACAGCTCAGGCAGCCAGTTTCTGAACTCCTGCAGTTATCACCACAGTGGAACTGACATGACCTAAACTATGGTCTCTGGAAACCCCTAATTGGTGCTGTTGTTTTTAGCAGTTTTAACAGGCTGATTTAGAGGCAGCTCAGTCTTAAGAAAGGCAGACAGCCAAGGCCAGTAGCAACATGTGCTTCCCAGCCTGAACTGTCCCCATCATTCTGTAACTCCCCTTAGCCTATATACATCAATCATGATCCTGCAACAGGCTGCAGAGAGGTTGTGGATGCCCCACCTCTGGAGCCATTTGAGGCCAGGCTGGATGAGATCCTGGGCAGCCTGATCTGGTGGTTGGCAGTCCTGTCCACGGCATGAAACTAGATGATCTTTTAAGGTCCCCTCCAACCTAAGCCATTCTATGATTCTATGATAATTCTATGATCCTATTCTGACACGAACTAACTTCAAACAAGATCCCTTAAGACTACATGAAAACTAGATCTGAATACTAAAGAAGCAAAACCTACTGCATTTGTGTTGGTATAAATGACAGGAATCTATTCCACATCTTCTTCCATAGCAGCTTTACCAAAGCAAAACTCCTTAAAGCCAAGGAAAAGAGTCCCAAGTGCCTATTTGCAGAGCTGTGGTATTTTAAACATAATGATTTCCCTAAACTTCAATCGATCATGAAAAATTACAAGCAAATATAAACAAGATAAATATGACCCTGGATTGCCTCCAAAGGCCTGTGGTACACTGCAGGCAGAGGATAATGTAATTAAATATGGGCAAACTGCCTACTACTCGCTGTCGGTTTTGTCCGGATGTGAGCTGAAGAAGTCTGTCCTATTGCAAACATTTGTTTTACAGTGGTACAACTTAATTGAGCTTGGAAAGCTTCTGTAGGCATTACCTCACTAATGAGTAGGGTTAATACGAACATTTTGACTTGCTAGGCAAAATCCTTTCTTAGATCCATTTTGTACTCTTAGAAGGAAAGTAGGCACTTACAGATATGTAAGAGTGATCAAATAGACTGAAAATGGTTCCTTGCATTGAAAACATTGTGAAGAACTCAGCTCCATGTGAATTACTACATGGTACATGAAATGTACAGTCAAAATTTACCCAAAAATCAGTGGTGAACGTCCTCTCCGTTGCTGACGTTTACCCTCTTTTATGAAGCTGCTTAGTCAACCTGTATCAGAGAAGACTTAGCCCAGGCAATGACTAAAGTACTACTGAAGTTCCTCCTTTTGCACTAGACTAGTTTGTATTCAAGGAAAGAGGGCACCTTCTCTTTTCAGATGTCTTTCTGGTTACTGTATTCCCTTATGCAAGCTGAGCCCTCCAGCGCCAACACATTCAATGTACTTCTAAAAGAGCTGAAACATTTTCAGCAGAGGTTATTTGCTGGGTGGTGCTATTTCTTTCTTTGGTTGCATTAGGACACAGCGTTTTGATTTGAATGAGAAGAAATGAGTACAGTGCCCAAGCCCCTTGTTCTCACTGGGAACTGTACACAAAATTTATCTGAACTTAAGTCTGGAAGCCTCTTTTGTGGATGCTCCTTGTTAAAAATACTGATAGTTACAGCAAAAACAGGTCTATGATGCTCTGTCTTGCTATATTTCATACCTACAAAACCTAGTTTAAAATATTCTGCCTAGAATGGCTGCAAAATACAGGACAGGTATCCGTGGTCTGTATGGCACTGGGAGCCAAATGAGCTGAAGAGCTGTTTATCTACACTACACGGGATCAGAAGGCTTTCCTTAAGAATCCCATGAAGAATGGCAATTCAGGATAATAGTTCAAGCTCCCTGAAGTATGACATTTTGCCAGACCATGGCTGGGTTTTGGAAAAAAAAAAAAACGTGTCTCTCGGAAGGTCTTTTAAGAATGCTCAGTTTTACACTCAAACACACACAATGAAGGCGGGCACAGGAAGGAGACTTGGCCTAAGCTCAAACTCCCTGGTGGTTGGAACTTCAGGGTTATTTTCATTTGTCTGACTTGTACCCTGTAATTGCACTGGGGCTGCAGATGACAAATTATTATATTTTTTTTCTGCTGTTCACAGGTATTTGTTTGGATTCAGGGGGTGATTTTTTTTTTTTTTGTACACAGGATGTGTCAAGCATGCATGAGCACTGCATTTTATAAGATTAGCATTAAGCAACGCACCTGGGAGATGACATAGCCTGCAGCCCATTGCCTATAAGAACAGACTTTTTGAACGCCATGTCTGTATTATGTATAGAATATGGCATAAGGTTCACACATGAAATGCATCCTTAACAATATTGCCAAGACATATTTGGAATGAACAGTCAAGTTTTTCCCCAAACAGGCTGACAGTTCAAAGCTAACTTTCTTGCCAGCATCACTTAAGGAGAACCTCCTTCTATTTGTATTTATACTAAGAGATATCAAGAACAGATTAATGTCAGCACCTGGATTGTTCCTGACTCATCCCAAGTGACTTCCTACATAATTCCTTTGGGTGGAGGATGGCAAGCAAACCATCAGTAAAATCCCTATAGGTAGGTGCAAAAAACAAACAGCAGCCTTTTTGCTCCTATGCATAAGAGGCGAACCACATAAAACTTTTACCTTGAATAACTGAAACAGGAAGACGTCTGAATGTTTAGCCTGGCAGAGACAAGGAAGATTTGCCTCCCAGCGAAGGACAGGGCTGGGGCCTCTTGAAATCTCCCTAAGGCAGCAGCACCATAAGCAAGCAAAGTACCCAGGCAAACCTATACATTGAGTCATAGAGTAAAAACACACCTGGGAGAGAGCCTTGGAATGTCTGGAGTAGGCAGCTTTGGATCAGAAGCCAGAGTCTGTTCCCAGTTCAGGACTGATGTTTAGAAAGAGCCCTTAATGAGTCACCTTACATCCATCTGCTACATATTCATACACATAAAAACAACAGTAGTTGTAGAGTAGTGGCCTGACATCAGATGCTTAAAAATTTAAAACTACAGCTACCCAGCATGGACTGACACTTTTCGGGAGTACTTACCCAACCTCCAAGCTCTCAGATACACTCCCTTACTGATTAAGTGCTGACTTCAGGCAACTATCATACATTTAGTTTGGCACTTTTCTCAGTCACTCCTGAAACTATGTTACACACAAGACCAGAAAGCTGCAGCAACCAGAAATACGGAGAGCATGAGTGAAAGGCACCTTCAGGGCTGGTGCAGCCAAGCACAAAGTACCTTTGAGGTTAGAAAGGGAAAAGATGTGGCATAAAGGTCACAATTTTCCACTCCCTTCACATTCACCCACACACAAGAGCACACGGTGCATTATTTGTAACTGACTGAAACAAGCACTGCTCTTTATTTATCATTTATTTCCTAATACTTTGAATAGGAATTTAATTCAGTAGTAAATGTCTGCTACTGAGCTCTGGGACGTCTGTATTTATGCAAGCAAACAAGAGTACAGATATGAAAGAGAGAACCAAAGAAAAGAAAAGTTCTTTTCCAAATTGCCAAGAAACATTCTCTTCAAATTTTGACAAAGGTTCAGTTTGGCTTTGTTTGAACACACTTGTGATAACGGACACCTACTGTACAAGTAAGAACATTTCTTGTGAACTTAGACATGTAGTTTTCCTTGCAAATATGACTTATTTCAAATCTCACAAAACCAAGGACTGCCATGCTTACTATCTTAGCAGCTGATTACAGGTTTGCATTATATGCTTCTCATACTATAGCAGCATATTCTGGCTTTAGCTGGACCCTTTGACCTTAAAACCACAAAGCGAAAAGTAAGTAACTCCTGTCTGTAAAAACCATCTTAGTATGATCCAATCTCTGTTGACACGCATACATTAGGCACAAGGAAAGGGCACATACACTGGGAACACCTGTGCCCGTGCCTCTCCTAAGTTGTTGTACACATGGTTTTCACAGATAACAGACAGTTCCAGTAACTCCTTGCTTTCCTTCAGGAAAGCAAGACCAGAGTGAGTTGCCAGGATTAGCAGTTTGCTCCTGGTGCTCTGTACAGCTGCAAGTGAATGAATTTTCATGGTCCCTTTCTTACAGCACAAAGACTGTAATTTGGATACCCTCATCTAAGGCATCAGGAATGACAAGAGCAAGAAGATATGTGCCATGGCAGAGAGCTGGATGAACAAGTCATTTCAGTACAAACTGACAGCACCCTTAGTCCAGACAACAGCAACCTTAACTCACCAAAGTGTTATGAAAGGGCAGTATCATTTCCTCTTACTGTCTTACCATCTTGTCTACTATTTCACTATATAGCCCGCTCAAGGTTACCCACATGGCTTTCCAGGTAGTAGACTAGATCAAAAACAAAACAAAACAAAACAAACAAAAAAAACCCCAAAACTTCCCACACAATGTTATTGTTGTTGATTAATGAAGAAAGAGAGAGAGAGGAAAAACAAAAAAACAAAAAAACAAAAAAAAACAAAAACTAAGCATGGAGACAAAGTTATGAGTCACCTGAATTCACTTAAGCCAGATGTAGAATTAAGGAACAGGCGCTGACACGCAGTCATGAGAAAATACAAACTTACTTTAGCCTCCCTCAAAAAGCACTGCTGCAGGGCAGCAGGACTAAGGAGAGTTTAAAAAATAAAAAGAGAATGGGGGAGGGGGAGGCTTCTTACCATATAAATCACAGTGTCAAAATCCTTTTATCTTTTGGCGCCCAAATCTCTCATCTGCCTTAGTGAATGCGAAACAAGTCACTAGCAATTCTTTGTGAATTTTTAATTGGTGTTTTCACAACCTTATTCTTGATATTATTAAGAGATATTACCAGATGTTCACAAGAAGAGTTTTACTGAGATAAATGTCTCAGATAGGCAGGGGATGACTCTAAGAAAGAGCTAAATGTCCACTACATCAGTACTGGCTGCAACATGAACTCCTAGCTGTCATCAGCTTCAGAATATAGTCTCCAGGACTGGAAAATGTAGACTGAAATAGCTTACATTTGTGTGGTTTATGTGCCAAGTCTGCAAGACTGGGTTAGCAGCATCTGGTCTCCAGTTAACACACGACAAGGTCACAGCTAGATAGAAGTTCAACTCTTTTCCCTGGTGCCAACACAAAACTCTGTTTTATATTGCTACAATACAAAGGAAGAAGTGAAAACTTTAAGATGTGTGGTAAATAGTCTCTAACACAAAGTCCAAAACCTACATTTTCTGATCTAGCCCACTATTCTGTCAGAAAACTCCTTGAAGAGGGAGGTAGTTATGTCTGTTGTTGGAAGTGATTTACCAAATGGCTCATGAATAGTTAAAGCAACACTTAAGTTAGTAAATCCTTCAACATATTTTTTTTTCAATATTTTTAAAACAAGATTTTTTAGCTGTCATTGTCTGATGCCATTTTAATTTAATGGTCAATCTACAGTAAGTTAAATAGGGAAAATAAATAGGGAGACCTTTGGTCTCTAGTGGAGTAAAATTGTCCAGGTAGACTCAACAGGAATTTTCTTATTTTGCTGCTTCACCCAAAGAAAGAGAATATATAGTTTTAATTGAACCCAATTTTAAGTCAACCACTGAAACAAAGTATCCATTATTGACCCAACTCTGCTAATGACTAAACCTCCTGTTGCTAGAATATGTTGGGTGCAAGAGAAGGTTAGAAAAAAGAGGGTGCGTAGTTAGTACATTTTTGAGGTCAATGCTTTTTCCAAATACCGTATAAGTTAAGCAGAAGTGTGAAAGGAGCCATTAAGCAGTTCACCTAGCTTGAGCCAGGGCTGGATTATGGCAGCTAGAAACACAGCTCATCATCTTACTGCTTCTTTTTTCCTACTTCTCACTTCCACATCACAGAGTCAAACAGTAAATTCCTCTGGATGGCAAGAAACGTTTTATTTTGTGTATGGGTACTATCTCTCTGGTGCACTGAAAAGACTCATTGGCACTTGTCAGTACCTCCAGAGGACGAATGATCATTTTAACCTTGTTCTCAATACTTGTTTTCTTGTTTTCCCCAAAACACTCACTTCCTTCTTACTGATAATAAAACTGCCTGAAACAATTTTATCACCCTGCTCCCAATGGAAAGATGACTTTAAACAGAAACAAAATCCTCATTTTATACCAGCTATAGCTTTTTGCTCTCTTAAATGGGAGAAGAAACCTCTACCAGCATTGCTGAAGACAGGTGCTATCAACCAGAGGTTGGGTCCACATTGAGCACACCTTCTAAATTTTAGTGTGGACTCTGTTCATAGAAGAGCTGGAACAAAGGTCCCAGTAAGAAATCTACCTCCTATACTGAGAAAGATGAGGGTATTTCACAATAGGGTGCCTACTGCTTATCAATTCTACCAAGAATTGTGGTTTCATCGCACATTCTGCTGTGTTAAGCTTCTGCGATTTTTATTGATACATAGTTTCAAGCTACAGATTCATCCTACCTGGATCATAGCCATATCATGAAAGCCCACTGAAGGAAAATTCAAAGTTGACCAGAGATCATCAGAAAAACACACTTTGGTGTTAAACAGGTCTAAATTAGCTCTATAATTGGATCTATCTCACTTAGATTTCTATGTCTTAGATAGATGCTCTGAAACCATCAATATTTTCAGAGGCATTTTCAACATGGTCAATGAAAATGTACACAGGTAGCCTGGAATTTTCAAAAGATACCTATCACAGTCGCAACTTCATATCTAACTAAGAAAAATCAGATTCTGAACAGTTGGTAATTCCTAGGTCAACCATCTTTCCCTCTTTTTCCTCAGTCCCTTGCTTTTAAACCCGGGCTCAAGAGAACCAATAATAAATGCATTTGTACAGGTGTTTTTTTTTTTTCTTCTCTTTTCCTTCATGCCAGATTAAGAGGAAGGAAAAAAAAGCATCCCAAGAAAATGAAAGAGCCTTTCTGTTTCTTACACATCTGTAGCTTATTAAGGAGACCATCATAACTGAAGACACTCTGTCCAAGCAACTTCAGGTTTCCTCTGGTAAATCATGAATATCCAATGGTATCAGGGACTCACAGGGTAGCAGGAATCACCAGCAAACTGGCAGCAACAGTGGTAGCCAGCATGGTGTGAAGTGTATTATTTGCTGCAAATACCCTTGGAGGACTGAGAAATTGCCTAAGAAGCCTAAGTCATTTGAAGAGATTGTGGCATGTTAGAACCCACAGAAAAATGTTTCTTCAATGCGTTATTTATTGCTTTTCTGTATTTATATAATATCCAGCTTCCTGAAAGTAATTTGTTTTGGATTGTGTAACACTGGGCAGAACATCAAACGTATGTTAATCAGTGGTAATAAAACACTAAGTTTTATGGTCACTGAGGTATTAAATATTGCTAATAAATTATAGGGCTAGCATTCTAAATGAGCTGTAGTTTAGAAAAGAGCAGTAACACCATGTCTGAAAGTATTAATTGCCATCGCCCGACTTCCTAATTATCAAGAATTTCAAGTATCTTTTTAAACTAACATATCACTCTCTGTTATGCACGCAATGAAATACAGCTGCATTTGAAGAGTTTCAATAGTAGTGACTACTTTTCCCCTTCAAAGCACTCTATGGACATGAAAACACAGTACCTCTGTGAAACAGTTAATTACTACTATCCTTATTTCATACACAGGGGAAGCAGAAGTGCAGAGAGGTTAAAAGTCTCCACTGAGACCACCCAGCTTGTCAGAGTGAGGATCTGCATCCACAGGGAAAACATCCTCTGTGGTCTTACAGTGTAAGGAACAGGCATTTCTCCCTTTCCACAGATGCAGCCTGACTATACAGTGACAGCACTCCAGCTTTAGCAATGGCATCCCATCCCCACACCATCTTTGTTCTTCCTTTGGACTGGCAGGGACTGGAAAAATCAAGAGGCAGTAGTCTTCTCTTGGGAAAACTGAAAGAGGGAAGCTGCACAGCATATGACATCTTTTCCTGCCTTCCATGCACTGGGACATAATTCAAAAGCCACATTTTTGTGAATTGCTCTCTTGCTTGTTCCCCATGGGATCGCATTGGCCAGCCTTCCATAAGCAAGGGGATAAATCCTCAGTCTCATCCAGCTAAATGTTTTGTTGCATGCTTCTATGCGTTTTTTTTTGACATAGGGGCACAGCACAGCTGCTTAAGTGGAAAAGTGACAATGTTTCATGGTTTCTTTCCACTTGCTCCTTGTAGACTTCTCTTGAAAATCTGTTAGGGTGCGGCTCTGCAGTAATTATACTCTGATGTAATTCCGCTGAGCCATTTTGAATTAGCAAAGCATCTAGCCCCCCAACTTTAGTTATCTATAGACAGTTCATCAGAAGATTTCATAGAGCTTTACAAACATCTACTGCTCCTGGGACTCCTGACTCACTCTCTGCCTTGTGCCCTGCAGGCAGAATAATCAATAAGGTACTACCTAATACCTGAACTGACAAATGGCATCCCGTGAGTCATGCTCTTTCCTTGAAATGATGTTCCTGGTGAAGCATACAATACACTCAGTGTACATGAATGCTGCAGCTTTTCCCAGCACGCTGGTATAAGCATAAAGACAGATGGATCCAACAATTGTTCTGCTGCAGGTTTTTCTTAGATGAGGAGTGAGCACATGCCATGAGTCATGTTGACAGGTGTGTTATTAGTGCAGTGATTCAGATGCTCTGGAATGTGACTTTTACAGTGGTAATAAGACATTGTCCCTTAAACCAGGTTAACAGCCTCAATAGTGGGATTGTACTTGCTGAGAACTAGCACAAGGGTTAGGTTTCAATATATAATCTGGGTAATTCTGCTACAGTCTTCCAAAAAACATTCTCACCTGTAGAGAACTGCTAGACATAGAGGCCACAGACAGGCTGCACATAGTAGGCTGAGGAGTCTGGCAGTACATGAGGATGAATACTATTGGGCCTCTGCCTTACACTCACCCGGTTTCAGTCTAGAACCCACATGGTATGAAAGATATAAGCCATATTTCTTCTATTAAGGTCCATTAAATTCTCCTCAAGCACAATCTCAATAAACCAGTCCTGTGCTGAAGTGCCCCAAGCATCCACACTTCAGGCCTGCAGGGCACTTTTCAAAGTGCTCCAGGCACTTTCTTGCTGTTCACTAGACCCTTTTAGGGGGCAAGACAGCACAAGAACTTCTAGCTCTGATTCATCTATAAGACACACAGCACAAGGCTACAACCAAACACGCAGCACAAGAGCGGACTGCTGGACTGGGGATGACTGATGTCATTCAGGAGAGGCTGTGCCTTGTCCAGTCAGGGTGAGGATGGGTGGACAGCTCACACTTGCCAACTCAGCCCTGCAGGTTTGCTCTACAGAATGCCCAGTGGATCTCTCTTTGCTGCACTGTTCCCACCCAAAGCTGCTACCTCCTCCCAAAATAATAGAAGGGCACGTAGCCAGGCTATACATCCAGGTAGCTCTCTATTCTTTACAAAGAGAAAGAGCAAGCCTTCACTTCATCCAGGGTCAGGCACTGCATCCTCCTGTGGTGTAGAAGACTACATCTCCTGACAGAAAACCTTGTGCTGGTGTGGCAGTGCAATCCAAAATGAAGAGGCTGAATGCTAAGGCCGTGCTGCAGAGATTCCAATCAGGCACACAGAGCACTGGGACATGATATTTGGCATCAGAAGTCTGCTCTTCTGCTTTGTGGGCTCTTTGCTGGCTGGCTTGTATCTCCTGACGCAGGCACACTGCATGTGGTGCTGCCCAGACCACCTTGGGGGCACTGAGTGAAGCCAGCTGGGCCCTGGCATCCCTTCCCTGTCCCTGCAATTAGTAACACCACCCCTGCTGCTCCCCAGCCAGCTTCCGTGCCATCGCAGGATGACCTGTCAGGGAAGCTGGCCTTAGGGATGCAACAAGAAGGCACAGCAGAAAAAGACATCTTTCTCCAACAAGGCAGTTGCTTTACTGCCAAAAAAAAGAAAATTATTTAATTTTTCAGGACAAAAGAGAGCTGAAAATTGAGATGGGAAGACAGAAATGAAGTAATGCAAATCAAAGCACATTCAGACATTTGACAATCATATAGTAAAAAAGCATAAAAAGTATTCAGAAACACCCAGGTATAGCCATCAGACATGTCCAAGCCTCAAAAGTAGGGATGACAGAATTTGCACTTAAGAAAGTAACATTTACAAAATTAGGAGTTATGTAAAAACTTTTGTGAAGGAAGTCCCCTCAGCTTCCTTTAGAAAATGTATGTGAGCTCCTATGATGTTTCCATTTTTCAACTAGCTCCTTATCTCCTGTTCCTTGCACAGACTTTTTAAAGAAAATATGAACTAGTACATTGGTTTGTAGTACTCTGAACATTCCCAATAATTAGTGAGACCATGTGTAAAAAGAACACATTTGCTTTTAAAATCCATTTCATGTTACAAAGAGAAGTCTATTCTGACCCATATCTGCCCCATCTGCTGAGGACCTTCACATATTCTGGTAAAATACTGTCTCTCACTTGGAAAAGTCACTCAAGTGCTCATTGCAGAGTCCTGTTTGCACTTCTTGTTTAGCCAGGACAATGAGCAGAATACAGCCTTAGATCAGAATAAATGGGCTTGGACTTATAATAATGCCAAATTTGAATGTCTTCCCAGAAGGCTGCAGCTTCAGCTGTACTATGCAGCCAAGCGGTGCTTAGAGGACATCCGGTCACAAATAACTTCAAACAATGCATAAGCACTATTTCACTCTCCATTTATCCTGCCAGTCTGAACAAGACCTAACATTTGGGAGCAGCTTCTTTTGCCTAGTGGTCTGCTGCCCGCTCACTCGCGGCTTGATCTGCTGCTACCTAACTCAAAGAGACTACAGAGGAATTGGAACAGGAATGTGGTATAGCAATAAGATAAAGTCCATGAGCACTCTGCTTGGATTTCTGCCTGTTTCTCTATTACAGTTCAGTCTAGTCACAGGCACAGAAACTGCCCTAGCAACCCAAGTCCATTTGAGGAGCTCTGAGTGGCATGACTCTACATGAATACTAAAATCTTGAAGTTATTTTTCTCCACAGGCCACCCCAAAACATATATTTATTAAAGCTGATTTTGGAAACTACAAAACATGTCAGTTCCACTACAGACCAGAACCACTTCCACATCAAAGCAACCCGATTCTTCCACCAGATTTATAAAGTCTCAATTCTTATCCTTCCTGAAAACCAAAACACCACAAATATTTACTTTTCTGTCCAACACACACCTTGTTTCCTGCTTGACTATTGCAGGCAACACCACTTCAGTCATGCAGCAAACAGACACAGCTTCCTTTTTGCTCCCCTCTTCTTGCTTTCCTTTTGGTCTCTCTTGTTCCGGATTCAAGCATATCCAGCCATTCAATTTCTCCTGATGCCAAAGACTGAAAAAGAAAATTCCTCTCTTGTTCAGTAAGACCTGTTTGACCTGAAGGGAACATCAAGTGCCAAAGGCCACTGAGACCAGGGCTCTAATAGAGCTACTGCTGGCCACCACTGATCACCCCATGTAAATTTAACTACTGTGAACAGAAGGAAAGCCACAAAACTAGCAAAAATCATTCCATATTACTGCCCAAGTCCTTATCAAAGGCTGATCCTGCTGTATAATAGTAAACTTCATCACATTTCCTAGCAGCTGAGGAAGTGACACGAAGATTGGAATTTGAACTTTCCCATTATTCAAAACATCCCTCAAAATGATAAAGTCCCACTCACTACACTTTTGAGATCACAAGTTGGGGAGATGGATTTGGGCTTCGCTTCTAACATTTTCTCTTTGCACACATTCTTTCATTCAGTGTCTCATTCTGAAAATACTCAGTACAGTTTTCCTATCCATTTTGTTCTTTTCACTAGATGTCTTCACCAGAAAACTGTGTGGTTTCTGCTCGATTCAAACTCTTACAAAGAACAACATGTGGAACTACTTCAAGCTTTTGTCATATAATGCAAGAAGACATATACACCTGTATATTTCCATAATACACCTGTATTTCTTGCAGCCCAAGAAAAGACTTGCAACTGGCAAATGTCTAACCAACACTGCTTAAAAGTGGATATGCACACTTCCAAAAGGCGGCTAATAAAGACTTAATTGGAAATAATTTGAAAAGGGGAATCCCACATTTGGATTATGTACCACAAGTCATAAGAACTAAGAACAGGAGACTGTCAACTGCAAGAAGAGAAAGTTCTGGGAATTTTCAAATCATTATTGTTGCTAGGAAACCTTCTTGGTATCCACATGTTCAGCATTTCTGTCGCATTTTATCCACATTTCTCAGACAGTGCTATTCCGTGCCATGCCCTACAGGAGCGGAGTGCCAAAAACAGCACTGTAAAGCATTTAAATGCCTTAATAGAAATACTATAAGGATGAGAAAGTTATATTGGATTAATTTTAGTCTAATTTGAAATGTAGAGAGATGCAAGAAGAAAAGAGAAACAGCTTTATCTGAAGTATTTATATGATCCCCGTTACTGGAGTGTCTTAATTCTTTACAATCTTCAATGTATTTATGCTAACAGCACACTTGCAAGAGAGGAAAGTATAATTTTCTGCACTCTACAGATTGGGAACAGGGATCCAATTTCAGAAAGTCTTTAGGAGTCAAATTCTTACTTATTTCAGCTGAGGTTGGACTCCTACATACTTCTGAGAACACAGACCAAGGCGGCTACAGAATGCACAGGTAACCATGAATTAGAGACTTAAAACCCTCTGAATTCAGCCACCCATGTGTATGCAGAGCATGAAATACAAACCTCTTAGAAAACTACTTCCTACCCAGTTCCTCACCTCATTTTCCTTCAGCCAATTACTCCTGAGGCTGTGTTGCTTTTCCTCCTTGCTGTTGCAGAGGAGCATCCTGCTTCTTTCAGACCGTCATCAAGATCATTTGGACTCTGAAGCACTTAGTCTCCCTCTCTGGACTGCTATAATTGCAGTAAGGATTCTCCCTATTCCATTGCCTAGCTACCTGCCATTCGTAATGAAAACCACCAAGCAGAACGAAATTCATCTCAAATCTCAGTTTCACTTTACATATTCTTCCATTTGCAGTGAAATGGTCATCATCTCTGAGAACAATAGGTCTTTTGCCTTATTGTTTCACAATGTCATTTTAAGGCAATAAAATTTATGCTTCCAAGAACGTAGAACACCTTTCTAAGGTCAAATTAAGGTCAAGTTGTTGCTCCTCTTACAACACTCATTGTACTGCCCCAAGAGGAAATTAGATCAATTTGACATAATTTCAAGAAAGAGTGAAAGTACACTTATCCTGTGCAGCCACTTTATAGTCCAAGTAATACAGGAAGTCTTTCTGTAATAAGAATGGGAGTTAATGTCTAAGACTTCTAACTAGCCCATCTTCTCCTAGAAATATATATTTTTTAAGTTTCTGAATAATGCTTATGTTTTTGCTTCCTTCTGTAATTTCTTGAGCATTGACCAAATGCGTACAATTTCTCTTTTAAACCAACTACCAACAAATAATTTACTTTTTCCAGTCCTTAATTCCTTTATACTCTACAATCCAGCTAATGCCTGCCTTTCAAGATTTTTAAGACTTTGCTGTTCTTCATTAGCATCATGAAAGAGATCCTGTGTAACTACTGTCATTTTAGTATTTGGGAACAAAATCCCTGAAGTACTGATGCACCAATGTTGACAATCTGCTACTAAGCTACTACATATTACTTCACTATGTGCCATTCTGGTCCGTCCCTGGGATGCTCAGTTCATTAGACCTAAGAAAACTGGTTTTTGCTTTGGTCTTAGTTCTTTGCTTTCCTCCACTTTTTTTTTTGGTGGCTCACACACAGACAGCAGTGACAAAACTGTCAGCAGTTCATAAGGGGGCCAAACCCTTTCAGATGTTGCATACAAGTTTCTGAGCTGTTTTCAGATTTACTTCCTTTCTCGTTTCCTTTCAGATATCCCTTTGATGCCACTGAGTTGATTTGGACATCAGATATACAGTCAGCATGTGGGACAATTTCCCTACAAACTGGCCACACTCACAGTCATGACTAGTCTGTTGGATCTCCAGAGATCAAAATGAAATGCATTCGAAGTCTGTGTTGTTTTTCTACACCCTAGACTGTAACAGCAAAGTACTCTTGGAGCCAAACTTCCTTAAAGTTGACAGGACACCAGACTTAGCAGTCATATGGGCACCAGACTGGATCCAACTCCAGTAGCTGGAAATGAAGATGACAAACCTTTTAAATTTATCATAGAAGAGATTAAGAGATGCTTATCAAAGTGTAAGCAATATCATCGTTGTCTGGACCACTGTAATTATTCAGTTTAACTGCACTTACTGGCACCTAAGTACACCTCCTTTTGATTTTCTCTCCAGCTCTGCCTGCTTTATACAATACACAAAAAGGTAGAATTTTTACAAGGCCACAGGAGTTTTGGTTTTTTGGTTTTTGGTTTTTTTTTTTTTTTTTTTTTTTTTTTTTGTAAAAATATTAATTTGGAAAGTAGACAGTTACAATCCATATATTTTACAGTTAATGCAGAGTGTCTTATTCTTTGCTGCATTGCAGTTTTACGTCCATGCTCCTGTGTGGTCAGCTGGAGGGAGGGGAAGGTGGTCTGCTTACAGGGCAGTGCAGAGTCTTGGCTCACTCAAAGAGAAAATACTATGGTTTGGGCCTTGATGTTTCCAACAGAGAGGATTCCCACTGCTCTTCCCAGCTGGGCCAGCAGTGGTGAAGAGGTCTATAGAGGAAAGGGAGGACTGACCCTTTAATCACCCCATAAAGAGGCAGCGAGGTCTACCAAGAATGGGATATAATGTATTTACTGTCTGCAGCAATTTTTTTTCATGGATACATGTATGGCAGACAACATAAAGTGCAGACAGAGACAAGAACAACACAATGCTGACTGAGGTACAGATGGAAGCAGTTCACACAGGAAACAGGACTCCAACGGTTAACATACAGTTGGGTCTAAGTAATGCCAGAATCCCAGGTTATTTGGAAAGACATAAAATGGACACAGGTGCATAACCTTTCCTGGTTATGTGGAATTATGGAACTATACTTGTAGTTATTTCTAGCTTTTCAAGTTATTCCACATCAAGAAGAGGAGAGGATAGAATGATGCTAAACGAAGAGCCACAAGGAGAAAAGAGCCTCAAAGGAGGAAGAGCTTGTCCAGTATCTCCATCAAGAGTGACCAGGAAAGAGGAAATATTTATGCTTCCTTGCTTGGAACCTAGTTTCACATGGTTTATTCAAAAAATTTTGCTAGTTTCAGGGATTCTTCATTTCCTGGATTAACAACTTTCTTTTTTTTTTCAAATACATGTTTAAGCACAATCACAGTATTTCAATAAAATTTTAAAAGCTTTAGCCAGAAGGAAAGAGTAAAGGCATTTTATTTCAGGCACAGCTCAAGCATCATCCATCTTCCTTCCCTTCCGTAAAGGCAAACATTCTCAAGTTACAATTTTGAAGGATTTTTCCAAGTCTCCATTTTCCTTGGAGCTTAATGCTGTCTTTAATCAAGACTCCCTCTTGAAGCTCTACAGCTTATTCTACAGTCCTTGTAATTAGCATTATTTCTAGCTGTTCACTTTTCCAGCCTCTGTAGTAGTAAAGTAAGAATTATTTTCAAATTTGTGATGGTATCAAAAAATATCATTTAATTTAATATTATTTATATTTTCATGCCAGCTCAGATAAATGATCCAGCCAAATACTGTAACAATTGTTCAGCTAAGAACACTCTTTCTGTGAGGAATGCAATTCCAGTCCCTTGGCTGCAAAGACTTGTGAAAAGTATTCTTAGAAAGGAGAAAAGAATTAAATACCAAACTCCAGGTTGAAATTTAAAGACAACTCCCTTTTGGAAATAGCACTCAAAAAACCTAAGTTTTCTAAGCAAATCCAAGGTATTTTGACCCTACCTAACTTTGTTTTAGGGAAAATAAAATTGAATTGGTGCCTACTTCAGACAAGTGAGCAAGAAGGAGACACTTTTAATAAATCAGAAGAGTTTCTACTGTAAAGAGGCAGGGAAGTTCAATCATGGCAAATATAGCAGAATAAAAATAAACTATTACCAGCGCTAAATACAAAAAAATGGATGGCTAGAGCGTTTGAAGCTACAGGGTTCATAAGAGGTGGTCTTCTGTGCTGTTGACCTGGTGCAGACCTACAGGTCAGAGCTGTTCCCAGAACCACTGGGGCAAAACAGCCTCCTGCTCCATCCCACATCTGTATGCGGTCATGCCAACAAACTAGAAAACTGTGGACACTGTGTTGTCTAGAAGAAGAGTAAAGTATAGATTCTTAGTCCTGTTCTAAGAGCAAGAAAAGCAGAACAGATTTCATAAAACATAAAAAGTCATTTGGAAGAATGGTGAGTGTATTCTATCCTAAATGTCAGTTGTATCAAACTACAAGGAGATTTCAGAAAAGGACCTGAAGGAGAGCTGGGTGACAGGACAATTCAAGGAAAGTGTTGCCTGGGTTGAAGCGATAGTCAGAGTACACACAGAGGAAGAAGCAAAACAAACAGAGAAGATGACCAGCAGAGAGTGGTGATAGCTATTGTCATGAAGCTGGGTTGAATGGGTTCATGGGGCAGATTTTCTGAGGAGTCAGTGAAGAAAGAGCTGAAGATCAAGGAAAGAGCGAAGGGAAAGGAAGCAATAACTAAGGTCACTTAAGAGAACAGACAGCAAAGAGAAGATGCTGAGAGTGACAAAAAAGTGATAGACATTAATGGATTGGAGGTCTCAAGAGGGCAGGGTGAGGCAAGGGGCAGAGGGTAAATATGCTTTGCTGAAAGAAATGGAGTGGCAAGAGAGAAAGCGGATCAGAGAAGGAGCAGTGTTTTGGGAAAACAGGGGCAAGGCTCTTTCAGCGAGTGGGAGTGCTGCTCTGGGCTTGTAAGTCAAGTGAGGGGGTGAGGGAAAGGAGACAAAGGCTAAAAGGTCGAGCAGGGTTTCGGGGATGCAGGCACAGCCGGGATGGGTGGAAGCAAAAAAGCCAGTATTGCTGTAATTAGAGGGGCAGGGAGAGAGCAGCCAGAGTCAGTGAGGCAGCAAAGTAGGAATGTGCTGCCCTTACCTCCCTGCCAGGGAAGAGGCTGGCCAGGGCAGTCCAACATGCTGTAGGAATAGTCCAGGGAATTTACAAAATCGGGCAGGTCTTTTAGATCCCAGCCTCTCTCCACCCACACCCGCTGGAATGAATGGCTTCATTCATCTAGGCGAAGGGACTGATTTCTGAGCGCTTCTCTAACATGGAAATGCATGGAGGCTTCAGTGCCTCTCTCTATTCTGCCTTTTCCTAAGGGCCACTCTGAGATCAGAGCGTTCCTCCTCCCTGCCCCAAGGAAGAGGGGGAGCCCAGCCCAGGGTGCTGGCAAAGCTATTAGGAGCAAATTAGCCCTGACCACGTGGATCAGCACCAGAGTCCTCTTAATCGTTGGCACAGTCAACAACTGAAGGAGCCACTATTGCTTCCTGCACTGCAAAGAGCGTGGGACTGGTGTAGAAAGAGAAAGATTTTCAACATAATGTGAGTGTAGGGTATGAGAATTCATATCTAATGCTCCTACAGAAAACTACAGCAATTTGACATCAGTGTTTGAGCTAACAATGCAAGTCTTGTTGAAGGAGCTGCCATGAGGTTATCATTCTACCAACTATTCTTATTTCTCAGCCTACTGGTGTTTAGCTCTTTGCTTATGCTTTATGCCTTTTGTGTACAAACTATGGTTTTGCTTTCATTTTAGACACGTTCTAGACACATTTTAAACACCAGTGCAGTACAGTCTGACCAGCATGGAGGAGGACAACAGAGATAATATAACATACAAAACAGTCATTCTGATAAGATGCTAACTACTCTTTATAGACTGCATACAAAAAAAATACACATTCAATGTGCAATGTGTTTAACTTAAGACACCACACTATTAAACACACTAAAATAGACACTGCACACTCAAGACAGCTGTTGTCAGCTGCGTCCTTTGAACAGAATTCCTAATAGAACTGGACACATGAAAATAAAAGAGGGTTATTAGAGATCAAACAGAAAATCATTTTCCATTTTCCCTTCTTTTCAACTCCTCTTACTTGCTATCAGAGTAATTGTGCACAGTTTCCACTGGTTCTAGGGAATCCATAGATCTTACCTTTATCTTCTTCCAGCTGGCTGATGATTCTCTGATCATTATTTCTATGTTGTTTTTGTTTGGTTTCAGTATTTTTGTTTTTAATCTGAGTGCTTAGTATTTTAATTCAATGACTACATTAGCTCTAGACCTGAAAGCAAAGGGTCAAGTGACTTTGGCAAGGCAATCATCTTAATGAATTAATATTTGTGCAAAGCTTCTGAAGAAATATTGTGTTATAGAAACACCATGAATGCACTATGCAGATTTGCTTCCTTGTAGGCCTTTTGTCTACAGAGAACTACAGACAATACATGACTCATTTCAAACCTCTGAATGAAATAGGTTTGACCCATTTCCTGAAGGAGCAGCTTGCAGCTTTGTCCTCCAAAACCCGACAAACAAATTACAAGTTCACGTACAGACATGACTCTCAGCATCCCTCGTACTGAGTTTCTTTTTCTCTCTACTGTGTGTACATTTACTTTTTACAGTACAAAAATTATGTTGGTCTTACCATAACTAAAACTTTTTTTTAAATCACATTTAGACAAAGTAAAAAAGTTCACACTTTAAAAGAAAAGCAAGTGACAGACAGTTACAAGAATAACGAACGGGTCAATTGCTCAAACTTGAATGGAAAATTATGTAATAAAAATTGTGGAGGGGGGCATAGGAGATGTTTACAATTCAGTCAATCAATCTCACTAATCTCTCTTGTTTTAATGAGGCTCACAAGAGATCTCATGGTAGTTTTTCATGTATGCATTACCAGCTTAGCACTACAAGGAGTGAAAATTTTTTTTAAAAAGGCAGTTCAGGAAGACAGATAGAAAAAGCTCAAGGAGCTTCCATTCAAGGAGTCAGTGTGAAGGTTCCTGTAGACAGCAGTGGTATTTTACTGGGCACTAATCTTATTCAGGCTTTAATGTCTCCAAAGAAGGTAACAATTAGGAGAATTAGACTCCAATTCATCTTAAATTGAGCTAACAGTGAAAACACAAACACATGAGTCACTGTATATTTTGGGAATTGCACAAATCTGACCTTATTAGCACAAAGAATAAAAGAGCAACCCTCAATAACATACTCCATGCTACAGATGCTGCAGAAAATCACTGCCAGAGTGCACATGCACTCTCAGACCATGGCTGGCATGTTTCTTCCTTCAAAGACAGACTTGGTATCAAATACACTAAGAGAGGTTTACCTCAATATATAAGTTATATTACCTCAATATATAGAGGTTTTATATAGCTATAGCTAAGATCTTAGTGTTTATCATCCACCTTTGTCACGTTATATTACTCTTTACAAGAGGCATACACAATCTTGCAAGGTTCTCATGCTCTTCTTTTCACACCACAGAGACATGCCTGCTTCACTTACATCTTATTAAGGTCAGCTGTGAGTGGATTCACACTGTACGTGGATAACTGCTGGAACTCCAGTCTGTCATGCAATATAAACAACCTGTGTGCTCCTTAGATTTCTATCTAGCTCACATTTCTGATAATTATTTCCAGGTAGAAATGCACTTTACAATTGAAGGCAAGACGTACACATATATGAATATCAGAATTCATGAACAATAATCCCTATTTCACAGCACAGTTTAATTCTGCAAACAGGGAGCATTTTTTTGAGAAGTCGCATTTAAGAATCCTTCCGCAACGGTGTAGGACCTTTCATGAAGCGTTTACTGGAGTATTAATTGGATTGGGTCCTTGGATGCTACCATATCATCCAAGCTGCATTATACGACAAATTATACAACAAAACTGATCTAATGTACAGAAGACTTGATCAGCCAGGTCATTAGCTCATACTTTTCACAGCCCTTTTTTCTATGTTATCTTATGAAAATAAAATTACTGAAGTAGAAAGGAGATAAGAAAATGTGAGCAGGGCTCACAATGGCTAGTCATTAGTGAAATAAACCTTAGTATTCCAAGTTTCTGCATCAAGAGGATTCCTAAAAGTACAGTTTCCCATCTCTCAACATTACTCTCTAATACATCAAGGACTAAATGCTATTTCTAAATAAACTAGGGAGATGTGTGGCTGATGATAGTTACAACAGCAAGAACTAAAACCAAAATATCATGATTATTGAAAAACAGGCTGCTGGAGGAAGTATAAAACATCCAAGTTTTATAGTATAAGAAAAATTCTAAATTGTGGGATTAGAAAAAAAAAGTCTCTCTGCCAGCTATTTATCCTACTAATGTAATTGTAGAGATGTTTGCCAAAGATTAGTGGAGGCAATTCGGTACAGTTGAGTCAAACCGGCTGTTAAAATACAGATGGTTCCCAGCATAGTTGTTTAAACCCCATTTTTAGAAGAGTTTCTTCTTATTGTGTGCATTCTCCTCCTCTTTGCCTCATCCTCTCACCAGGCTCTGACCAGGAAGACCTTGGCTATACCTTTATCCTATACTCCTCATCCCAACACTGGGACTAACTGATGGCAAGGTCAAAATCCTCTCAGAATTCAAAACACCTGAATTTTTCACATCAAACTCAATGTCATAGAGCAAATACAGGAACAGTTAGGTGGCTGAGCCCTGCAGCTCCCATGTCACAGGGACACAGTCATGCTAGGATGGCTGCAGACAAGTCGGCAATTTATGGCTGGTGTGAAGGTTACCAGAACGGGGGCACACCAAAGCCATCTCATTAACTCTTCAGCCCCCCAGTCCAAAGCGTCACACTTCAGCTAAAAGGCACAAATTAGAGGAAAAATTACAACAACACAAAACCCATGAATCTCCTTACCACATAAAAGCTGGGAATAGAGAGAAACTTAGGCAGAATGCCAGCTCCCTGCCACTTTGCAGACAAAGCACATCACACCTTTAGTTTGGAAGGTCATAAATACATTCAAAATGTTGATACTACAGAGGCCAGTAAGCAGGAACAAGGCAATTTTTTCTTAAACTCGATTGACTGTATCCAACAAGACTGCCATGTTGGCAGTAGGCAAATAGTAGGCTATGGGGGACTTTTCATGGCTTCCCTTCCAATATTAATGCCTGCTGTAAGCCAAAACACATCTTGAAAGAATAATCTATTTTTATATCTGCATGGATTTGCACATGTTGCTCTCAAGGCAAGCTATTAACTTAATTTTCTTTTAAATTAGCTAACAAATCAGCTAAGCCCTTATTTGACAATTACTGGAGAAATACACCCTATTACCTAAGCATGCAAGGCATTGGCACTGTTGTTTGGGGATATGCAGGACTGGTGGGAAATGCTTAACACAGTCTTCTTCAGTGACTGTCTTGAACCAAAACAAGTACAGCATTTATTGAGAACATTGGATTAGAAAAAAACACCCATGTCAAAAATATTTCCCAGCCCTCAGTGGCGTCACTCTCCTGCTTCTTCCTCTGCAGATTGTTATCTCTGTGACCAAGAAGAATCAAAGATGGGAAGTGAACACTGACATTTTTCAATCCCCGAAGGATGGTGCATGAGAGTGGAACATATCATTACAAGATTGTTACAACTCCTTCCTAGTTCCAATATATCTCCTTCATGCCACCTTCAAAGTTGGCAAACGTATCATTTTGTACAGGTACATCCAGCTAGCTTGCCTTGTAAGTGGTCTGCAAGGTTAACAGCCTTGTCTTAGACCTCCAAACTTCTGCATGGGCTGGAACAGCTGATCCATAATGGGGAAAGTACTGTAGTATTTGATGTACAGGTACAATTTCCTCTATATAACAAGCTCCTTTGTCATTCTGTCCTGACATTCCCCATCTAAAATACAAACCTACTGCATGGAAGTGCAAGTAGAGTCTTGTAGGCACTTCTATTAGAAGAATAGGGCATATAAATCTCTAGGATATAGTTGCATGAGCAGGAGCAAATCTATAAGGATTCTGCAAAGTGCTCTTGGGTCCTATAGCTTAGACTTAATTGCAGCAATTGCCCCTTGTGTATTTTTCATAACACAGTATTCTAAATTTGTTGAAGACTTCAGGGAAGAATTTGGTTTTAATTCAGAGAACACGCCTGCTTAAACCTTGCTCCTGGATGGAGTAATCAGAAGGAATTTGGTTACTTTATTTCTCCCATAACATAAATTATGTGAGCCTAATGTGTTGGTCTTAGAAGTTCCTCCATCTGGAGATGGGACTTTTGCCAATTATGTCATAATTTTTCTTGCCTGAAGTGCCTTGTATTCGTTATATAGGAATCAAAATTCTAAGTAGTTCAGGTGGTGAGTAGATTTCTCTGTGACAATGAAGTATATTTTACTTCAGACTTTTAGGCCAGCTTCCTGCCACTTCATAACAAAAATATGATTAATTATTTGTAAAATCCATATTTTAGAATAGATATAAATTGGGCCATTGCAGTATTTCTGTCTATCTGGAGAATTTTATTCTGTCATTGCTTGACAACGTAATTCTACAGAATAAAATGAGGCTTTGTACTTAGGGAATTTCACTTCTGTGTTAAAATATATATTTACTATATAAAGGTGTAGGAAAGACCTGAATTTAGGAAAAGATTAATAGATTAGGTAAGTGCTTTCTTAAAGGATATGCCAAAGCACATTTTACAGATGGAATTGTAGTAGGCGTAATCTTACTTTAAATAAAAATAAGTGAATGGAGTTTATTTTTACATAGGAATATGAAGAGCAGATTTTTCTAGTGAATAGAAGAAGAGTTTTAGAAATTACACTGAATTCATAGAAATCTGCAGTAAAGGAAATCATTAAAACATCATATCGCCAAATACATGCTCAGGGAGTATGTGCATGAATATAATAAAATAACATTTAAGTCTTGCTTAGAGATTTTTACCCAGACATCTCAAAGAGCTTTCCTAACATGCGAAATATCATTTTACAGGGGAACAAGGGAGCCAGAGAACAGCAAAGTGATTCTTTCAAGGGATCTACTTGGCCAAAGAACACAGTGTGGAAAAGAGTTGTCCTCATTTCCAGTCTGGTTTTATTCATGGGACTTATCATACAGCTTACGCTGAAGACAGTATTGTGTTGTATAAAAACTGTGGGGAATTTTTTGGCTGTGCAACACTAATATATAGCAATGTTTCTGCTGTATTTTTATAGTCTCTTCTCATTGAAGAGAACAGAGGAGACAGTGAGGGGAAAAAACCTCAGAAAGGAAACATTTGACTTTCTGCTAAATAGCAGCTTTGAAGATACTGTAGTTACCTACATGGTAAAGAACCTGCAGACAACCAGGGGTTATCTTTATATTCCTAAAATGTCCTTCACTTTGAAGTCTATAACCTTCATCCAAACCCTTTATGTGTAGCCAAGAAACAAGATGTTTCTCATCTTCTTCTTCTCCCTTTCCACCATCCCACTCTACATTATTTCCATCCCCTTCTGACCAGAAGATGTATCTATGTCATATCCTATACCATATCCTAACTCCCAAAGGCTATCAAACAGAGGCAGCAGCTGCACAGTGCTTGGTAAAATGGCAGCAATGGAAACTTGCATCCATTTCCTGACCCAGCTGCAAGTCAGCAGCTTCTTCCTTCCAGGTGTAGACCAGAAACTCAGACATCTAGGACTGGTAGCTGCAGCATCTTGATGTGAGATGAATAACTTTGGAGATGATTTACTGCTAGATTTTTCCTGGAGCCGGCTAGGTTACAAACTGGAAACTCAACACTCACCTCCAACGTCACAAGGCTAGAGAGACGAAGAACTGTGCCACCTCTTGATTTTGCTTAAACTCTACATGGGTCCTGGTAACCTTGCAGCACTTCTGTGGCAAGGAGTGCACTCTGTAAGCCCCAGTGCCACATTTAAATTCTCATACTAAACTCTAGCAAATATACACATATATATAAATAATAAGATCAAGAAGTTTCTATCACAGATAATGCAAGCTGATCATTTATAAAGATGTAGTAAGCCTTGCAGTAAACTGTGCAGCACACTATATTACAAGTAAAACATGGCCTCTGGTATCATTACACATTTCAGACTCTGCACTAACCAAAAGAACCAGGATCATATCCAAAACAAATTCAACTTCCTCGTAGGAAACAAGATAAAATTTTGTTTCTTGAGTTGTATTTTAATTAAAGTTTTGGATGAATTTGGTGATACCATGCAAATTCAAGCCACGCTGAACATAGGGATGTTTTGCTGGCAGCAGCACAGATTTTCAAATGGCTCCAAACTATTGGGTATCACAATTTTTATTAAAAATTGGACAAAGCTAGAATGTAAGTAGACAGTCTTCTAAAATGTGTGTATGTGGGTAACAGTCTTGTAAAACTGAAAGACAGCAGACTAAGACTTCCATTTAAAAATATGCAAAATCTTTTATTGACTCCAATTTGTTGATCAGGCTGTGGAGCAGAATGGTTATCTGCTAACTACTGGGCCCTGGTGGGTCTGGGCTGCCTAACAAACTTCAGAAAAGCACTTGGAACAGAGCAAGAACATAATTCTCAGTAACGTTTCCCCTGTGATTTCTACCTGGCAGCTGAACGCTGGAACTTGAGCTTATATGGAGGATTCAAGTTCAGAAACAGCTCCAAAACCACAAAGTGATTATTTACTGAGTTTGGTTGAAAAAAACCCAAACACGTATATATAAGAAAATACATATGAAATCTGATGGCTTAGCTACACTCAGAAAATTCTTTTCCAGGTACCATAACAGTTATATGAGCAGTTGATTTTTGAAGATCTGTACCCTTCAGATGAACAACAAAAGAAGTGAGGATAAGGACTGATTATAGAGGAAAAAAAAAAAAGGGGGGAAAAAAAAAAAGGAAAAATTATTTTTGATAACTTAGGATGTATAAGGAACTTCAATAAATTATAATATAACAGGCTTAATGAGAAAATGAGAAGACTTCCTTTTACTTTTGGATCGCACAATAAAGCCCTATGTCAGGCTGAAGCTCTTGCGCCGATCGCAACATGTGAGTGAATGTGACCGAGTCAGAACGCATTACATGCAGAAAGGGAAAGATGCAAAGATAAGATATTAGGACTGAAATCAATACAGGATTCTCTTTTACATATCCCAACAGTCTCATTATCTTCAAAGTAGCTGATATGAATGTAATTAAAGAGCAGAACAAACAGCAAGAGGGAAAAAAAACATAGGGCCCTGTTTCAAGATTCACACTAAAATGGCATAGCACAGGGCTGTACTGTAAATCACAGGATACGCTGTGCCAAACCTAGCAGAATTCTTTTAAAAACAAATAATAGTGACATTTTAAACAATGTAAATTGTATAAAAGCGGGCATCTGCAGTTTAAACACAAATAAGCACCACCACCAGGGAATAACGTGAAACCACAACAAACAGCACTTGGTGGTGCTGCAGTGTGCTAACACAAACTCTGGTATTGTGTATCTGGCTGGTAGAAGTAAACCAGTGTGCCACTCGCAGCAGGTAACCCTATAAGAAAGAGGAAAGAGGTGCACCAGATGGAGCTGGATACTAAAGCTTGACTGGAGAATGCGCAAGTCTTCCTTGAGTGCTACAGGCCCACGACAGCTCACACCCCAGGCACTGCAGCTGATAGTGGCACCTTGGTGTCCTTATCAAAGTCCAGCTAAAGAAACAGGCGCAGAACACACCAAGAAAAAAAAATCCTCTGTGATTTTTCATGAGCTCTAAAGTCCTAAATCCTCACTCTCCTGAACATCCCACAGATACGAATCAAGGGGTCAATGGATCAATGGGATAATAGCACAGAATGTCCTTAGTGGAGCATCAGCCTCCTATTTCAAATATACGTTGCTGAATGCTCCTACCAAGTGCTAGATTAAAATTCACACTAGTGCTAATTGAAGTCATATTTGTGTGTGTGCTGCGTGCTGTTAGGCAGGAGGAGATTTCTTCTCCTGGAGATTAAAACTTCAGTAATGTCTTTTTGTGTTTATACCAGTTTAATGCGAAAGCAAAACGTAATTACACGAAGCTGTTAATGGATTGGATAGCCAGTGTTGCAGTCTAGCTGTGTTCCAATTTTTCCTCTGCTGGCTTTGTGCTGTCTGTTGTCATCTCCTAATTATCTGTTCCTTTTTCAGTTGGCAGCTTTAATAGTTTGAGGGCATTATTCAAACCCAAATTAATTAGTGTTTTTCAGGAATTGCTTAAAGAGTTTTATTTGGAGCTAGATATGATAACAAAATTTTTTATCAGATGCAAAAGTGAAATATTTTTTTTGGCTGACTTTTGCTGCCAGAAACTGTTCACACTGATCAGCAAGAGGAGAGTAAGCTCTGATGTTGCGAAATGAAACAAAAATTCCTGAAAATGTTCAGCAGATTATTGGATCCCACATGGCTTTACTTCACTACTTCCCATTTACAGCAGCTTCTGACAGCAGAAAGCTAACGCACTTTTATTGTGAAGGGAACAGGCTCAGGTTTTAACTGGCATACGAATTGCTGAGAAAGATAAGTTCAAGAATATAAGGGAAGAAATACGGCATTAAAGTCTTGGCATCTTCACTCGTGCAGCCAATGAATGAAACAATAAAGTACACTACAAAGCATATACACAGTGACACATCTACGTAAGTGCTGCAAACCCTTAAGAGCACGGGAGCATCAAATGCCATGCAGCCATTCTTCCTAATTTGTGCATTGTGTTGATATCAACCACCACAAAAATATACAGTGAAAATTTGTCACAGCACTGCAAGCATTCTAATTGCGCAACGCAATTGCACAAATTGCAAGCATTCTAGTGAGAAAATATTCAGTGAATGCATAGTGTTTCCTGAATCCAATGGTCCTGATGCATCCAGCTCACTTTTTTTTTTTTTTTTTTTTTTTTAATACAGTAAAGCAGGTTGCACAGAGGAATTTATTGCAACACTCATAAAACCTTTTAAAGATGAAAACATCCCCCTCTGTACTCTCTTGAAAACCAATTCTGGGGGGAAAGGCAATGAGAAAGAGGAAAAGAGAGGAAGATGAAGGCAAGACAAACACAAAAAGGGTTAATTTAAAACTAATCAAACCCCATTTTCTTTCTCTGCATCAGAAATCTGTTTTATTTCAGTGATGAATTTATTTTCAAAGACACGCCGATCCTTTTGAGGGGAATTCCGCATCTTACAGCTGTGCAATCTGCCCTGCAGTGTATGCCTTGCTCACCCACCTGCTTTCTGCAAAACACCATGAACTTCCCAGAGCTGAGGTTCTGCCAGTAAAATTGCACTTTGTGCTTGTCGCTGATCTCCAGCAAAGACAATGCCTAACCCATTATATTCTAAAGTTAAAGTAGCAAAGAACTGTGTATGAATGAGTTAGCAGACTATTGTTACCTTGCAGAGTGTTATATTGTATTATGTATGGTTTTATGTTAATAATGCATGGTTTTATAGAGCACTTAAAAAGCAGTTTCATTAGACAGTTTCATTTTAAGAATAATTTGTTAAGAATGCAGCTTCTGAAAAAGGTTAAATTCTTGTTCCATATTCAAAGTATAACCCACATGCTGAGAATAAAGGAACAGTCAAATTTTAAACACCTATTACAATTCATGCTTTGAAACATCTCATAAGTCTAGCCTTAAGTACTTCCCATTTGATAGTTACTTTATTTTTGCCTGCTTTTGTTTTCTTCTTCATTCATATTGTTTTAACAGCATATATTAAAATTTTAATTTAATCTCTATTGTGCATTCAGATGCCAGTGAATTGAACTCTAGCCATTCAAAAGCACATTTTTACTGGGGCAAAATTATGTCCCTTTGTTCTCACTGGGGCAGATGTAGTTTTATTATCATGGGAGACTAAAGACCTGACCCTTGGCACTGAGAAATATTGTGGTAACTTCTGCAAATTCTGACTAGAATACACTGACTATGATCCTTTGCTAGCAGGCAGAGCACTGAAACATACTGCATCTGGCAGAGGTGTTTGTTTTCAGCTTTCATCTTACGTGTGCATTAGCTACAGAACTGACTATATTGTTGGTAGAACAATGGATCAAGTCCAGGCCTGGCAGATCCTATCTAATGGGCAGGTATATCAATTGGAAAGCACACATTCATTTTAAGAAAAATACCAAAGCTAAGACACGCAAGCTACAGCTCCCTTGCTGGTGGAATTAAACAATCCCCTCCTCCTCAATAACAGCTAATGCAGTCAGCTGCAGGAGCACACACATCATCACCGGGGAGCAAATCCCACCTAACAACGTGCCAGAACAGAGGGAAGAATTCCTGTGAAGAAAACCATAATTTATATACAAAGGGAAAAGATGGCAAGTGCAAAAAGATACCATTTTTACCTCAGCCTGAGCTTCTTTCCTTTTTTTAAGACAGAAAGTTGAGACTTCTTCTCAGCTTCAGCCAACTATTGCTACAAACACACCTGCTAGATTTTGTTATGAACATTGTGATACGTGATGTCTTCCTTCAGCTCCCACATATTAAAGTCCCTCTGTGAGACCCTCTCTTCCCTGCTCCAGAACAACAAGTTGCTAACCCTCACAGTTGCAGAAGTGACCTCTCAGAGTGACAACAAACTTCCCACTGGGGGTGCTCATCCCATATTCCTCCGGCCCAGGGACTAGAGCAGGTATAGCTGAAAGTGGGCTGTCAATAGGAAGAGCTCGCCAGGCAAACACTGATAACTGCTGGCTGCGCCAGCAGGGGATGCCAGCATCTAATACCAGCCACCAACACCAGCAAACTGTCAGTGATCTACATCAGGGGTCACGGGATCAAAACTCAGCCCAACCTCTCTACTGTGAAAGAGAAATGTGGCTGACATTTCTCCATAGTAATTGGTTTTACCAAGAAGAACTTTCAATTCAAATTCACAAAAATCAAACATTTTTACATCTCCCTCCTTCATTTAGACAAAAAAAAAAAAAAAAAAAAAAAAAAAAAAAAAAAAAAAAATCACCAGAAGAGAAAGGGAAAGAGAGAAAAGAATGTTTCGCTTTCTGATCCAGAAATTTCAATGCCAGCAAACTAGAAAATAATTTGTTTGCTTACAAACTCTGAAAGTGCAATAGATCATAAAATAGTAAATGCAACAGAAAATATGATTCTCTCCAATCTCCACAGCCCCTTTTCAACACATTTTTATAGTCATCTAAAAGACAGTATACAATTTTTGTTCATACATGCAGACCACTGATGAAGCCTTAGGAAGTTCATGACTGAGTACTTAGGAAGGATCTGGGGTTGAAAATGCCCATTTCAGCTCAATTTACAGGTGCTAATTCTTCAAAAATCTCTCTCTTTTTGTAAGAATCTTCATAAAAATGAAATGTTACCTTGTACCAGATGCTTCTAAATTTTCTATTTATTTTGGCATCCCTATCAAATAAATCATTTTAACTGAGCTTCAGAAAGATCCCACTTTACATTTTTTACTTCTTTTGTATCTACATTATCCTTTCTTGACTTCTCACAACAAAATTATAAATGTGCCCTTACTAAACACATCCCATGAATACAGCTCATCTGGAATACAAAGAAGCACTTCTAGAATAATAAAGAGTAAGATTTCCAGTTGCATTTTCATATAGCCCACTTCTTTCATTTTCAGCCAATGATAAGGCTCTGCTGACTTCCACGGGAGCCACTAAATGTTCACTGTGCATCAACGTGTGCTGTGGGAAATATAGTCTTCTGTTTTCTCTTGTTAATTGCAATTCCTTTGAACTTAAATTTTCAGGAAAAATAATGATCATGGTGTCATTTGCCCTGCATTTTTTACTTTCAAAGACCCAACATTCCTGCATTTGGAATATTTCAGAAATACATTTAAAAGAAAATTTCCACACTGAGCTTTCTCTGTATTGACCATGTAGTCGTCATGTCTCATTGCAGTGTTTCTGTTCTGCACTGTTGCAGCTGTAAATTCTCTGAAATTCCAGACTTTTTAATTCACTTTTTTTTTAAAGAAAGTTTGCATTCTAGACTCTAAACAAGGAAAAAAAGCATGCTGAGCATGTGGTAACATAATAAAATTGGAAAACATCCAGAAAATTGTGGTAAGGCTGCCATTAAGAACAATTTCACTCCACTTACTTATTTTAAACTCAAATGCCCTAATTGCATGCACTGCTACTACAAACAATGAAAAAAGTAGAACCGTGGTGGTAGACTAATCAGCACCTCACAGTTCCACTTTGAGCGCTTTGATGCATAGAGTTGATTCACCCTTTTTCTCTTTTCTAAATGTCAGAATCTTGTAATGGTCTACAAACAAAAGACACCAGAAATAATCATTCCAGTCCTCGCTGCAGAGAATTCCCAATTGTATTTGCTACGACATTCTCTGTACTTTAAGTTTCCTTGTTCATAAATCTAACAATGGTTATCATCTTAAAAGGATGTCATTAAGTCAAATGGACAATGTTAGACTCAGATGTTGTTTTTTGCTGCCTATGCAGAAAATTTCCACTAAGTTACGTACTTACAGTTCCTAAGGCACAGCCTCCTATTCTGTCATCATAGCCTTAGCATTTATCCTCTCATGCTCTTTCCTCTACTGATTGCATATTAATTGAAAAGATGAACTCTCCTACCTTATCTTCATAATCCTTAGTTCTTCTAGTCCAGTGTCATCTGCACAGGTAATTAACGAGGGTCTTCTGTATTTTCTCATGTCCACAGTGTGTCACCTAGCATACAGCAGAAGGGAAACAGACATGAATGCAAAGTTGCAAAAACAGGCAGACAAATAACTGCAGAAAACTACTAAGCAGCATCTTCAAATCATCCCTTGTAAATAGCACATAGCTATAATGCCATATCCTTAGCCTCTGATCTAAAATCTTTTCCTAGAGAAAGCAGCTTTAAAAAAAAAAAAAGCACAGGCTCTTCACTGGCATGTGGCTGTGACAGATTTCCTCAGTCTGAGATAATGAGTGGCCACAAGGCCTCACAAGACAAAACTTAAACATCTCTGATGTGACAAGGAATAGTATGGTATCAAAACGGCAGCTAAATTTGAAATTTACACAGTAAGAATGAAGAACATGAAATATATCATGTGAATACAAGTACACACATTTGTTGAGTATTTATAATAAGAGCACTGATGTAAGAAATACAAAAACAAAGGCCTTCAAGGCTCACAAAGAACTGAGGTTCAGGCTGCCTTTGTTAGTAATTCATACTTTTCCCTCTTGGCTCTCTTTGCACAGGAAGACATTTTACATGCACAGTACATTAATTAGACATGTAAAAGACACCAAGCCTGCCAACTCAACTGCTTTGGGTAGCATTCCACCAGATTTCCAGACAATTAGCAGCTGGAACATCTGGAAATCCCAGACAAATGGCCACCAACCATGCAAAAATCGACTCTGTATCACACAAGTGTCTGATGCATTCCAGGAGTTCAGAGGCATAGACATCATAGGAGGTGCCCAAGCCTCCTGGAGTGTGTCTGAGATATAATGGAGTAGCTGCACATCATGAAGATGCGCACAGGACAGTCATGTGTGCGCAGAGGGGTGCCAGATTTACTGTTCTGGGGCTTGAGACTGGAAGGGAGGATATGGTGACTGTTTCATTGCACAACATCATTCAGATTGTATCTTCCTTTCCTCTAAGACTCCAGCAGCATGCCTCCCCATATGGAGGAGAAGGGCTGAACTTCTACTGTTTGTTGCTATTAATTTGGTGGTGTCAAAGATCAAGTCAAAGGAACTCAAAATAAAACCCTGTAGCTTTTTCCTTCCTTTTTCTCTCTGGCCTAGAGATCTTGTATCTTCTAAGACATCAAGAAGCCACCAAATACAGTTTGCATCCAACTGTCATAGCTATTGAAAAGGTAAGTCAAACTGATTATACAAAATCCTGGTGTTTTCTCAGGTGGTTTCAGCATCCTGGCTAAGGTTTTCAAATTGATGCCTAGAATTAGATCCATAAATCTCACCTGCACACTGTCTTTGTTGTCAAATACCCAATGCTCTCAATACCCAAAAGCTGTTACAAGATGGTTGCTTTTCGAATCAGAACAGCCTGCTGTGTCAAAAACTGAAGAGTTTCTGCAGTGCAAAGCTTACAGTGCTGGTTAATGTCTCTCACGCTGTAGCACTGCCTGAATCCTGGGCCTTTGTATCCAGCTTGTTCCTGATACTGTATTACAGAACAAGAACAACGCACAAGACCTCAGCAACTTGCTGTCTCAAAAGAAACAGCATTCCTACAACTGATTAATCTGCCAAAAAAGCTGAAAGGGTCACATCTCTGAGTAGAAAGGCTTTTCACTTCAAGGCTTATTCCACAGTTCAGTTCCGATGACAAATGCACAGATGAGGATTTCTCAACTATATAGCTTTCAGTAAGGGACAACCCACCCCTATTGTTAGGAGAATGGGAAAAAGAGAAGCCATCTCCTGAAAAGGCTACAATTTCACTTTCAGATTTTATCAGGATGTAGCACTGTAAACAAGCTACCTCTTGGCTATGAGAAGAGAGTCAATATCACACAGGATTTGTTGTTCGTATTCCCAAAGTCACCACATAGGAGGTTGAACATGAGGCACAATGCTAGGGGCATACTTTCCCTGTCCTTACAGGTGCAAAGGACCATTTCTTTACATCACATCTGAAATGATAGCTAACTGAGTGGGGAGAGAGTGTGAAAGCTATGGTACTTTAACACCACAGGATGCAATGCGATTCAGTGGGGATAGAGAGGATATGAAGACTGCATGAGTTGCTATTTAGAGAAAAACATACAGGCATGTGCTAAGTTCTGTCCATATCCAAAATCAAACATTTGCCACCCTTTTTATCCAATTACCATCGCATTTTGCTGAGCAGTACTTAACCGAATTTCTTCAATGTTAGGGCCTCGGGAAGAGTCACTTTCCTGGTCAGTTCTTTGATTGCCTTTACCTCCATCCATCCAAACACACTGGATGCCCCCAAACCATTTGGGATCAGCAAACCTGGGCTAAATTTTCTATCTAGTTCATTCGCTACTTAAGCAGGGGAAAAAAAACTTTGCTTGTTCAGCTGACTTAATATTGAGGATAGGCAGTGATCTTCTTCTGCCATGAATATGCTAAAATTAATCCAATTTGCATGGGAACATATAAGCAGTAAATATTTATTCATGATTGGGAGGGAACTGATCCAAGTATGTAAACTAAAGGTAGACATTAAAAAAAACAGCATAAACATTGATCACCATAACTTTCCTACAATTAGCTGCCAGGTATAATTAATTTGTGCTTCCAGATATATTAAATCACTAATAAGCATAACATGTTTGAAATAAGAAATAATTAAAAAAAAATGCAATTAGGGAGATTCAGTTATTTCAGTTGGGGCAAAGTGACCCTCACACTAATAGCCCAGTAGTTAATGAAGCTGACTTTAAGAGAATTCCTTTTTCTCCCCATGAACACTATCTTTATTTTTTTCTAAACTTCATACTGAAGTTGCAAAGTTTAATTAAATATGCTTCAGTCTGCAGGAGTAAAAAGTAAGAGAGATGTCAGCAATAGAAACAGCAGTCTGCCAACTCAGGGAGTCATACATTGCGTTATTGTTAAACTAAAGGAAAAGGAGATTAAAAAAACACACTGGCATGTATTTTTACAGACTGTTAGTTGAGAACTGTGAAAGGATGTGCTCCATAGCTGAAATCATTCTTACCCTGCCTAATGATAAGAGTTCAAGAGAGAGGTAAAATTGTCATTCTGCATTGGCAGAATGTTTTGTTTCTGTTTCTTTTTTTTTTTTTTTTTTTTTTTTTTTTGTTTCTCTGTTACCTGAAAAGCACTCCTGGCTTCGGACTTGAGACTGTGTTTGACTAAAAGCAGCTCAAAAGCATAATTCAAAGTCAGTATCTCACTGACTTGATGCTCTTCTACTCAAGGCTCTTAAGCATAGGTCTGCCATGAGCAGGGAGCTTAGAAACATTGCTTTCAAAGCACACACAGCAACTCTGAGCATTTGTGTGTAGATGAACCAGAAGCACTTCAGCAGTGACTAAGGCCATAGGCAAACACATGAATCAATAATACCTTTTCTTTAGTTTGCTATTGTTCTTCTGCTGAAGATTTATTGCCTTTCCATCAAAGCCATAAGAGTGGACAGTATGAATGTTCTCTTCCTATGTGGGGAACATGGGGAACCAAAGCCAGTTCTTTCATGTACAATGATGCTGGGTTGAGCTAAGTTTCAGAAAATTTTTATCAAAGAATATGAGAAGAATTTATGTGATATGCTCCCCCATTCTGTTCTGCTACAAAAGAGTGCAAAAAGCTGTGGTGCACTTACATCTGTGACAGTTACTTCTACTCTGCCTACAACTTAAATCTGGTCAACTTCAGCATGATTATAAAATCAGCTCATGATTCTTTATCTTGTATGTGCAGGGTATGGATTGGGAAATCACTGCACTGACTACAGAATCAGCATACAATTTTGGACCAACAATTTCTGTTAGTTCTTTCTAGAGTTTAACCTCAGCTTAAAGAATTTCATACTTCTACAGGACAGGGCCTTATTTCCACTGATCACCACATCAGATTTAGGCAGCCATAGATATATCAGTATTGGTGCATGAGTGGGAAAACAAGGATAAAAATGAAAGCTTAAGAATAAAAGAGACAAAGAAAACAATCTCACTGGTTCTTATGCTCATCTGGTGCCCTGTTACAAAAATATTTAAGCACCCATTAATTCATGTATTTATCATTCAGTGAAGGAAATGTACATTGTTACTCATTCCATCTGCAAAGAAGTGAAAAAGGAACAGGATCTCAGCATGGCTGCGTGTCAGTAATTTTGTTCTGAGAAATAAGTAAAGAATATAAGAGAAAAAAATCCTGGCACAGGAATAGTTACAGATCACAGCAACTCTTTTCTTCTTATTTTCATTTTTGTTTTAGCAGAGGAGAACTTGGCATATTGTTTGTAGACAAACAAGACCAATGCAACAAACACAGGATATCTTTTGCAACTTCAGAAAAAACGGCTTCAGAACCAACCATGGAGAGATGCGGAAGGAGGTAAATCAGACTCTGTTTTTCACTATCCACCAATCCTGAAGTTAGCAGTTGCACCCTGTCTCTAAACCCCTCTTCAGTACTGGTGCAGCATAAGTTGGAGAAGAAAGTACAAAAAGAAACTCAGCCTTCGGGAGCAATGGCATAAGCAGTGGAGGCACAGGATATTAGAAGACTTTCTCAAGCTGTGACAGGACTTTCTCTACTAGCTGACGGCCATGGACTTATTCTACTCCTCACATGGTCTTCACTCTTTCCATCAAAATACATCAGCCCCACTTCTACCAGCTTCACCTCTACATTTACTCCTCATAACAGTTCTTTCCAGCTGCACATCATCTTCCTAGCCAAATGCAGCTACAAAATGTTGTTAAATTTAGTGATCTAAGAGATCCAAGGAAAATTACCTCTCAAAAGAATAATTTGTATTTTAAATAAAACGCATCCATTTGCTTCATTAAGGTGCACTGGGTTATGCTCTATCCAATTGCCCACTCTGGGTCAAGCTTTCTTTTGTTCAGGTTGCAAACAATACAGACTGCCTAGTTTTCTTAAAAAAAAATAAAAATAAAAATAAAAATAAAAATAAAAATAAAAATAAAAATAAAAATAAAAATAAATCAAATGTTAAGTACTGATACAGTTCCTAGCAAAGGATACGTGACTGTAAAAACCCATGGTTTGCTCACACTTTTTAGACCCTGTGCAGTGCTACAACCTCACTGCAAAAAAAGTTTCAGTGCTCAGAGAAGGGTAAGAAGAAAGAGCCCAATTGAAGAATTAGGGTGGTTTCTACTGTGGAGACCCCGTCTCTGCTGTAGGTCTCAAGAGCCTCGTAAATTCTAAATTCTCCCTTGATGCAGTGCATATACATGCCTATGCTAGTAACAAGCTCAGCATCACAACTATAGCATGTCTTACACACTAACCTTCAGTAAGGATTTTCCTAGTTGTTCCCAAAGTCACAGAGACTAATGTGATGCCCTCGGGCTGAGTGCACAAGCAGCATCCAGAATAATGTCAGTAGATCCTGACATATCACCTGACCTGTGATATCATTTGTGAGGTGCATGGTGAGAAGTCACTGCTCTACAACAAGATTCAGCCTTTCTCTCCTTTAAGAGGATTGAACAAAGTAGACTATGTTGAAAGACATGTTCAACAAATGCATTACAGAGCATTCTTGAGCATTTGACTGTGCAGTTGGTCTCAGCAGGCACTTTGTCAGCTTCCCCACTTCCACATAAACAGGCATATAGCCCTTAGGCTGAGTCAAGGTGGATGCTCTAAAATTCATGAATTTTGTGTCTATTGTGAGAAGGCAAAACAGCTGTCAGTAGATAAGCATAAACTTTAACTTGGACCTCTCAAGCCTAGAACTAACATTTGAACAGGACCAGAGCCTTCCTCTCTGATACAAAGCATTCTGGTGCATCAAGTATTTTTCTGGAGGACAAAGTATCCTGAGATGTGGCTCACAGATCCATCAGTTCACAGATTTACAGTACATTAACTATGGTCATGGGAAAATGTTTTTTCCTTCTATAAAGAGGGTCTTGTGTAATATGTAAATGCCATGAGGGATTAGCACAAGATATTATTTTTGCAGCGTGTGAAAGTGTGTCGTGCCAATTCTCAGAACGTCCAGCACCAGCCAAGCCTCATGACAGACCCAGAGGCAAACGCACAACTCTCAGTGCAATTGCCCAGTAAAGATGGGCTGGACGAGCTGAGACATCAGAAACATATGCATTATAAAACATGGGTTTCAGCCTAGGTTTACAAATCGATATATCTGAACTAGCTCTGACAGAAGACAGCTCAAGCAGAAAATCCCCTTTTTCATAACATATTTCAGAAAGACTCTGTCCTTATAGAAAAGTGCTACAAAATTCAAATGAAATGAAAGCTCATATGCTTCTGTAAAAATTGCTTTCATCACATATAAAACAAAGACTTTCTGCATGTATTTTTATTATGCTGATGCAGAGGTTTATAGAAGGAAAATGTTTTGATTCAAGTGGAAAAAAACAGAAACTGAAAAAGCATAAAAGAGTACTATTTTCCAGATACATAAAAGAGTAACTATTTTCCAGATAATTCTACATGAAGACAGTGATATTTTTCAGACTGAGAAATAATTAAAGAGGAATTAAACTCATTCTGTACAGCTCCTACAAATATATGCATAGCACATGAAATGTGTAGGTTCTCCAAGACTAGGAGTAATAATGGGATGATAAAAATTTTACCAGATTTCTCAAAATATATAAATTTTTTTTTTTTTTTTTTTCCTAAAAATATTCACTTATCTGATGCCCCAGTGTATCCAGAATCCTTCATGCAAACAACTTTCTACTGACATCTTTTGAGTTAATTCTTACCACCAGCTGTGGAAAGAATCATCTAAAAAATGGGCATGTAAAGATGATGAAGCCTTTTACAAATATACTTCTGAGCCTGGTATGCATTCTATACTTTATATAGTAAATTAATACAAAGGGAGCAGAAGATGATGCCAGGTCAGGAATGAGATTCTTATTACTTACACATAACTATGCCAGGGCAAATTCAGTATATTTGTGAGGTCTGAGGTTTTTGGTTAAAATACAGAATATAATGGCTGTGAGTAGACTGAAACAATATTTAAAGTAGGATCACCCTCTCTGTACGCTAGAACAAAGACTTTTAAGGATTGACTTAAATGAGTAACAAGCAGCCTATTAATTCCCAAAATGATGATGTAGCAGTTCTACATATTTAACTACCTTCTCTCTGTTCATATTTATGAGTTAGGTTTGAGGCTATAAAATGGTGTACTGTAGATCAGACATCTCCCAAATGAAAAACGCTAACTAGAATAGTGAACTGTTTTCCACATTTGAAGTTACCAGTGTATGCCAAAAGTCCCAAATAATTATGAAAGAAAAGGTAAAAGGTAAAGTTCAGTAGAACACAAACTCTAAATGAGAAACCTTCAGGACTATACATGGTTCAAACAATATTGTTGAAAACATACAGTACAGTTTAAGTACAAACCAAAACATAGCATTGCATAACAACTTGAAGTGGACTGAAAAACAACTGCAAGCAAAAAAGGAAATGAACAAATCTATCTGATCTTTCCAGCTGACTAAAATGCGTACCCTAAAAAAATAAAGTAGTGACAACTAATTTGTGATGTAAAATTATTCCTGTTTTAATTAAATTAAAATAAATGAATATAATTAATTATCTAGGTTGTGAGACACATCTATCCAGACAGAAATCCTCTCTTAGATTCACTGAGGGAAAGGAAGTGGATCAGGCTGAGCTAAATTTGGTTCACTGTTTAAAACTAAGGATGAGATTTTCAATGTTTTCCAATAGAATTCAACTATATCCCATATTCTGACTTCCTGCCTACAATCTCAGGAGCATTGCAATGATCTTTTCTTCTATCTGAAGTATTTTTGCTGCTGTGGTAGAGCAGGTAAACTCCCCATGGTTATTGGGCTGTCTACTTGTAACATTAATGACTTTTTATCAAGTAAGGTGTGCGTCAGAAGTTTCCCCTAGGCTACCGCCCACCATATTTCTTTGATTCTGTCCTCAGAGCCCTCTTGAAAGTTCATGAAATGGAAGCAGGACAGCTTTCATTTTTTTTTCTGTGTACAGTCCCTACCCTATATTAAAAGTTCTAATATAGAGCTGCTGTTCTGGTTATGGAATAATATCGTTTCTGACATATTAAACAATGACAGCAGACTCTCCAAGATTTTTTTATGTAACCTCCTGGCCTGCCAAGTGGCCCAGCACATGGTGTATACAGATGCACCAGAGACAACTTTCATACCATAAATTCCTTTCCTGCTCTTCTGCTGTGAATGACAACAATATTTTCCACTCATTTCAGTGGCAACAATTCCAGTCCTAGCACAGATTGCCAGTCTAGTTATTCAGGCTTAACAGCAGTTAGCATTTTAGAATAACTTTTTCTCACCCTAATTTTGCTTTTTTTTTTTTTTTGCTCAAGATTTCTCTCTCATGCTCCCTCTTCTCACTACACCTCTCTTTTTTAATTTTTTAAAAAAGCAATTTGCTCTCTGCCATTTGGTTTCTCAGCAGGGCTGTTTATCAGCACTAGTCACTAAGAGGACAGCTGGTAAGGGAGAGAAAAAGTCTGACCCTTAAGAACGAAACTGTGGATTCAAATATGTGAGCCTCTGCTCTAAATTGTTTTGTTATGCAATTTGTATTAAACTCACTCCTTAAGTCAGGGGCATACCCTGCAGCACGTAAAGTTCATAGAAACAGACAAATAATACCCAGAAGCACATACTTGTACAGATAAAGCAAAGGAAGACACCATTTGTTGTTGTGCAGCGTTTGTAATTCTGAGAACTCTCCCCTCATTCTGAAGCAGATAAAGTGGTTGGAAGAAAAAAAAAAAGATGAGACTCACAGCTGGAGGAAACACAGGTGTCGAAGTCTGTTGTTACTGCTTTGTTGTGGCTCAAAACAGGCAGGCATGCTTGATATGGGAGAAAGACAAAAAAAAAGATACTTGGGCAAATTGAGCCCAGGACTAAGTGAGTTCAGCTGCCAGGTGGGTCATATTTTCCTACTCTTATCCTTTGCATGGTGAAGTCTTACCTGGTGAAGATGACCTAAATACTGTGACACCAGACAAAGATCTGAACCACTGGTTTCTAACCGTCTTCAGCAGCAGTTTCAGATATGGTTTCAATAAGAATTGCCCTTACACTGGAGATGAGCCTGGTTCACTGCAAGAAAACTTAATAAAATTCTTCTGAAGCAAAGTTTCAAAGTGAAGATAGCAGTCAAAAGCAGAGCTGGAGCTTACCAAGACTATTGCCTAAAATGTCAGCTTGTCCCATTTGCAAACCAGTTGACATCATTACCAATATCCCCTTTTTGTTCAAACCTTTGCTAATTAGCTCACTTTGACAGCTGCCTCAGTTCTTTCCTATTAAAAGACATGACACTGGCTTTAGAGGAGAAAGTTGCAGGGAATCACACTCTGCACTGGCATCCCAATGGTTTAATTGAAGATGAACACTTTGTTCAACTCTTGTCCTTTTCCCTGGGGTGGCCAGCATTGCTTCAAATGCCTGCTGACTTAAATGGTGACAGCTGCAGGACACAGACTCATGTATCACAAGCTGTGTGCAATAGGAGATAGCCGAAGGGCAGAACTTCAAAGACGCTGGTTGCAACCACCCGGACAGCACAGGGCTGTTGCCACTGCCAGTTGGTAGCTCCAAGCTCAAATGTGGGGCTGTGGCCTTACAAGCAATTGGACATTTGCCATATCTTGGAGGTGCTGTATATCTATCCCAAAGAGAGGCCGGAAGACAGAGGTGAGTACAGTGCTGATTGCTTTAACATTTCTATTGGCCTTGTTTGGTTCCTCCAAAAACTGACATCAGTACATCAACAAAATTTGTCTCCGCTTAGGAGAAAAGGACTGTAATTAAGTTGAGGAAGAATTAGGCTGATTTTAGCATACTTTTTCCAGCGCACCAGCTTCAAAAGGTATTTAAACACTTTTGTAGAATAAGAATAACTGCATTTTACGTTTTTCTTGGCACCTGTAATGTAGCTCATAATACTAACACCTTCATAGGAAAATTATCCACATCCTGATCAACATCAAAAACTTCAGGTACTATTGGCTTAGAAAGATATATTGACCTCTAACACTAATCTGGAAATATAATTTATTTCCAGACTCAGGGAGAGTCTAGATTCTACGGAGCAATGTAGATTACTGCTAAAAGTATACATTGGGCTGCTTTACCACACTTAGAAATTTCCTTCATGGGTCTTGCCAGATTGCTTTCCACATTTCTGTTGCTGCAAAAGAGACTCAGACCTGCACATCTACATGCATTTTATGTTTCTACAGATTGACACTGAGCCTCACTCTTGCTCTGTGACCTCTTGTACTACTTCCACTTGGCAAAAAGGACTTGGCTAAAGACACAGGGTTGCTCTACAGCTAGAAATAGTCTGTCAGGTTGGGCCCTCCCTCAAAGTAGCTATGTTGGAAGGTGCACATTCCCTAGTGCAGCGTCACACTCATGTCTTTCCATCCCAAAACTAAACCCATGGAGCAAAAGAGTTGAGCAGTCTCCCTTCTCACTGCTGGAGAACAAAGGGACAACAGCAGGATGAAGAACAAACACAACAAACACCACAAACACATTCAACTACAGTCACAACACCACCTGTGTTCTTATTTCTTTCCCAACCTTTGCTTCTAGGATCACTTTCCTGTGACCTAAATATGGATGCTCTAGATACATATCGCAGTTTCTGGTGCATTTCAACCACTTCTTTTCCCTGCAACATACTGGGCATCTCAGTTTACTTCTGATGTTTAAACTCAGTAGAATACTTGTCAGCAAATGTAGCTGTCATAGCTTATAGTAGATTTGTCAGAAGAAAATGAAATCCTTTTACTATTTCTGCCCAATTAGGAAAACTCTTCTTTATTTAGGTAGCAAAGAACTATGCCTGCAAATAAAGGCACCAGAAGTCCTCATTCCAAAATCAATGTATGTGATTAGGGTGAAAGCCACATTTGTAATGGAGCTTGAAGAACACAGATACACTGTGCAGTATAAGGCACAGTGGACTAAGTTCATCTCTTGCAGAGTGAAATATTGCCTCCAGTTACCTCCATACAACACCATTAATTTAGAAATAGACTTGGCCCACTAGCCTCTTGTTAGCTGTTGTGTAAAAAAACTGATTAAGTGTTGAGAGCAGTACAAGCATAGAGCCACAGAAAGGTATCTCCACAGCAATATGAAGGAGACAAATCCATGCAAAGATTTCTTAAGGCAAGGCATAATAACTGGGAAGAAAACATCCCTACATCTTTTTTTGTCATTCCAGAAAAAAGAAATTACCACCTGTCAGCTGTCTGCCAAATTCCAGGAGGCTGGAAGGAAGCTGGTGATCACACCACCACAACATTTGAAGAAAGATCTGACTGAAAACCTTGCTATGATGAAGAAAATTCATCTTTATTCCATCCGTGTTGGTCACCGTGACACTAACAGGTTCTGGTGTCAGTACAAGCAACAGAAACTGGAAAGCATACCAGAATTTTTAAAAAGTACCTACGGACTTCCAGAACATCAACAATACAAGAAGGAATAATTAAAGAATGAGTAGTTATATTTGCAAATCTTTCTGTGTCTTTTAAATACTCCTTTCATACAGCTGATGAGGTAGGTGCAGAATCCTTCTAGTTGCTTATATGCAGTATTATGACACTTTTAAAAAGTGAATGTTAGAAACCTAAATTTCAGAAGGCAATTCATGAGAAAAAAAATGTATCTTTCAGCTATGATTTTTTTTAAGGCAATTTATGGCTAGGAACAATTGGAGTTGGTCATACTGAGAGCTCTTGTAAGTCTGAACCATTCTGTGGCCTCTCCTCAGGCAGCCATATCAGCAAGGAGGCACATTACAATTTTTATTTATTCTAACTTGCTTTGTTGTTTTCTGCAGCACAGAGATCATTAAGAAAGAAGTTTTTCAGATACAGAAAAATATAACCCAAATTTTTAACAATCTCTCTACTTCAGTTCCCCACTGCATATGCAACTAATTATTTTTCAGTTGCACATTTCCTCAGCCCTTCTTTAATCTGACCAGTCATGGAGACTTAAGAGCTACTAATAAAAGGTGACCACTCCTCTAAACATTCTGGCACCTGAGGAGTGGACTTACTACGCAGTCAGCTTGTGAGGCATTCTTTTGCTCTTGGCTTCTGAAAGTTTTAAAGACATTAGAATGGAGGTAGCATCTCCCCTACAATCAGACTTTCCTGTTTGGGTATGGGTTCCAAACCAAGGCAGGATTAATGAGCAGAAAAAAATAACCCTGCAATTTCTGATGTGCACCTGGCTACGTCTCCTTCGGCATTCATTCCATACACACAAATGAAGGAGATAGAATATAAGACAGAGGAGGCTCTATCAGAGCTGAGGGGAATTTTCCAAGTGTTTAGTGGAATAAAAGTAGAGTCAGAAACATTATAACTCTGTCAATAATGTATTATACTTGAAAGAATCTGGGTATATCTATCACTTAGCAAGTTACAGTCTCCCTTTTGAGGGAGTTTCTGTATAAAAAACACTCACCTGAAATGATGGACCAGTGCTTTCAAACTAGTCAGCACCTGCTCTCAAACTTGATATACTCTCTAAGTGTTTTAAGTGAAGCCAAAGGATCAAGACTTAATTAGCAGTGAATACTTTTTATACTGATCAGTTTGCTCCAGATCTCCTCAGGGACATAGATTTGTCTCTATCTGGAATCTCCACCCTACCTTCAGCTGCTTGTTAGAAGGTTTGTGTTTTGTCACTTGGCAGACACTTACCTGCTGCATGTGCTCCAATAGAAGAGTGCTTTTGGCAGCAGAGGCTGCACAGCTCTGAGAGAAAGGAAGGCAAGTTGTAGCAGCTTCATCTCTTATGAAGTGCTCCAGCTCTGCCAAACCAAACAAGACAAGGTGATATGCTTTTCTTGCTTCTCCTCCATAGACAGACTCATTAGTTATTGGTTGGTCCCATGAGGGTTTTTTCTTCTTTCTTTTCCTGAAGGGATAACAGTCATTCAGGTGTAACTCTTCAATTAAAAGGCTTTCCTTCTCTGGCAGTGAAAATCACACCTCTGCTTATGAAAAAAGCTTTGCTTCCAGCAGAATCACTAAGGTGAAGGTGAAGCTGAAGCCATTAGGAGTGGGATTTTCACAGGTGTCTGATGGTATCAGGTGCCTAAATTAGTCCCAGGCTTTAGCATTTCCGTCAGTAAAAAGATACAAAACATGGTCATAAGGGAATGACATTGCAAAAATTAAGGCAACAGGAGTTCTACCTCTGCTGAATGGTTCCTGTTAATAACAGGAGGAACAAAATTTACCCCATCACAGTCTGGAACAGCTTAACAGCTTAGAACAAGCCTAATGGCTGGCTGGCTTGCTTGCTGTGGCAGTGACTTTTCTTTTTTGGTCACTTAAAGAACAAGTGAGCTAACTTTGTCATTCCCTTAATTTTTTGCAAGTCTCTAAACACATCAAATACCCATGACCCAGAGGGGAAAAAGAACGTATTTAAAATACACAATAGATGCCAAATCTAACTCATCAGTTTCTGCTGGGATTCCTGAGAGTCTTGGGAGGTGGGACCTGAAGCAGTTTATTTTGGCATCATTCTCAACTAGGGAATCTTTTGATAGCAGTAACTCTGGAATGGACCTGTGCTATGAGAAGAAAGCAGGGTAAGAGCAGAGGAAAGTCTTGTAGTGTAAAAGCAGGGGAAACTTGACTAAATTTGTCTTCCAGCGCTTTTCATTCAAGGAGAATAAGAAGGTGAGAAAAGAAGTAAAATGCAATTTAAAGTTCCATGGAAATGAGAAGTGAGAAAGTCCTTCTTATCATTTAGGTGATCATTTTGACAGACAGGATTGTACTTATTACAGTCTAGGTGCTATGTCCAGTCTCCAGACGAAGCTCTTCCAGTCTACTGGAAAGAGACTTTACCCTACTGGTACTACTTTTGATATTTTTTCTTTGAATAAAAGTGTTACCATCACAAATATCAGGCTACTTGTCCTGTCTTTTGTAGCTCTGTCTCCGGATTCAGCTCCAGGAATAAGAAACATGGGAAATAAAAAAAGAAAAACCAAAAAAGTGTTCCTGTAGTTGAAGAGCTCATTTAGCTTTTGTCTTCTATGCTTCAGTTTACAATCTCAGTGTTTCTTAACATACTGTTTGATCTGGCAAACAGTCTCACTGAAGTTCAGTTTTCCTTTCTGAAGCATGGAATCAATTGAGTAATTGAGGTAAACATCATTTACTAACTTTTTCAAGTTGAAGTTGCAACCAGGGTGTCAAGAAAAGAACTGGGCAAAAGGCTCTTCTGCTGACTGTAGTTTCGTATCTTCACTCATCTATTTGAAATAACAGACCAATGTTTTTAGCTTAGTCTAGGAAAAAAATAAAAAAATAATAAAAAAAAGAAAATAAATTCATTACTAGCTTTACAAGTCTTCCAGAGTCACTCAGGCACTTGGCTGGACTGTAGCAGAGCTGTGTCCAGACTCTTTCTTTGCCTGACCAGCATAGGAGCCAGGATGTACCTACCTATATGCCAGGCTATCAGATTGGGTCTGGTGTTGGGCTGTCTCAGCCCGTCCTGCTGAATCTGCTCTATTTCTTACATAGAATAAATCACTCATTAGGACTCAGAGAGTGCGCAGAACAGTTTCATCACTAAATAGCTAGACAAATGGTGGGGGGAAGCAGGAAAGGATTGCAGTCCCTGCTCCAGGAAAAGCTTACACTCTTAAATTAAGCAGTCAGTATAACACAGTCAGAAGCACAGATCTCATTTCTCCTAGGTGAGTGCACTAAGCCACAAAATTATTCCCTTCATGGCCTCCAAAATATTCCAAGTATTACCCCCATAAAGCAGAACAAGAGAAACTAAGATTTTCTTCTCTCCCCTCCATCTAAATTAAGGCCCCAGTATCCGAGTGATATTGGTTCAAATGTTCTCAAGCTGAGGAAGTAGTTTAACTCCTACAAACAAAATAAGTGTCCCGGTCTCTGGGTACTTGGACGAAAGCATTTGAATCTACTTTGTCTTTTTCTTTCCTTGAAAGTGTCATGAAACAAAACATAAGTTGGACACTCTTTCATGCTTAATGAGAAAAACCTGTTATCCCAGGGAAAATAATTTTTACTTTGCTCAAGTTAAACTTTATTTAAGCTTTCAGTTAAATTCAGCTTAATCACTTCTCAATTTTTTCCCATTTTGTTACCAATCCAATCTGTAATAATAGTGATTGATTCTCACAGGCATAGCCCAAATCTTTGTTAATTGATGAGGTGGTTTAGTAAAACCTTTCGCAACAACCTGCTTGAAAAGCCAATGCGTTCCTGTGTTGGAATATCCAAAGCTCTCTTTTCTTAAGGATTTATGTTTGAACAGAGAAATTGAAAAAAAAAAAAAAAAAAAAAAAAGCAATTCTTGTTTGAACCTTGTCTTGTTCAGTCTCAGCTTGTAAGGAATTTCATTTAATTAAACTGGTTACAAATATATAAAAATATGTGTACATATATATATGTGTATGTGTGAGAATGTTTGCATTTGCCCTTAAAAGAAAGTGACCAGCTAGGAAATTACCTGTTGTCCCTGTTTCCCGCTACGGGAAGCAGGTTCTCACTATTGTGAAGATCTCATATGGATTGCTTGCAAGTAGTTCACCAGGGCACTGAATTGAACATCTGTCCCACCAGCCAGCTGAACTTGTACACTGTGTCCAAGATTTCACCCATCACATTGAAAAAAAAGAAATATTCTTAATTTTTTCAAGAGTAACCCTTGACATTTTGGCTCTTGTTTTTTAAATCTTTATCATGCCTGGTCACACCTATTCCTGCTGTTCAGAGGCCCTACATAAGATCTGTCTCAATGATTCTCTGCTGCTGACCAATCTGGCTAGACACTGAAGTCCTCAGCTATTTTTTCTAAATTCACCCACCTGAATAGTATCTTTAAAAAAAAAAAGTATTCTTTGTTCACAAAGGGACAAAGGCTATTGCAAAGATATTAATAATATCCATCTAATTTCATTAGAAGTTCTATACTTGGGCACTGAAAGGTATAAGAAACACTCTTCATTATTAATACAGACAGGAATAAAACTAGTAGAGTCACTACCAAGGTAAACATATGAAAATTTTCCTTGTAATTCCCCATTATAGTCCCTCAGCTCTTCTAGCAGGAGAGAAAACGTGGAGAGCCTTGAAGTATGTGTTCTTTCCCAAAAACAAAGGAGGATTTCCTGAAAGATGACTGGTATTTTTCTTACTTTCCTTAGTTAAAACTAAAAGGAGTTGCTTGGCATACGAATAAATAAAACAATTGGCCATAGCTTACAGCCATTGAAAAGAACAAAACAGAGCTTGTTGAAAATTGAACTTTTCATTCAAAATTCCATTGTATTTTAAATGATGAGGAGAAAAATGAAAGTGTCCTCTTCTTTCATGAAAGTTGGAGCTCCAAGCAGGAGCTGACACCCCCAGAGACATGCTGGTGGGATTCTGAGAAGACAGACTGGCAGAAGAGACAGCGAGACTGACTTACCATGTAACCCATAAACTCAGTGAGTCCATGAAAAAGTTTGATTTCACCCAACCAACTTTTCCCCACAGCAGAGTGCTGAGTTTGAGCATTTGGGTCTAATTTTTGAACCACCCTTGCTTCCCAAGTAACCATTTCTGCATTCTTTGGTACCTCCATGGTCCCTACAGGACATAAAGTAAATGGGGCTGGTAAATGCAACTCTATATCTCATCAATATCTTTTAATAGCACAGAACAGTTCAGGTGTGGTTTCAGGGGATATGAAGTAGATATTTTGGTGGCAGATAACATTAAAAATATTACGACACATATCTAGTCAATGCAATACATATTTCCTGGAATCCTAACACAAAGGGTACGTGTCTGTGTGTACATGTGCACGCAGATTCAGGTTGTTTGCGTGTAAACAGAGTAGTGGCTGCTGCCATAAAAAGCGCATATTCTTTTAAAGCTTTTAGCATCTTTCATCACACCTATCACATAACTCTCCCTCATAGTATCCTGCTGACCTCAGAATCACAGAATCACAGAATCACAGAATCACCAAGGTTGGAAAAGACCTAAAAGATCATCCAGTCCAACCGTTCACCTATTATCAATAGCTCCCACTAAACCATGTCCCTCAACACAACCTCTGCATACCCATGACAGTTAACCTGCTTCTTTATCACCGCATGTGGTGATCGTTCATCCCTTTAGGACTGTTCTGTCAGGCACAGGTGAAGTTTGCATGCTATGGACTAAGCCTCAGTAAACTTAAAGGCACTGGTGAGCCAGTGGTGTTACCAGAGAGACTCTTGAAACCTGCAGTCAGGTCTGCTGAGCCAGTCTTTTTCAGCCACAGCTCACTGTGGCTTATGGTTATTCACCATCTAGGCCTATTCAGCAGCAGAACTAAAACACAGAGGCAGTAAATCCCATTGCAATCTCCTCCATATATGACACACTTTATTGTAACAGAATAAGGGGTTCAGCTCTGTTGGACCAAATCAAGTTGCCCTGTGTTAAGTATCCCATTTTAGATTCAAATCCCTGCTAAACCCTCTGCTTATGCTTGTGGTTAACATTATTTTTATATCTGTCTTCAGAAATGAAAGACAGAAGCAGCTCACACATAGCAGCAACAGCATCAGCAGCTTTTAAAGGCTGACTCCATAGATTAAAGGGTGATACACTGAGCACCACCACCCCAGTGTCTACTGATTAGGTCGGGAGAAAGGCTGAGTGACAAACATGTTTCCAATCTGCCTAGCCCATGCAGCGAAATGGAGCAATCTGGCCTGAAAAGGGATTTAGACTTTTGTTGTGCGCAAGGGGGGGAAAAAGCTGATTAAAATCCATCAACAATGCTCTCCCTCTTGGTGATCTCAGAGATAAGGAACAGAGTCTGGATACAGTTCATATCCTACCTCTCACCAGGCCCCACACTTCCACTCAAAAGACAAAAGCTGGCAGATGAGGGCAAATGATGCTGTCTTGCTATTGAGCAGCCTGTTTACTTAAAAACATGTTGTACAATGCGTGGAGCCTGCCTGGGGCATTTGATCTGGCGATTTTTAAAGTGAGAGTGAATCCTCAGCCCATTACATGGCACTGAGTGTATGTAGCACTGCATGTGTAAAAAGGATCTCTATAGACAGATAGAAAGGTCTTGCTCCAACTTATTTACAGTCTACACCACAAAGACATTTCACCAGAGAATAAGAGCAGCCCACAGCTGTCATGTGGGGTAGGCAAAGGTAGAAGTGGGGCAGACGAAGAAGAGATGTGGCAAAAAAAAAAAAAAAAACAAAGGAGAAGGAAGTAAGATTTCTAAGAGAGGGTTATTAGATCCCCTTACAAAGAAAGCAGATCACATGGTTTCCTTTATTCTGGTTATTTAATATATGCCATCCTGTGCATTTCAGTGTGACTGCCATAAGGAGAGAGCCATTACATTATCTCTTGTCGGAAAGACTGAGAATGAGGTGATAACCCATTTTTCTGAAACCTCGCAGCCCCTTGGAAAAAAAGATTTTGCCTTGTTTCATCAGAAAGAGCAGAAAAGATTAAAAATACAATTCTAGTTGCCCATAAGCAAGTCTGTTCTTTGCTTATTTTTAATCGCATTCATTTTTTCAAATGAAAGCAAATGAAGAACCGGATGCACGTGTGGAAAATCAACCCATACAGAAGACAGATGCTTGTTTTCTTGTGGCAGAAATGCAGATGATGCCCTGTGACAGTTGTGAAGAACACCAACAAAATGGTTGCTGGAAAATAGCAGCAATCACCTCTGTTACTCTACAGATGCCCCTTGCGATAGGCATTAGTACAGAGCTTTCTCCTTCACAATTATTAAACAGAGTTCTGCAAGCCCTTATTGCTGCCATATTTGGAGAGCAGTATTCAGATGCAGATTGCCTTAAATCCCATCAACCCATTCAAGCGTTTGTATGCAAGTGTGCCTGTTTCTGCGTGTGTGTGTGTTTAGATGCATTTATCTATATATACAACACTCACTCTGTGCACACCTTCTCTCCATCCTCTCGCTCAGAGAGAAAGAGCTAAATTGTCGAAGACGAGAAATGTGTATTTTCCAGGCTACTTTGTCAGATGCTCGTGTGTGTGTCTTATAAATATTTCATACCAAATATTTAACATTATTCCTTCCCCAATCGGATCAGCTTTGAAATGCTCCTCAAAGTGAATTCTCCCCTAACAATGGCTTGACGCAAAAGCCTTTTTTCTCTCTTAAGAAGAGGAGGCTGCACATGGTCTGCTACCATAGCAGCATGAATAGTTCTTATTTAATGGAAAATAAAAGATACTTTACATTAATTCAGTGGGGGATGGAAAGCTGGGCACATGCGTACCTTGTGCTTCAAACATGGAGTAGCATCATACCTTGACCTCCCCTCCTCTGGTCCCATGATTATTACCCAGCTTGCATTAGAACCGTAATGGGAAGTGACAAGTTTATGTAAATGATCCACACAAGGATTTTGCTCTTGTAAAACAGAGCAGTTACTCTGGGCTTTCTAATTATTTCATGCCTTGTGGTTCTGTGACGGGGCAGAGATGACTATTACTTGAAAAGTATATTGTGATTGACAAGCCACTGTCCCCCTGGAACTCATTAAGGCCTGTGCTTTGCAAGAGGGGGTAGAAAACTCTACCAGGCACACCACATGCACTCACTCAGGCGCACGCACACATGCTTGCCCTAGTGCCAGTTGTTCTTTCAGATTGTTTGTTGGGATTTTTACACTAGTAGAGAAAAGCAAAATCTGCACGTATCTCAAAAAAGTTCCACGTCCTGGCTACAAATTGACCAATTATCATCTGCTTTTCCATTTTTAACTTAAAATCTAAGATGAACAGCAATGTATCTGTCAAACATACAAAGGTCTTTGGATTTTACTTACTGTATGAAAAAAGATCTTTTATATCACAATGTTTGACAGAATGGGGAGCAAAGAAGGGCTTGGATAAGAAAAGAGGGCTGCAATAAAAGCCGCCACTAGTACATTTCTGCTGCAATGTGATTTGTGCAAGTGCCTTCCAGTACATGTGGAGGGCCATCCTTCTGCCGCTGCGTGACATGTTTGCCTTTCTTTCTTAATTGATTTTTCTGGCCTTCAAACTTGCAAACAAAATGACAATTTGTTTGGCGAAAGTAGAGCTCCTGTCTTTTGAAACATATACCACATTCCAACCATGGAGAGAGGAAAAATCCTATTCAGCAGCTGCATTAATGCTTTCCATTGTAGAAGTGGTTTTGAATTCTGCTGCTGTTTTTGGATGTAACACAGTTTAGCATAAAATCAATTCATTGTTAACTCCATAGCGGTTGGATCTTATGGGCCTGCAGCATTTCTTACTTTGTTACTTTTTATTTGTGATTGAGACACTCTGGAAAAAAACTTCAGAAAAGCACTTGGCCCACTTGAATTCTTCCATTAGAGAGCACTGGCTCTCTGCGTATGTCTAGCTTTCTCAGTGTTGGCTCAAATAGAATTAAATAAATAAACTAAACTAAAACAATACACTAAAACCTCACCTCTTTTTGGCTTTACTGTTTCAATTTGACCAGGCATTGAGTACTCAATTCCTGATGTTTCCAGCAACCCATTCGGCTATGTCTGCAAAGGCAATTTATGTTTTCACTGTTTCGTTTCATAAAAGTACTACATTGAAGTAACAGCAGCCCATCATCTGTGTATAATACCTTTGTTAGACCTAATCTGTCAGATTTCCCTCCAAAACATCTGGGACGTTGATATTCAATTGGGAGGGGAAAAAAAAAGAAAAACCTGACTCATAATCTGTACATCATTGATAACCAATCAGTATAGGGATAGAAATACAGAAAAAGAGAAGAATAAAAGAATAAAAACAGAAAGAAAAAAAATGGATGACATTGAAAAGTTTCTGAAGTGAAAATGAATGCATCAGGATCTAGGGCAGATTTTCAAACACAATGAGCACTGGTTTAATTTGTCTCCTTTGAGGTGGCTCCTACATTATGAGTCTTATAAAGGCAGACATACATTAGTGCAAGGATAGTCAAGCTTTGCCTTCTGAGATAGGTGTAGATTGCAAGCTCAAGTGCACTCTCAGTCTGACGATGAGTCATATGGCCAGGAACAAAGCTAAGCAATCATGTAACTACAGTGCCAATCCAAATCTGCGGCTGTAGAAGGAAGTGAATGAGCAGGGAGGGCAGAGGCCACTATTGCTAACTTTCTCTGGTGTGTGGTTTTACAATCTTCATCCCTGCTTTTGTGGTGAGAGGCCACAGTCATTCCCTGGTTGAACTGCACCCTCTGCTTCTCCCTTCCTGTCTCTCCAAGATATGATTCTGATGGCTTTCAGCCACTTAAGATATTTGGCAACGAGCTCATTGGAGAGGAAGTTGCTTACCCTTGTCCAATGTGCTCACCTGGTGTGTATCTCAGTTGAGCCGGACTTTTTGCAAGTGGCAGGAAGAACCTCATATTACATAAATTATCTGATTTTGAGGCCAACAGCAAGAATATAAGAGTTTTACATACAAGCTTATCAAGTGCAAACCAAAAGACTCTTTTTCTGTAAAGCAGAACTGTCAACTAGCAATTTACCACCAGCACTGTACTCTTCTATTAAGCAAGTTTTATCTTATCTCTGTTCAACCCATTTAAGTTAACACTCCAGCAATAGCTCATGCTCTCCTTGAGTGTCCTTCAGAGACAGCAGTGGAGAGTTACTGTTGTTTTTCTTTCATTGCAACATTTCTACAGCAGCTGAGAATCTATTGCTCATGCTACAGCAAAGCTTTCTGCTATGATTCCCATTCACAATTGGATTACAGAACAGCTTTTAAATACCTATTCTGAGAACCAAACTGAAAACACTGGCACTATGAGAAGGCAGAGGACTCCATGAAACTGAATCTTCTTGGAGTTTGGACCCTTACGTCTTCAGGGGTTAAACAGACACTTTTTCAGTGCCTGCTGTGTCAGTGACTGTCAAAAAGTTAATGAATAGAAAAGAGCTTAGCTACAACTAGTAGAAACAAATCTCAACCAAATTCACCTTGTGACTTAAAAAGAACGGGCCAGTTACACTGGAAGGATGCTTAGCATTGAAAAGGGCTGGCCAAAATCTATCACACATTCAATTATAGTCATATTCAGAGTGCCTTCATTTTAACAGTCCCGTTGCTGTAATGAAGTGTCATTATCATTTTGAGGAATGCACACTGTGGTCATGTATTTAAAGACCAAGCTCTCACAACTCATTGTCACGAACACATAGCATCAACAATAGACATTAAGTCTGTAAAAAGCACAACAGAGAAGAAAGTAACAGTGTATTAAAAAAAAAAAAAAAAAAAAAATCTGAAATGTTTGGTTGCAAGGAAGTTGAGCCATTTTCTTCTATGCTGGCCTATTACCAGGCCTATCTATCTATAACCAGGCCTATTACTTTACACAGTAGATCTGTTGTCAATGAAAGTCATGGTGTAAGTGCCTACAGTCTATATTTCACTGAGTCTGTAAGATTATCTCTGGAAAAAGTTAAGATGTCTTAGTTCATATAAGAATATTAGCTCAAATATTTATGTAAACTGTGCTTTTAAAATCATCTCAGCTAAAATTCAAGCTAACATACTTCTGTTATCTATGTTTATCTAGTCACAGTGGAAGTGTCTGACCTTTACATTGTTTTATGTGGGCAAAACAAACTGCAGTTAATGATATTTTTTAAGTTAAGTGTTTCTTATTTTGGAAGGCAGTGAGTCATACTATAGAAGTTACATAATATTTCTCGTATCAGAGATATATGTCATATCTCAGAATGGTCAAGCCCAAAATACTGCTTTTCACTGGGGAAAAAAAAATATATATATATATAAAGTTTATGTGTATGTGCAAGTACAAGTCCATATTATTTTATCATTTATATGTATAAAACTATATAATTATAAAGAATACAGGTGTCTTTAGCCTTGGCTACTTCGAAGTTATGTAAGTTTGAATGATGCTTCACAGACTGCAGAGCTCATAGATTTCACTTTTTTTTTTCTTTTTCTTCTTTTTCTTTATTTTTATTTTTTTAATTTAAGCAAACTGAAGGACTTCTCATGCAGAGAAAACGTAATACTCTCAAACATCTAAAACCAGGATCAAAACCTCCCTAAAGCACTTCCACTTGCATTTTTATTCATGTGCTCTTCCTGGTTACTGACTTCCAGAAAGAGGAGTCTCACCACAAGCAAAATAGCTGTAGTGAGCAAAGCATAACTTGATTTCAGGGCAGGAGGGCTCCCCACTCCAAATATCACAGAGATCCTGGCATAGCTGCAAATCTGAGGTGGTCATAAGAGTCTGTTTCTTGGAGAGAAAAGTTGAACCACTGAGAGCATAACCCAGCCACATAGCAACACCAAGGGACACAGCCACAAGAAGAGTTTTCAACTTGTGCAATCCATTTAACTTGGTTGCATTCTAACACCAGAAGCCATAGCTAAATACATTGATAATCTAAATCCTATCTCCGTGAGGCAAGACAGATTCTGTCATTTTACTGAAGTTTAGACTTGTGTGATGCAAAACACAACCACATCCTGAAAGTCTCAGTAAAGAACAGTTACTAAACACCAGTCCTAAGCACTCGGGAACACAAGAGAGTCCGTACTGTTTTGTCGAGGAAGAAAAATCATGCAAAGTTTCAAATGTAGCTGTAGTTAAATCATTTGGATCTGAAACCTATGACTGCTCTTTTGACTACATTTCTGGTCATTACCTTGCCGTCATCCCGCTGTGAAATGTGTAATGATTGCACAGCAGATGACTTTTTCTTTCTTTCTTTCTTTTTAAGAACGTGACATGGTCATTATTTATGTGGCCTGGTATTAGTCTGCTTTTCTTTTCATCTTTATCAGACATCTATATCTCTCTCAGAGGTCTTGTTTACATAAAACAGTGCACTTGGATGCATGGTGCTTAATGAGTTTCTGTATAACCAGAACAGAGTGAGCAAAGTACACTACTCTTTCTAATTATGAATTATTTGACTGCATTAAGAGAAAGAAAAGTTCAGCAAATTGTGCCAGAAAGCTTCTATTTATTTTTGTTTTTAATTTATTGCTATAAAGAACAACCATAAATCACGAGTTAGGACAGTGTTGCTTTGGCTCCAAGCAGAAGCAGTAGGAAGAGAAAAAAAAAATACCAGCTGTGCTCATATTTCATCCTCCAGGATCAGTGAGTGGTTCCTTCCTACAACTAAACGCTCAGCCAAGAATGGTGTAATTAAGTCAGTTAAGTTCTGGCTTGGTTGGGTCAGTCTGAACTGGAGCTCCTAAGAGCTCCGTTTTCCCTCAGATGCCAACAAGCTTTCAGTGCATGCAGTCCTTCTATATATCAGCAGCAGCACTCAGAGAATCCTTTACATTTCAATGGCTGTGGGCATATTATTGGAAACTCTAAAACCTGATGGTTTGGTATAGTTGAGATAAGTTCACTTCATCATCTGCACCAGTGTAGGGAAATGTAGCATCGTAAGTTGGTCGTCCTTAGCACAACATTCTCAAAAGCCTATGTTGGAAAACACGACTTAGCCCCTTTCTCTAAATTTTACCAATTTATTTATTTATAGCTGAGTTCTGCCCACAAGCAAGGCAAACAATTCAAATTGTTGTTGCTGCCTGTTCCTGAGGTGAATGCTGAGTCCAACCACAAGCTGCCTTGTGCAGACTCCTACTTAGTCCCAGTAGAGAAGCACACCCAAGGCCCAAAGGGCAGAACCAAGACCCCACAGCAAACGTCTCAGGCCTACTCAGGGCTACCTCACCATCAAACAAAGCATTATCTTTCCAGTGAGAGTCATAGGGGAAAGAAAAAATTGGCACCTCCTGTCAGGAAGTCCTAGAGCGAGTGAGATTTAACAGCAAATAAGAATAGAAATACCATTCAGCAAAAAAAAAAACAAAAAAACAAAAAAACTTGCCTGAACAAGAAAATGAGAAAATTATTGTCAGAGAATTATGCTGATACTTAAAAATGACTTCTAGGTAACATATTCCTCCAGTGAAATTCTCTGTTAAAACTGCAACCTGTAATCAATCTCACAGCTAGATAAACTACGCTGGCTTCCCATTTCAGTTGTGGAACATTAAATGTTCGTCCTGAAGTCAGATTGTTGGTAATACAACAAACCACACCAAGTGTAATCACCCTGGAGTAAAAGACATCAGAAAAAATATGGGATATACTAGAGAAAGAGTTAATCCAGTCATTTGTCAGAAAAAGAAAATGCTGAGTATTTTAGGAGATCTCTTTGGCTCTGTTTATAGGTATAGTTTGGCCAGGACACTGGTGATCCCAGGCTGGGGAGATATCTTTTATTGTAATTACTTTGGGTTTGGTTTACATGCATCATCTTCTTTTGGATTAAGAAAGGTCACTTTTTTATTTAACTACATCCAACTTTTTTCTCTCGATAAAGAGTGATACTATGCAAGCATGCAGGATTAAAAGACATAATACACACTCGATAAAACAGAAACAGAGAGATAAAAAAATTCCAGATAGTCATAAAACAACATTAAAACAACATTAAAACAGAACTCTATGTGTGCTTATAAGACTGATCTTGCCTCGTAACTAACAGTGTCAGCACAGTGTAGATAATTCTTGGCATTCTTACTGAGTAAAGAACATAATACCAGCAATTTCCACAAGAAATGCCACTTAGAGGGCTTGGAGTTCTTAAGTACATTAGTTCAAAAGTGTGGGAAAACAAAAGCCTGTAACTGCTACAGAAAATCTGAGTTGCTGTTAGGAATAAGGTAAAGAGAAGCAAAAGTCTCAGGAAAAGAAAATTGTCTTTCAAAAGTCAAAGATTTTCAGAAACCTGGAGCTGAAAAGGAAACATAAATAATAGAAAACCATCAAAAGAATCACTTCTAACCTACAAAATGACTTGTTAATATGTTTTTGGATATCGGAGAAATTCTTTACAGAGAGCGTGGGGAGGTGCTGGAACAGGCTGCCCAGAGAGGTTGTAGGTGCCCCATCCCTGGACCAGGTTGGATGGGGCCCTGGGCAACCTGATCCTAGTACCAGATCTAGATGCTGGTAGCCCTGCCTGTGGCAGGGTGGTCGGAACTTGATGATCCTTGGGGTACCTTCCAACCCAAGTCATTCTATGATTCTACGATTAATGGAGCAAGCTGATACAGGTTTCTTTTCTTATTTAGATTATGGTTTAATTAAAAAATGTGTTGGGTGTTTCATTTGTGCGTCTTGGATATAGATTCTCCTGAACAGTATACTGTTCTACTTCAGTGAAGCTGCATAATAGTACTTCCCAAACAGCCCATAAATCTGTCTAGTGGATTCCTCCTCCATTTCCTTCCTTGCTGTTATCTTTCTCAGCATCTTGTCTTGTAGAGCTCAATTTAGATTGCGATGTCTTTGGGCTGCAGGCCATGTAAATCACCTATGGCTCCACACAAACATTAAGTAACAGCAGAGCCTCACTTTGGAGCCATAAAATGCTTTCCAGACTCAAAGTCCTAGAAGTCATCTCAGATTTTCAGGCATTCTTAGGTGGATGACTGAAGTAGAGCACTCTGCAGTCAACTAAATAAAGGAGAAGCAAAGATGAGGGAAAAGGGAAATCGTTCCAGAGTCCTCGTGTGTATTTTTGCTCCATTGCACAAGTCTTCAAGCTACAAATTTAGATATTCACATGATCAGGAAGCTATCAGTAACTCAGTTCACAACTTCTTTAAATGAAAACTTTAAATCCTGACTCTATTGAAGTCAAAGATAATTTTGAATTATTAGATAGATTTTGTGTCTCAGTGATGTGGTATTCTCACAAATGTTTACAATCAGGGTCTCCTCTACCATCAAAACTACTAATGCTTATGCATTGAACTTGGCATCCTTTTCACAGTTGCCTTCCTTTACATCATTAGGATCCATAGAAAGTTCACATTTATCTGATGAAATTATATTTCACGTTGCAAGAAGTAGAAGAAATGTTACTGGTTTCTTCAAAAGACTGTGGCAGAGAAAAGCAGCCCGAAGCATGGAATGTGTAATTCAAGTAATGATAAAAGTATTGAGATCTTAAGGAGGAAGGAAATTACTTAAGCCTCCACATACCATGTGATATTTCAGTGCCCAATCACATGAAATAAGGTACAGGTAGAAAAAAAGATTATTCCATCTTAAGCAAAACGTGTCTGGAAAAAAAAAAAAAAATGCTCTTGGTCAACCAGCCACTTCTTTTAACCAAAAGTCAAGAACAACTTGCTGAAGAAACTCCAGAGGGTATAAGAGCCATAAAAGAAATTACAGAAATTAGTTTTCAGGCAGAGTTGTGCTGCAGTGTGTGGTATAATATTTCCCTTTGATCAGCTTTATCCAAAAAAAATTGTCCTGGCATGAAACAAATAAGGCATTTAGTAATGTGTCTCACTGTATACAGTTGTCACTGTATACAGTTGTGCCTGCAGTTGTGGCATGAACCAAAAAATCAGAATCACAAACTCGGAAAGGACCTACAAGATCATCTAGTCCAACTATTCTCCCATTACCATTGCTACCGTAACAAGCTACCAAACCATATCTCATAGTTCCTCATCCAGACACCTCTTGACACTGCCAGGAACAGCAACTCCACCACCTCCCTGGGCAGGCCAATCCAGCACCTGACCACCCTCTGAGAGAAAAAGTTTTTCTTTATGTCTAATCTAAATGTCTGGCACAACTTGTGGCCATTTCCTCAGGTCCTGTTTGTTGCCTGAGAGAAGAGGCCAAACCCCTCCTCATCACAACCTCCCTTCAGGTAGTTGCAGAGTACAATGAAGTCTCCCCTGAGCCTCCTCTTCTCCAGGCTAAATAACCTCAGCTCCCTCAGCCGCTCCTCATAAGACTTGTGCTACAAAGCCTACTGATCCTGCGAAGCTCAACAAAGCTGACCCAGCATCAGCATTTTGGTATCTGTGAATTAAATTTAAGAACGAGGTTACGAGTCTCGCATCTAGTTTTCCTTTTTTTTTTTCTTCAGTCATAGTAAGGGAGTCAAAGGCACACACCCATAGCATGAGTCAGAGCAGATGTACTAGTTTCAAACAATGGTTGTTAGCTGCTGTCCTAGGGATGTGAATTGCAAAGTCCAGATTTGGCTCTGGATATTTCTTTTTGCCAAAATCAGAGCTGTTCAGATGTGGAGTTCAGTTAGGTTTGAAGCCTGCTAAGAGGTCAGTCCTGGTACACCACAAAGGCCTTGTGTCTTCCCAGGAGGGAATCCCACCCTTTAAATTGTAATCTACAGGAAACAAGGAGAAGAAAGGAGACATGCAAGGCCAAATCCCCCTCATTTTGCCTTGGGTGGTTGCACATGTGTAAATCTTTTCATCTTCACTGCATACTGTACCACTTCAGCACAGAAGCCCATTTTCCTATGACTTCTTAGTGGCAAGCAGAACACAAGCACCAAAAGCTGATGCAACAAAACAAAACTATACATCAGGCAATTTGTGTCCTTCTACTAGGAAGCAAGTGACTAATGTGTCTTCAGTCTCAGCTTTTTGCCTTCAGTTTTGTTTCACAGAGTTTGATCCCACACAAAACACGTTTCATTAAAATGCAGTTAGGTTTATCAGCACATGCTGCATAGATACAAATCAAATCATTGGTCTTTGTGTAAATAGGATGCCTGTGCCTATGCATTATAATAATATATCCTGAATTCCTGCCTGTGGTGATGGAAGTTACCTCTTTACCTCAAACATACTCAACTGTTCCAATATAAAAAGCTCTTACTGTTAAATGAAATGTGCCATAACACCTCAGCATTATGTTTTAGAGGATCTTCCAGTATAAAGAATCTGACAAATAAAGATACATATGTTAATTTTCATCTTACCACTTTGAGGTTGCCACAGCCGATTTGTGTAACAACACCCCTTAAAGATAAACAGGGGATGAAAAACAAGTCTCAAGTACCAGAACACATACAAAAAAAGGTGTGTGTAAGTAGTGCTCAGATAAGTGAGCACCACAGCTACTTTAGCTTCACTGCTCCTGCAAGTAACTGCAATTTTGGTCTAGTCTGAAGAGCAGATATGGTTCCTGGATGTCTCTTTGTTGTAGGAATCTGGGAATTTCCTGCAAATCATGTAATATGCTTGAGGCATCAAGTTTTTAATATTTATTTGCAAAAGAAAAAAAAAGGTGCATTATTTGGCATTTTTCCATGGTGACTTAATTCAAGGGCTATGAACAAAATGGAAATGGAAAACACCTTTCAGTTACAAAATGCCACTTACATGCACGCTGAATCTTGATAGCTTAAGACACAATAAGCATCAAAATGAAATTCTAGAGAAATTCATACCAGTTAACTGTAAGCATTATTAAGCTGAGCAAAGCAGAGCCCTTCAGTTCAGTGGGTGATGCACTGTAGTCAGCATGAGGAATACTGGGTTTCATCCCTGCACTGCGATCCTGGAACGAATAACATCATCTCGTCTCCGCTTTGCCCATAACAAGGAGATGAAACTTAACCTGCCCTGTGGTCAGAGATGGGGCAGGATTTAATACATAATACTTCAGAGCATTAATACATAATACTGCAGAGTCAAGTCTTGTGTTTAAAGTTTCTTATTGCCTTTTCTGGAGTTACAGGAGTCTGTAAAGTCCCTTGCTTAAAAGAGGTTTCAGCCTTTCTTCCTTATAAAGCGTGAGGCTTTGGGTTTTCAGGAAGGCGACAGAGAGGTGGCCACATTGTCAATAACCTGATCTGATTTAAGAGCCTGCCTTGCTTTGAACATGGATTGCAATACCACATACAGGAAAAGCAGTTTTGAGATCCTTAATGAAACACTGCAGAACCAGAACTTTCACTTATTTTTCTTTTGTCTGTTCGTATTTTCTTTGTGTTGAACTCTTGATATCCCAAAGTACTAGAGGAGCAGCAGCTGAGGCTTTTTTTTCTTCTTTTCTTATCTTTCATCATAGTCTTTTAAACAGACTCCAAAGAAATGGTAGCATTATCATCACTAGTGATTTCAAGAAATGTCTCTTGACAACCTTTTTAACAAACCCAAACATTGCTACTTCAAATCTTATGCTACAGGATATCCTCAAGAGTGTCTCCAGTTTGGTACAGAGCCACCTGTCCAAGTCAGGCCGAACACACAAGACCACATCCTTGAAATCTTTCATTCCAAGACCCATTTAAATTACCTTTCAATTTTATAAGAAGGGGAAATCCCTTCCTCTCTTTTAGAAGGGCTATCTTTCCTATCCAATCAGGAAAAATTACCTTGGTATTTGGTAGCAATTTTGATGCTAAAAATGGGACATTTCATGGAAGGATCTATGAATGCCAACAAGATTAATCTGATTTGTTGATGTCCACCTGCAGTGAAGGCACAACATAGCTACTGGTGAAACCTGAGCAACCTAATCAAGCTGTAGGTACCTCTGCTCATTTTTAGGGGAGTAGATGACCTTTAAAGGTCCCTTCCAACTCAAATTATTCTAGGATTTCATTAAATATAAACCAAAGGGCAGGGAAATACTACACATTATGAATCTTCATGGCCCTGGGACCTGCCTGCCTGTAATGTCTTGCTGGTTGCTTCATGGCCCAGATTACTTACCTGATTTACACAAAGTAACATTAATTTCACCAGCCATTTCTATACAGAGTAAGTTTGAATTGCCATCTTGTTGAGGAATCAGTCTTTCCTCATGAAGACCCAAAACTCTCTTTCCTCTTCCTGTCTTATTTCTCAATTTGGGATTTCCTGCAAGGGAAGGTGAAACTTGCTGGCTGCTCAAATCAGCTTGGTCTGGTGAAATTTTTGCAGAGCAGTTTTCAGGTCTGATTCAAGCCATGGTCAACAGCTCTAGGTGCAAGGTTAGTGGGGCACTCAGGAGCAGATGGTAGGAAACTTCTCCAAGAGCCAAGATTTAACATGTGGTTATCGCCAGTATTCATTTAAGATTGATCTTTTAATGTAAATGTTGTCTGCAGATTTCCTTGAGATAGTATATTTGTAGGATTACAAGTTTACACGTGGAGATAGCTAGATTGACTTTTAGATAGCAGACGAGGGATGTCTTCAGATTTCCCACAAAGGACTGCTCTTCTCAGCTACCATTTACATCTAGTTCCAGGTCTTCATATAAGACAAGCTATAGTATTCCGCCATACAAGCATTTCAAAGCCTAAATCACTACACAGTTTTGTAGCAAAATGCTACAGTTTTTAAAATAAACTCTTAAATTGCTGTTGTCACTGTCTTGACTTTCATTGTGCTGAAATTCATACAGCCAGCTGATGTTCAAATGTCTTTTGTGATTTCAATCTTCTCCCTTAGGCTTACCCACAAAACTCTACCACATACTTATTCAGCAAATTAACTAAATTATTTCCTTCCCGAAGAAAAGCTTAGATCTTCATGGGGAAGGCTGATGGGTTTTGGCAGAAAAGACTGGAATTATGGAGTTACTGACTAACTGTAAATCAGCTACAACCATGGATCAAGGAAGTATGGATTCAAAGAAGGCCACAGTGAGACAAACCCTGACTTTGTTCATCATCACCTGAACTACTCCAAGTTTGTGCCAGCAAAACTTAGTTCCAACTCCTTCACATTCGCATGCCCCCAGTACACTGTTATACATATCCTGCACAAAAAGTTCCATTTTGCCAGTCAATCCACTAGGCTAGCTTCTTCCCTTTTATAGTCTGGACATACAATGTTCATAAGAAATACGTATATTTTTAAAAGATTTATAACTTATAATTTATCTTTTAAAAGTGTCATGAAGTTCCTTGCATACAACAACCAGAGCAAGGCAGATACTCACTTTGCACATCGATTTTGCAGAGCCAAACTTAAGCAATAAGGAATCCCTGACTACAACCACAATGGACAGCACGACTGAGAAAACCTTGGAAATGACACGCACTGACAGCAAGACTTAAACAAGTCAGTCATTCAGGACAGGAAAGCTTTGTGTCCTTTATTTCATAGGCATGATGCCACTATCAATCCCATTTACACAACTTCACAAGGATAACTCAGCCTTTTAAGAATAACATTGACCTACGCTGTCTTCAAATCAAAGTTTTAGAGTCTCTCCAGCTAGGAAGCCCTTTCCCCTGTAACCCATCCATCTTTTTCCCCAGGCTGCCAACAGCCTGTGCTGTTGAGTGCCCTACAGGTTGTCCAGTGGACCAAGAGCACTACCCTTCTTTTATCTGAAGCAGGAAGGCTGTCTCAAAGCCATCCATCCACCGTACACGGGAAGATAGATGGTGGTGCCGGGCATCACAAAGCCCATGCAACCCCATGCAGAGCACATCTCAGTGCTTCATTTTGGGTCTCTTGGCTGCAGGCTTGTGCTAGAATCATAATTTTCAGTGCCTACCCTACTCTAAACCTACACAGCTCCTGGGTGGCCCTTTTTGGCAGACACCGGAGGCTGTCTGCACCACATATCCCAATGGAGAGATCTTCTCACAGGGCAGGCTGTCTGCACCACAGCCTGGGCTGATGATGAAGGATCTCGGTTTCCTTTATTTGTAATGGAGGGATTTGAGAGGGAGCCGAATCCTGTCAAGCTCTTCCTGTCCTGCACATACCCTTGTCAAAGAGCTCTTTAGAGAATACAGAAAGAAGATTAATGCCAGTAAGTATCTGCCTGTCATTTGAAAATCTCAAGCAGTACTTGCTGGATTTTCTTCACGAATCTCTAATGCCCAGTGTTGAGAGGACACCTTAACATTTGCCGGAAGTACACACAACCCATAACAAATAATCTTGTAGAACATGAATGCAGATCATAGCCTAAACTCCAGGTTGCAGTGAAGTTTTTTGGAGTAGGAAAAAGACACCCAGTTGAAAATGCTTCAACCAGTGTCATCCAATTCATTCCTTTCAATCATGTTCTACAATTAACTCTGCAATGCATTTTAGAAACAATTACCCTAGAAAACAGAAATAGTTTCCCCCATTAGCATGGTCAGTAACAGCACTATCCAGGCAGTCCTCCTTATGCAGCACCAGCACTTAGACTTGCATATGCATAACAGACATTAAATGTCTCGGACCAGGCTAATAGTTTCATTGGTCAAGTCCTTATGAAGGGCCCAATCTTAATCCCAAAAGAAACTTCAACAGGAGTAACTTCTGATCTGCAGGAGATCTGTATATTACTTAAAAGAAATTAGCAGAGCAATAGCACAGCTCAGCTCTCAAAGAATGGCACTGCCTGCCAAAATCCCTGTGGTTCATTGATATCATTTGAGGGAAGGACACCCATTTGCCATACCTTGAGTTTATTTTCTTTACTTTGGAAAGAGTAGGACTATTGGGACATGAATGTTGACCTCTGAAGAATGCCCATACAACTCAGAAAGACAAGATCCTTCGGCTCCGAAGACAACTCGTCTAATGGCACTCAGTCTCTCATCCACCACTTTCTTCCTTTCTCTTTGTTCCTATGTCACCCTCTACACCTTTGCTAGCTATCCTAAAGAAGCAGCCTCGCAAAGTCTGTTTGAGGGGTGAAATTTGACAGTCCTATCTCATGTGCCCTCTTCTGTCAAATTTCACGCTACTGAGAAGGCCAGCTCAAATATCCAACTTCCCTTGACAAACTTTCATCCTTTACACAATAAACCTAATGCTAGGATTTGAATTTGCTTCTTTACTTTCCCCCAAACTGAGAAAAGCAAAAATATGGCTTTTTTTTTGCAAGATACTAACTAAAGAGCATAAAACAAAATGTTTTAAAATGGAGAAATCACCAGACACTAAGGTTTGATGATGTTCCTATGCAAGTAACAGCGTCTATGTCTTTTCCAGGTTGTGCCTTATTTACTTGCATGTGTTTGACCACAGAAAAGCAGGATTTTTTTTATTATTATTTTTAAACAAAATGAGCATTTCTGTAAAGTCTAGCGCAAACCAGACTAGGCATCAGAAAGAAATACATTGACATATTTCTGAGATACTGTTTAAAGTAGACATTGTATGAAATAATCCAGTTGAATACGGGGAAAGAAAGAGTGTAAAAATAATGGACTATTCCAACTGTTTCTGTAAAAACAAATAAAACTGCAGAGAAGACAGAAGCTGGCTGGGCTTGTAGCTATGAAGGCCAGCATTCCTCATCAGCCCCAGGCCGACAGGCTTTTACTCTTTAATGGTTTTGTGCCCTCTAATTAAGGTTTCCAAGTACAATCCGTTTGAACAAATGCTTACATTTATCTTGTTAATTCTCTTTACTTAATCATCAGAGGCCTCTGCAGTTACCTCAACACAGGGAAGATGAACCAAACTCATGAACATACCAGGGGTTTTGACATTTAAATACACAATTCACACACACAAAAGTGAACACCTGCAGATATATAAAAAAAAAAATGGATGAGCAAACCCAACTGCACATTTAAACTCCAAATAGAACTCTGAAAGTACAGCTTGTGGAATTATAATGAAGGCATGATATGGTCTCACTAAGCATCTTATTTAAAGTTTTTTAAAAAACCATCTTGCTCCTCCCCTCCCATTTCCACTCCCTCCCCCCTTCTTTGTTTTTTTCCTTTAAAAACAAAGAGTTAACTGGAAAAGAACTGATGCCTTTAACTTATGGCAGATCAGACTCGGTCATTTGCTGTCCATGCTGTTGTTCTTTGGAAAAGTCATTACATCTCATTTGGGCTATATTTTCTCAACTAAATGGAGGTAATAGCACTTTCCTATGTCATCAGAGAGCTGTAAAGCATGAGGCCCTTTAATAGTTGTGAACCAGGCAGAGCTGTGATGATTTAACTACCGAAGTGCATGGACAACTGGAGGCGAGAATCAAGCAGATTCAGAAAGCCAACCAGGAGAAGATCTTGTTCATCATAACTTGTCTATCTTGAAGTCAAGAATACTAAGAAAAGGAGCAGAAAAATCTGTAGTTATGGGGTAACCAGTAACACTGATTTGCTAATTCTTTTTTTTTTTGTGGGTTCCTGAGGTGCTTGGAGACATCATAAAAAGTCATTTCTGTTCCTACTTTGGAAAGAAAAACTTCAACAATGAAAGCAGAGCAGAAAGACAAAATGAGCTAATGAGGACAGAAAATGCGTCATGTTATTTCATGCAAGAGTTGAGATATAGAAGCTCAGCAAAAGATAACTTGGTCAGAGGGTTGTACCACAGCAGATGTGGTAAGCAGCAGTTCAAGCAAGGGCTGTCAGATGAAGCATGGAGCACAGCGGACAACCGCTGTTCTGCCCATCACAGCTAACAAGCATTGCACAGTTCCACTAGGCAATGATGGCAAGGTGTGAGACTGCCAGCTTTCCACTGGGTCAAGAGAATGAAGGTCCCATTTCTCCCCCAAGAGCAGGCATACCATATTTAGCACAGGCCTACTATAATGGGTCATACTACAATATTTTCTTCTAAATCATGGTGTCCTCTTACAATTTAACTTATAATGGATTTGTTCATTTTCCTCCCTTCTACCTAATATACCACATACCTGCCTAGAGCAACATTTTATGAACAGACATAAAACTTAGATAATGAAGGTACATTGTAAAAATACTGGCACAACTATTATGAACATGGGACAAACTGGCGCCACTGTAATTAAGCAGACGTTTAAATGGGCAGTTGCTTGTTCAGTAGGATGACCATTTGAGAACAAAACATCTAAGGCATTTCTCAACACCTCATGCAACCACCTTATTCAGCCAGCCAGCTTTCACCAACAAATATTAATGAACACAGCAATTGCTTTTTGCAGCAACAAAAGGGAAATACTCCAGTTCTCACATTCTACCCACTTGCTTTATGCCAGGAGTCATACACTCATCTTTACCAGAAGCAGCTCAATAAAACAGCTGTCCTCGGCACTCAAATAATTTCATTTAGTGAGTTCTTCACCCAGTGGTAATCTCTGGTATAGTTGTGGAAAACCAAACCTCCACCTATTTTCTGCTCTTTCACCAAGGGACCTTCTCAAGGCAGTATTAATTATTCTATTTTCATCTATATTAGCTCAGATGCCTCCCCTTTGCCAATTTTAATACATGATAGAAAACACTAGTGATAGCAAACAACACGAGATCCAAAGATACGGAGTTCAGTGTGGGCTCCAGTACACACCTGCCAAGAAACCCAGCACTTATATGCACAGCAGGGACCAAACTGCTACACCTGTAGAGCTGCTGGGCAGCTAAGACATGAAGTACCCATGCAACTTGCAATCCTGTGCTGCCTGCAAGCAACACACTTGCTATTCTGATTCACTTGCTGTATGGATAGAAGTACTCAATATAGCCCTTGCTCTCCTTTGGCCAGGTCTAGTGTCCAGCTCTTCCACCAAAGAGTCAGACTCTAACATGCTAATGACCAGAGAGCCTCCTTAAATTGTGTCTGCATATGTACAGCACAGAGGCAGCTTTCTGAGGGGGGAGGTTTTAAATTACTGAGCCACTTATAAACAGAGCTGTGTGGACTGATTTTCTTATCGTTTACTGAAAGTCCCAAAAACTAAGAAAGAAAAAAAAAAAAAGACCTTTATCTTCATAAATCCCCTTATTTTCCTTACTGAAGTGAAAAGCTGAGGCAGGAAAGTACTGGCCTGAAACAATGCCTTTCTTGACTTGAAATTTTTTAAGCTTTTTGATACAAGAATTGAAAGACAATATTTAAAGTGGTCTTAGAAGAAAATACAACTCGTTAAGAGTTTTGTTTCAAAACAATTGAAACAAAAAAAAACGTGCACTTAAGATACTAATCGGCATCGCTAATAGCTCATTTTAACACATACACACACACTTTACCCAGCTCTGCAGGTGAGAACTTATGTGTGCCACATGCCTATATTCTTGCTTCCACTTCAGATGCATTCAGCCTCTTACCAGGTCGGTGTTCTAGGGGTTCATGCCGCCAACCATCATCCCATCTTAAAGACATTTTCTTTTTTAAAATGGTGCTGCTTATCTCTTGAGCTCTGCCTCTTTCTTCTAGCAGTGCTCCTTATTTCTCATGCTTTGAGAAGTAGCTTATCTTGCATCTTACTTTCTCGCTTATTTCTTTCCATCTCTCTGTATTAAATTAAACAATATCATTATGCAGTAAACAGTCCAATAATCCAAGTCAGCATATGGTATTCATAAGTTGTTACTGTGCAGCTCTGAATCTGTCACAGCCCCCGTTCAAGTTCAAACCCTGAACTTTGCAAAGGTCTGAACCGTGCAAATATTCAGCTCAAACAGCAGTAGGAAACCAACCTATCAGAACTGAACCATTGTCCAAATCCACTCTTCTGGCCCTCGCAGTGATCTGTCCTGATGCATTCAAACAGGACTGCTCAGAACACAGACTCCAGCACATATGTGCCGACTCACTCAGCCCAAAGCCTGCTCCTAGGACATGCATCTCCCCAGACCTCCTCCAGCAGGAGGGCATCCCAAGCCGCCAGAAGATCCTTCCAATGAAGACAAAGGTGCTGGCACCATTTTTTCCAGTTGGCTCCAAAACCCTTTGGCTGATGGGGCTCACTGGTCCACCCAAACCATCTGAGCATTACTGCTGTGACAACAACAAAAATCCCCTGTAACAGAGCCTGCCCATAGGGAAGCATGACCATAGGAGGAAAGCCTCCTTTTATCTCCTTACTCATCAGCAATGAAAGAGGAACAGTCCCCCAATCACAAGAGCACTCAAATCATCAGCAAACTTTAGATGAAAGAACGACTCATCTTATCTATAGGGCCAGTGAGTCTCATGGCTGAATTAATCACATTTGCACAGAAAGTGGGAAAAAAACAGCAAGCAAGAAAACAAAGAGACAGCATACTCCTATGTTGTGCATGCTGGAGCTACACAGGTTACACTGGGAGCTGTATTAGCATATGACCTACATTTTAAAAATTAATTTTGTTCTCAAGTTAGATGTTCAGGTTTGGGGTTTTGGTCTTTTTTTATTCCTGCAGGCAATTGGTGCTATTGTATGAGTATTAATATATCAGCTCCACCAGGTGTTTCCCCTCCCCTCCAGTGTTTGCAAGGGAGGTTTTAAGTAGCAGGGGGAGGTCTACTCATAATCAAGGTCCAGGCATTGCTGACTCTCCCATTCTGCATGCTGCAACTCTTCTGTCAGCAAAGCAGCAACAGCAACTGATGAGCATTCACATGGGACCACTCAAAGCTCTAAGGACAAAGAATAATCTGTACTGGAAATGGAGAAGGAGGAAGAAACTAAATGAGAAGGCAGAGCTAGTTAAGGTTTGCAAGGAAAAAAATGAAAGGCTATAAAAAAAATCAAAAGAAAAAATAAGTTAATCTGAGCTCGAGGAGTGTTGGAAGAATGAAAGGTTTATACAAGTCTTTGAAAGATGTGAAGCACAAGTATTGAAAGGGGAGTTGATATTAATAAATAAAATTGATATAATAGCTTTTGAAATTGCTTAACAAGCAGCAGTAACTTTGAATAAGCAGGAAGTAGTAGTTTATTTCTGCTCATTTCTTTTACAGGTAAAGTTACATATGGAAAGGCTACAGGCTGGGATGATGTTTATTTTAATGCGTAAGGTGAACTCTGACATGCAGACATCTGAGAAATACTTTAAAAGCACTTGGGAAGGGGGAAAATGACAGGGGAGAAAAAAAGCAGATATGCTCAGTTTCAAGCAAAGAAGAATGAATAATTGCAGCAATTGTCAGCCACTGGATCACTTACACATTTCTTGGTAATTTCAGCCACCAAGAAAATCAGAGGAATTAATACCAACTCACTGATGTTAAAGGTAAACTCCATTATTTGAAAGAATCCTTGCAGGGTAGAGTCTGAGACCAGCTGCTAGAGACTGTATCACACCCACTGCAGCAGCACATCAGAGGAGGACGCTGCAGGGGCTAGCAAACTGAAATAGGATACTTGCACAAGAACTAAATCTCTTTTAGCTGAAGGAACTCCTTCCGTATCTGGGAAATTTTGTTCTATCTACTTTGTTTCATGGCATCTTAAAGCATTGCATTACCTGCAATCGGTTCCAGAGAGCTTATGTCCCTCATATCATTAGTATTACTAAATTGATGTTAAGATATTGTTTTCCTTTTAATTTGGTAGTGGTTTTGAGCAGAAGCTGCCTTATTACTGTACCTAGTCCAGTGAGCCCCAGACAATACAAACAGCCTCTAGTTTCTGCCTGAAATAACTCTTCCTGAGGCTTTACCTAGTACACCCTCCTCACCACATGGCCAGATGTGTACTGCTCTCAAGTTGAAGCACTCAGCGGGCCCCACCCATACCATGCCCTAGCCAGACAGAAGAAGGAATGTCATGCAACTCAGGTTACCTGAATAGATGCAGATGCTCCATCATATGACACCTCATGTTCTCCTCACTTAAGCATGCTACCATTCTGGCCACAGAGCAGAACTGGGCTCCCTTGGTTATATGCTTGGATGGGAAAGGATTTGCATGATATTTTTTCAAGGTTGTGACAACAGGATGTAAATAAGCAGGGCCGGGACATCGCTGGCCAAGGAATTCTAGCTAGTCATACCCAGCTCAAAAGAACTGCAATGCTATCTCCAGTCTGCACAATATCTCAATATCTCTGCAAGGTGAGGTGCCCTCGACATACAGGGCAGAATCCTTTCCTTCTTTTATTGCCCTTTCCCCCTCTTAAGTAAATCTTGAAAAATATTCACATTTTCTATGCTTCTTGTGGAAACTGTGGATATTTTTCAATTCACTTTTTTTTCTTTTTTAAACAGAGCAGGCTTTCTCTCCCCTCCATTTGGATAACTCCAAGATGAAGTTAACAAAATACTCCTTCCATAATGCCCTCAGGAGAAAAATAAGGAAAGTGAGGTTTAAACATAGATGAAGGATGACAGCTAAACCTTAAAATCATAGAAACACTAATCTCTGATAACTACAGTATCGCAAATCACAATTTCACTGATCAGAGTATGCCATTTGTCCTTCTAGGTAAAGAGATGCTTTTTGAAAAGCTCCAGTGCAAACCAATGGTATTGTACTGAAGGAAAATAATTAAAATGATAACTGTAATCACTACCATAAATACTTACAATTTAATTAAAGGCAAGGATTCTTTGTCAGTGTCTAACTAGAGCTCTCAATGGATGCGATTTTCAGAAGTACTGTACTTCCAGAGGGAATAAAGTAATTTTGGTCTTTTTCTTTGCTAAGTTACTAATTCATGAGAAAAGCTGATAATATACAAGCATATCTAGTTCTCAGAGGGATTTTTAGGTCAAATTCAGTCCCTTTTTCTGGAAAGGAAATCTATCATAACTTTTTTCTTTTTTTAAAAGCACATACCCAAACCAGTGCTGGCTACAGCAGTGTCCTTCAGCTACCCTAGAGATGCACACTGGTAAGTGGTGATGTTGGGTCACAGGGCCAGCTTTTGAAACATCTACTCCTTCAGAAGCAAGCAGCCAAAGCTCGACTCTGGAAACACCCCTTGAAAGAAAGGTCAGACGCAAACATCCCTCTCTGATTTTAAATGCCACACTCAGCAACACAAACCAAAACAAGTAATTCTCCTGCCTGCACCCTTTATCATCAGTGGTGCTTGTCAAGAAGATGATCAGTATCATTCATGTATGAGAAGCCAAATGAGCATTAAACCAATGCAAGCTCTAGGGCTCTTCTTTTGCAAGATAACATCAGATATTAGCCACCATTTCTTGCCTCATCACATGCTGATCCCCTCAGCAATCAGGATTTTAATTACACAAATCTGTCTCTAGGTATTTTTCTAGCATAACTACTAAAAGGCACAAGTGTACTGAACTTGTGGCTATAGAGGAGATGTGTATTACAGACAAAATTCAAATAGGGATAAGGTTTTTAAACTCCCCCCAAAGTTTGGGTGTGCTGAGATTTATGGTTTCATGTCAGGCTGTTTAAAGATTTGGTTTTGTGGCTTTCTTTTTACTCTGACCCCAGAAGGAGTTTTGATAATTAGATACATACGCAAATATCGGCACATGCAGACATTTGCCTGCATGAAATAGAAAGATTTTTCACTGGATGTTCACAGAGCGCTGGCTCTTACTTTTAAACTTCATTGCATGGAAACTGCACAGAGCATCTGACTGTGAGCTTCAATTCATGACAGTATAACATCAAGCAGTCCAGAAGTTTGGTCATTTCTGCTAAACATCCTCCAATCTTATTGCTTCCTGACCCCTGTCTAGTAAGCCTTCAGCATAAACCAGGAAATCCTTTGGATCCAGGCCCTCTCATGGGTTTCAGCCTTCTCCCATTTACCCACCTGTTCTTGAAGAGAACCAGAAAGAGCCCGATAGTCTAAATATCAAAATTATGGATCAACTCAACTCGTTTTCATGGGGAGAAGAGTCAAGATTTTAACCTTGCCCAAGCACAAGGATTTTGCAACTCTCTCTAGAGATCCAGGTAACCCAGATCAATGGGTATTGAGAGATAACATTTCTGCCATGATTGTCTCAGCCCTTGTGAGCATCTCTACACACACCTTTCATTTCACATGCTGTCTGTGTGGAAGCACTGCTGCTCCTATGCTTCAGCACTAAGATGCTGCTACCAAAAAGAAGTACCTAAGTACTTGCTTGCCTTCTACCTGTACACCACAGGCAGATCCTGCACTGACTGCCATTGCTTCTCACATTAAACAATTACTTAATTAACTTGCATTAATTTTTGCACTGATTTGTTAATATGATATAAAACAAAAGGCTGAAACTTACTATTAGCTCATAAGACACAGAAGGCCTGTTTGCATCTCACCTGAGCAGCTGAATAGAAAACCTTGAAGCAGATCATTACCAGGACATGAGGTGGACACAGTGACCAGTACAGGAAAACCAGTGATGAACAACAGTCCCAAGCCCTTTTCAGTGCAGAAAAATTACTTCACAGTTTAACTTCTCTATCAGGCATCTATTACCACCACTCAAAAACAATGTTGAATTAATCTAAGATCTTCAGCAGGATAGCTAAACTTTACCAAAGCCCTGGAACTGAATTAAGATTAAAAAATAGATTCAAAGTACACAGGGAGGAAGAGATAGGCTATTATGCTTAGCAGAGGTAAATATCCATGGAGGCAACGTAGTGGCAGAGCTGGCCATCTCCCATGTTTGTTGTGCAACTTGGGAGGCAGCACATAATGGCATAGGGAGGATAGACTTTCCCACAGCTTTTCTTTGCTATTCACAACTTGTTACACTTTGGTAGTTCCATTATTTTCCTTTCCTCAAAGAACAAGGCCCTCACTCAGCAGTTCCTCAAACAAGAGAGTGTGGGTTTATACATGCCTTACTGTGTTTAGAACACATGTTGCAGATGCTGCAATGACCATAGTGAAAGCTTTTTTTTTTTTTTTTTTTTTTTTGAAAGAGGTAGACATCCAGCCTAGGTAATCTGAAACCTTTCACTGAATAGCCCATCTCCGCACTCACTGTAAGGAAATGAATCAAAGCAATTGCAGTGCCCAAAGCCAGATGTTACACGACCTCCTCATTCCAGTACCATTCCTGTTCCCTTAGTGCATCCTATGTGGAACACCCTGAACACTGACTTGGAAGGGTCCCAAGGAAGACCTTTAGTTTACATCCAGAGATGCAATTTAAGGGACCTGTCAGCTTAAATCTCAGAAGGCAAGGAAGAGAGGACTGCTGGAGATCATTCAAAGACAAAATTACAGCAACTCCTTTGCAGTAGAGCAGAGCTCATACAAGACAGCCTAGGGTTCCTTTTAATTTGTATAATATACAGCTTGCCCTAGTTTATACACTCTACAGCATTAGACAATTAGACATGCTGAAGTATCATTATTCGCCTGATTCACCAGCTGAGCATCCTCAGCCTCCACTCCCCTTCTCTCCCCTGAGTGTGGACTATTATCCTCATTTTTGCAACTCATGTAGAAGAGGTGCCCTACAACTATAATTAGTCTATTCCTTGCTTGTTTTAATAGCAGTATTTTCTAAACTGAAAGTAGTATTCTTTTCTCAACTATCTTGATTATTTGAGTTTTTGCCTGCCTAGGACACTTAATTTTATTTTATATTTCCTTTATTTTCACTTTTCTGGGGGGACAAAGAAAGGATCAGTTGAATTTAAAACTGCCAAATTTTACTTTTGATCTTGAGTATATTATAATGGACTCAAAAAAAGCAGAAGAAGGGCAGCTGGAAGAAGTATTTGCAGCTGTTTTATAAAGCAACTCTACTACCAGGCTTACAGGTTTTTTTTCCCCCAAGACATAGAACTAATGTTTTCCCCATGACCTTGACTAAAATAACACATGGATCACCAGCAGTAGTATGTATGCAGCCAATCACCTGTAAAGTGTCTCGATGTTGGTAAACTTTGCTAGTAACAGCATGTGTGGAAAGCGCAAAACATAGCAACATACTGTGAAATACAGGACATATGGAATGCTTGAGTGTGTGCGCAAGAAAACTTTTCTTTCCTGACATTATTTTGAATGATAAGCTACTTACTAAGGATAGCATCCCGTCCTCACACCAACAAATCAGGTCATGTGATTATGTATTCCTATTTATTTACAATACCAGATAATGCTTGAAAGACTTAAAATTGCATGTTGGTCTAAACCTACAGCGCATTAGTTACCATTAATCCTGCTGCATAGCTCCCAAATGGCAAGAAAAATAGCCACTTATTTTGAAAAATGCCTAAAAATGACACTACTTTAACATCCATCATCTTATTCCTTCCTAGCCCTAAGGAGTTCTTGGGTAGTCCTTTGAGAAACTTGGAATATCTATCACTAATGGTAGAAATATCCTATTTTAGATTTACATGCTTATGATATGTAACTTCTTAGATCTAGTTTATTCCTAAACCTTTTCTGTACATCAGGCATTTATGATATTTAAAGAGGTATGTAGGGAAGAAGGAAGGAAATACTGAGGTTGCAGTTTAAGTTATCCACCTAGGTTCTGTCCTGAAGATTTTCAAGCAAGTTCCGGGGGACGTTATTTAGAGAAGGTGAACAAAGCAAGTAAAAGAAAAAACACTATGATTGTAATTTATTACCTTAAACTTACCATTCCAAAAATTTGAATGAAGCATTAAAACAAAAATCCTTAGACTACAAATTTACTAATTATTATCACTAAATACTATTTGCTAGCAACTACAATTCCCTCATACATAGGTGGACATCAAGATCACTTCATAAGAGGTATACAAAAATTGTGTATAAGGTACTGCTACTTCCAAGGATCAGTATTCCTAGAACTGGACACACAGGTACCCTTGAAACTTCTCAGAGGTAGGGAGGAATGCAGCTCCTGGGCCCTACACTACATCAGTGAGGAGCCAGCAGGATTCTGGTTTATCCATTCTCTTAATTCTCTTACATGGACTTTCTGAAGCACTGGGGAACAGGCTGTTCATAGTTATAGTCAACCACCATCTGTAGCTAAATCATCAGATGGCAAGAGTAGGAAGAGAACAGTTGCTATTCTCTTCCAATTCTATTTTTTCAAGAAGACTGAGGTGATTGAGATATGGAATGAAATGCAGAACGTCTGTGTTAGAGTTGGACTTCAACCTACAGAGTTGCATAGATGTGTTTAATAGCTCATAAGTGGTCAGTCTCAGGGATGCTACTAAAGCCCCTCTTAACCACAGCCTTAACTTATGCTTGGTTCTGAAGCTAAGTCTGTCTTTAACAGAGATTGGTAGATAAAAAAATAGTTACACTAGCCAAATCCAAGAACAAAAGTCTGCAGCAAGAAAGATTACGCTGAAGATAATGAAACTAACAGCCCAATTGAAACAACATTTGCAAGTTCTATGCTGCTGAGGATCATAATGAACAACATTAAAAACAAAAATCTTGTATGAACCAACAGATACAGATGTTGTTAAGAAACTCAGTAGCCCATTCATGAAACTGCGTATCTGGGGGCTAACAATAGAGTTTAACCTCAGGACTCTTTCAAGTAGAAGTTTTTTTTCCAAAGATTCAGAAAGTAGAACAAAGCTACAGAAAAAAAAAAAATCTGAGATATGTATTTAATCAACCATCTTTTTGAGTGGAAGCAGCATGATCTGTGACTGCAGGATGCTCTTAGGAACCCTTTTGAGAAAACCATCCTCAAATGTTCATGTGAAATCATGAGTATTGCTCACAAGTAAGCCATTTAGTTTAACTTCACCTTTTCTTCCATACTCTTCAATGAGCTACTAGATGTTTATTAAGCACAAGAGGAGGAATCATTAGAATTATATGTCTGAAAAAATACAGATGAATGAAATAAAGAAGTTAACAGTAAGCACATACAGTACATAAATCTAAAAATCTCTTACTGCAGAACTGCAATAGAGATGAATAAATACAAAGCTTTAGACAGTATTTAGCTATGGATAAATAATGCAGTAATCATGTGCATATGAGTTTGAAGAGAGAAAGAGAATATTATCCCTTCGTATTCTGTTCAGTAAAAGCCTTAGGTTAAATATAATTTCAAAGTATTCTTGGTTGAATCTAGTATCCCACTCTTTTGAGTAAAGTTGTTAGATCCCACTTAAAAGACTGATAATCCTGCAAAGAGGAAGACCACATCACCACAAGTGACCGAGAAACCCTCTGACTATCAGTTATTGGACAACACTCACCAACAGGCCTAGCATGCTCTAAAATACTTAATATTATCTTACGGCAATCACAGGACATCTTTGTGTTTAAATCACACACTACACATGAAAGATCAGTTCTCAGAAAAATTACTTGGGTATGCACTCTAAAAACCTCACTCACCACAGCAAGAGGTTTCATGATCTGTTCCTTATATGTTGACATTGTGCCTGGAGTTAGACTACGGCAAAGAAAGATTTGTTCAGGTTGACAGCAAAGAGGGAATGATAGGGTAGAATTCAGTCTGCATCCATACTAGAGTGTTCATTTCTTCTATAATGGTGAAAAGAAAGCCACTTCACTGGGCACAAAACATTTTTTCCAGTATGAAATGCTTCATCTATGAGAGCTGAGAGTAGAAGCAAATGAAGCAAACAGACAAACCTACAAAACCGTAGAAGGTACACAGCAGCCACAGCTACATCCTGCTTATAAATGAAAGTGGACAGAGCACTGTTGCAATTGGTCTCAAAGCCTTTTTCAGTCTGAGGGGTCTTTCACAAGGCATGCTGGTGGGAAGCCTGTAACAGTGCCTAGCAGTAGACAGGACAGTGCCCAAGAACATGGTGCTAGTGGGCACTGCACAGCATGATGTAAGCAAGGAACCACTCATAGAAGCAGAAAATGTAACTCCACTCTGTCCTACAAACAGGCATGCGGGATTCACAAGTGGTGGCGACTGCCTCTAAAACACTCGGCTTGCAGCTTTCCCCAAATTACTAACCTCAAGGATAAAAACACATAGATAACAATTGAGAAAACAACAGTAAGATCAGCTATTTTTTTCCTCTATCAGAGGTAGGACCTGCAACTCTAGATTTCACCACCCCTCACTCCCCTAAACATTAGGGCCCTCTTAGCATCAGAAGGCCTGAAAGGTACCCTTGCTTGTTCTTTGTACCTCTTCCTCCCAGGTGGCTGGAAGGCAGCGACTCCAGGTTCCCATTTGCTCAAGCAGGAACCCATCTACAGCCCAACCTGTTGCCACTACTTTCAGAACAGTCTTTTACTTTTCAGTACCTCCTGTTAACTCCATTCCCACACCATACTCCCCTAAAAATCTGTTATAAACCATGCAACTTAACCTATCAAAAAACTAATTTGGGGGAAATTTTCTTTTATCTCCATTTTCCAAGTCTACTCTTGTTCCCCTCTGCGAAGAGGCAAGAAGTTCAGAGGGACCAGAGCTGCACATCTGCCCTCTGAGAGCGCACTGCCCACATTTCATAAGCAAGCTGGCTGAAGACCTGTCTGCTGCATAGTTGTCACAGCCTCCTGAGGTCTTCTGTTTCTGTTCTCCCAGGAGAAGAGCAATCAATCCCCACACTCCAGACTTGGGAGATTAAGTCCTCAGGATAAACCACTGTATTGTATGATTGAAAATATCATCTTTCCAGCTGTGTCACTCATCACACTAAAGTATTGCTGCTTTGAGTTCCAGAAAGCCCTCTGTGATTCTCCCTCAACACACTCTGCGCTCCGGTGCTCTGCAACCACCAGATAGTATTGATGTCCTCTAATGAAAACAAGCCCTTCCTTTTCCTGGCTGTGAGGCAGACTGTGACTCAGCAGAAGCTACTGCATGAATAAACACGATGGGCCAGATTCTCCTTGACATGCACAGCCCTTTCACACCCTTCTGGCAATGCCAAAGAGCATTAATGAGATTGCAAGTGTGCATTATGCCCATGTTAAGGTCTCAGTGCAATGCCAGAAATATGTGAGGAAGCCTCAGAATAAATGAAATCAGGCCCAGTAAGAACAGAAATGCTACAATGGGATTTCTGTGGGAACTTTCCCAAAAGTCATCTCCCACTGAAACTGCACTGTAGGCTGGTGCTCATTCTGCTGGTCACATGTGGCTCCCAGACCTCTTCAGTTCATCAGCCTCAGAACATATGTGATGGCGTCTCTGTGCAGTAGAAAAAAAGAAATGAAAAGGTGGCTCTGCTTCCAACTCCACAAAGGATATGAGCAGGCTGTGTATGCTTCTGCAATCCTTGTCAGTCAGTAAAATTAGATCCTTACAGCCCTCTCACTTGAATACATGTAACTAGCTAGACATCAGGCAGTACAGGGCTGCATTTGAGGCATGAGTGCAGCAGCAGAATGGTAAGAAGAATGCTGCATTGATTTGGGCATTGTCAGGATCTTTCTGATGGCCAGTAATCTCAAAGGGCAGTGAGCAGACTGCAAGGACTGTGGACACATATATTCATAATTCAGAAGAGTTTATTCTAATATATAACTATATTTTTCCTTTCTATTATGACCTTTTATGTGAATTCTAAATAAAACACAGCAACAAAATATCTGCATTTGTAATTAATTTAAGGGATATAACCATGGCTTGTATTTCTTGCTTGAATTTGAGTTTTAAAACAAAAGCAAATAGTCCAAGGTTATCCTGAAAAGAATTTGGGTAAATGAAAATTGTTAACTCCACCTATGAGGAAAGTTCTGTTACTTCCCCATAAGCCTTTATAATAAGGTTTCATACCATTATCAGTGCACTATAATAAACTCATTTGGAAAGTCCAAGAGGCACAGTTTTCCAGAGATGGCTAGTACCATCTATAGTGCAAAACAGTACCTTCTAAATGTTGAAGATTACACTCAAGTCTTCTACAGCTCTACTGCCATTCCAAATTCCTTTGCTAAATTTATATTAGAAACATTTGCAGTGATGTTTTTAACCTCTATCTGTGTGTCCCTGATGAGAAGGAAACTGACAGAAAATTTAAAGAAACCAATTAATTCAACTATGAAATTAAAACTGAGGACTCCCTCAAAGACGTAGTTGCCACTTTAAGCATTTACTGAATCTTATTTTAAATTAAAAGTCAAGAATTTTAAAGGAAAGAAAAAAAATAAACAAAAAAGCCTCCTGAAAGGGTTAAACTATTCCCCTACAGCTTCCCTAAGCGGAACTGATATTCTTAGTCTGACTTAAGGATATGGAATAGAAAGGCTGCCAACATCTGTTGTGGTCAGAGACAGATAAAAGAGACTAATTCAGAGCTGGAAGAACCCATGTACAGCATTCTGTGTTGCATTACCCTCTTCATAAAAGCACGCAAAATAGCATTCGATAGTATGGAAGATCGAGGCTCACCTAAAATTCTTCACTGTAGGGTCCTAGGAGTTCCACACATATATACGTTCCCTCATCATCACAGAAATAGAAAAAGCATAACATGAAACATTTAAGTTCTAACTGCAAAGCTCTGGGACTATGAATATTTCAGAAACAGTGAGCTTATATTCTCACCACCATATAATAGTAACAAATGAAACAGAAAGAGGAGGTAGGTGATTTGAAAGTAATATCAATTTAGCCTGTTGACCACAAGAAGATTAGCACAGTACAAGTTAGCATGCTAATTAACTTTGGAAGTGGATTAGCCCAAACTTCATGAATGCAGTCAGGGCAAGAGGATCCACAGGGGCTTGAAGAGCTAACATGACTCATGTTCACACCTCTATTCAGTACTTCATGTAGACAATTCTTCAAATTACAATAATCAAAAATTATTACCAAGGAAGCCAACTGTATTATGATGGTATATAATAGGCACATAGATAAAATCCACACTATAGACTACAAAATACAAAACATTACATCCATTTATATTTACTTCTGCTAGAATCGGTCTCACTGTGGGGCAGGAACTTCCAATGTCTGAAGTGGATTTTGAAAAACAGTCATTTTACTGCAGGAAAGAAACATTATGCGTACAAGCAGCTTCACTACATTATTAATGTGTCAAGTCTACATGTTCTTCTGGTGTGAGTTCTGTTGTCCATATTCCAAACGAACATTCAGTGAATTCAGCAGGACTTCTGCCCAAGGAAGGGCTGCCAACTGCATCTTTCACAGTGGAAAAAGAATTATACCTCACCTTTTTTATGCATCAGTACCTAGGATACAGGCATGGAATTAAAACTCGCAGCAGTGGGTTCATAGTGAGCACAGCTGTCAGGAGCAGAGAGCAACAGTGGCCATAGGCACTGGGTTCAGCTGCTGAGCTTCTGAAAGTAGAGCTAGAGAAATCCTGCCCTTACTTTTGCTCCAAGGAGGTGGTCTAGTCCTAACTCCAATGGACAATTGAGCTTAGCAGTATTTCTACCTCTAACACCCTGACATGTTCCTAGAAGTATTTTCCTTAGCTTTCAGAAAACATGTAGAATATTCTTGGACACTGCATTACCAATTGAAATCCTACCAGTTCAGATAAATTTTTTTTTCAGCTACCTCCATCTATTTTAAAATTTGCTTCATATTCTGTCTCTTAGCCTCCCTCAAAATTTCTTCACTTGATATAAAGGAGAACCACATTATGAAGCACCAGCTTGTAAATGCAATAAATGATTAAGGATTCTCAACAAACACCAGTTTCTTCTCTTAGATACATGATTGCGGCTGTCTCTTCCAAACCAGGTGTAAACTTACAAGCTGACTTCATAAACTCATTCCTCCACTGCCAAACTGAAATCTGATTTTTCAGCTCAATAGCATGCTTATGTGTTAAATGTACACTAAACTATTAAATCATGTTTATTGAGGTTTTATTACTGTCGCAGATACATATTCTGCAACATTAAAGGCCAACAAATGTTTTAAATTATTGGTATTTCTTTTGTCACACTGCATTTTTTGCAAATATATGTTTTGAATAACTGATCTTTACTTTAGATGCATTGAATTATTTAAAATGTATTTGGAGCTTTAAACAATTACACCATGACTACTTCTTCCCTAATCTGCGCACATAAGAACGAAGATAAACACTGCCACTTAAAAACATCTTGCTACATCTAAACAAATCATCTGATACAGGTCCTAGGTCTCACTGCATGTCTCTCAGTTGAGAAATTACGTGCCCAGTAGGATAATAGCAGTCTGTGCAAGGTCTGATCGAATGGGATTTTGCCATGTAAAGCCTGCCAGCTTCTAGATCTGTATGTCTATGACTCCCTTCTTTACAGGCAGTTCCCTGTAAAGACAGGGTTTGTGCAAGAAGTAGGAAGATTTAGTACGCCACACAAGTTCTTCATGTTCCATAGTCCAAAATAGACTTATCTGGAGCCAATTAAGAGTGTAATTTATACCAGACCCTTGCTGGAATGACTTGCACTCTTGCGGCTCTTCAGATGTATATCCAATAGGGAGCTGTCACTCTGCATGAGTTTTAATACAGAGGTCCAAGTACAAAATCCAGTACCCAGAGACACCATGTGGCTTCAGAACTCTCCTTGAGAGACACTGATCCAATAGCTCAACATCCAGGTAACACACAGCATGGCATTCTCCTCTTAGTGACAGGTATAATGTGGGTTATTTTCTTCTTTTTTGGATTTGGCAGTCTTCTTCAACAAATGAAGTAGTTAATCAGTTTTTCAGCATGAGGGTTTTTTGTTGTTGTTGTTTTTTTTTAAACTTATTTTATATATTAATAACCTTAGCTATTATTTCATTAAGACAGGCCTAGGCTTCAGAGCACTGGCTACATTTACTGGAACAAATATGAAAGAAATAAACAATTTTCTTCTGAATCTGTGTAGCCCTCATATTCTTTTACAGTGTTTATAAGCATGAAATAAGTCTTAGAACAGAGCATGAGATCTACAGAATACATGCACATAGCCTAAACTAGTTTGCACATAATTAAATACCTTGAGTCTGGAATCCTAATCTAAAGAGTTTTGTTCTTTTTACTACAGAGAGGTTACCTGCACGTCATCTGAAACAACAGAACACCAAATATAAATAACAGTGTACTCACCAAAAGTTGTGCATTTTTTGCATTCTCTGTTCACACAATGCAACCCATTTAAATACTGATCCATTCTGCAGCTGAAAAATAGGGAAACGAGAAATCACTTTTGATGCAAGCAACTGCCATGAAGCTATAGTACTCACTAAGGAATATTTACTGTATTTAATAGAGCAGCGCTTCAGAAATCTTATATTAAAAGTATATCGTTACTCTACCATTCAATGCTGTGCAGTTTCCAGTGAACCAGCTCCCATACATACCAGAAGCAGCCCAGAGTAGGCAGCATAGAACTCAGCAGGTGACTTCCAAACAGGAGATTTTGGAAGAGACCCATCAAAAGCAGTTTTTAGTTAATTTTGTTGCAATTGCAGTGTCTGGAAGTCCTTAAAGAAAATATAAGATCAGCTTTACTATACTCATCTCTATGTACCCTTTAGAGCATGCCGTGCCATGTTATCAAACAGCAATTTTTTTGCAGTCTTGCAGCAGTGATGTGCCCTCCCTATATGCCTATTTTCAGCAGGGGGATGAGGCACATGGAGGCAAAGCCTTCTATCACTTAGCAGCCAGCTAAGAGGTGCAAAGAGGTGAACTGAGACCTGCTACATCCCAGGTCATCACGCTGACTTCCAGAGGGACCATTTTCCTTAGACAAAGGGAAGGAACTCGCCTGTACTTTGGGGCCAGCAGTCCCTAAACTGCAAGGACTGCAGCTTGTGGGGGCAACAGAGCAGCAGGAACTGCTTCACTGTAATTAAAAAAAGCAGACTTCCATTGGTTAAACAAAGTGGATTACATGCTACTGCAACAAGGTAGGATCCTACTCTTCGCTTTTAACAAGCCCACTCCCCTCTGGGAAAGTACTAGAGATCTTTCCTGGTTATTTTTGCTAAAATAGCTGAAATTGCTACGCTGTCAGGCATGGTATGAGTATTTAAGGCTCTCCAGTGGCAAACACTCACCACAAGCAGCAGTCTCACCTGGTTTGGTATTTGTCAGTGATAGGAAAGCCCTTTAAAATCCTTACAGCAAAGGAAACACAGTAATGACCCCGAAGTCAGGAAAATGTAGTTACTGATTAGCAGCAGCACAAGAAAATAAAAGGGCCTGCAGGAGGAAAAAAAAAAAAGCAGTCTGAGATCCTTGAGAAGTTTATCTCCAATACATCTGAAAGCCCAAAGAGTATTTTTGTTTGCTATCTGTGTAGGACAGTTTCCTCAAACACCTCAATTCAGCCCCTACCTCTCATGAGAAGGCCACATCTTGCTCGCCTACACAGGCCTCCTCCAGCACACCAGGAAAGCAAGGAATGTCATCCCACCTCAGGACAGCAAAGCTGAAGAGCAAGGAGGATTTCTGCCAATTTTCAGTCACTCCCTGCCATGCACAAGCAGCCCCCAGTGGGGTGCTGTGGCCCAAGGCCAGGCCACCATGATCCAGCCTGGATCCAGCACAACTAGCTTCCTACCAGCAGGACAGCCCTGCTGCACAGCAACACTTGAGCCCCAGAACACACACTGCATTTCCTCCTGGACCTTCTCATAAAAAAAAAAAAAAAAAAAAAAAAAAAAAAAAAAAAAACAGTTACAGGGTAGAAGGCATGTTTCTTGCTCCTACTCTTCCACAATCCTAGTGTTTTTGTGATAGTCTGCCGCCAACAGCACCTTTGCTTTTGTACCAAGAAGCCTTTATCAGAAGGCTCACAGTTAAAAATACTACTAACAATAAATTTATCTCAAAGAAGTATTGCACAATTGGTAAATACATTTGCACTCCATAGGCAGCTAGAACCCTGTGCTGCTTTGAAGAGGCATTGACAAGGCCTGCAAAGTGAAAGAGTACAAACTCCAGCAAGGTTAGGGATTACAATATCTCGGAAAGTATGAAGAGTTCACCTCAGTTTTTCAACTAAGCATTTCAAGAAAAAATTAAAAAAAAAAAAAAGAAAAAAAGAGATCCTATTCAAAACAGATTTAAGAATTTAGAGATCTCTAACTCCTCTCTTTTATCACAATCTCAGTTCTCCTTCAATGGTATAATATCCTCCCCTTCAATGAAGTGCTGTGTGTGGATCACAGCCCCAACAGAGAAGGTAGGAGGTCACATGCCCTGCTTTCTAGCGCCCCCCTTTCAGTCACTTTTGCCACCCAATGCGAAACACAGGTAGGATGAATTTTCCAGAATTACTCCATTGAAAAAAAGTGAGGATGGATAACTCAGTGGCTGTCAGAGTGGGACCAAAAGTCAATCAATCTTCCAGTGTAATATCAATTTTTTTTTTCTTACTAAACAAAGCAGCATAGTCCTGTAGAAGGCTCAGAAGAAAAGCACAGCAAGTTCCTTCCAAGGGGTCTGCAGAAAATTTACTCTATTAGAAATACCTTTCCAATTACGGGCTTCTTACAGTCAAAGGGATGCTGGTACATAGTTGACATAGATCTTTCATGAACAAAGACTGCGAAAGCAGTCAGGAGTTGTCAAATGATAGGGAAGTATGAACATTTCTCCATAGCAAAAGAAAAAGCTAGTAGCAGCAGCCTAAAAAGACAAGGGTTGATTTATGTTTACAGTGTTCAAATGTGAGAGCAAACTGGGCCACCCATTTAGAGCTGGATTCTGCTTCTTGATTACACTGCTATTTTTAACTTCTGTGTTTTTATAACAAGTCTGGTTACGAACTTTGCTACACTTTCTCATACAAAGAGAATTCATAGACTTTCAGCAAGGCTGCTGTATTTTAGATTAGATGGCAATTTTATTTGAAAAGCGACAAGGAAAAAATGCAGCTTCTCTTACTTGGCAGATCTGTGCCCTGTGTGTATTCTATTATAATTTACTGATGCTGGTGATGAAATACATTCCCCTTTATTTCAGTCACTCAGCCCTGCAGAACTGGTGGAGCTGAGAGTAAGAATAGCATCCATGACTTCCCAGAACACATCTGTGTGAAGTTGGAAGGGTTTTTTTGTTAGCTTGTCTTTAATTCGGTTGGGATTTCCATAGGTAGCAAGCACAGATGGATGTCCCATACATCAGCTCAACAGAACTACTTCACATCTAAATGTACCACCCAAGCCCAGTAGATACAACACCTCCCAGGACTGTTACAAGCTCCACACAAATCCCTGAGCTCCCAGGAAACATCCAGAGCACTCAAGTGAATTTGCATCAACCTGGCAGAGTATTGTTCACCATTACAGTCGTCGTGAATTAATACACAGCAATGTGGCTGCCATGAGCCTGGTATCCCTCAGAAGGGTGGGACAATGGTACACATTGGGTAAAGCTGCAAACAAACACAGTATTGTTAATCAGGAAATCACAAAGAAAGCTGTGGCAACTTTAATAGTCTTTACTCTGATTTCCTTGAGTAACAGCAGAAACACTTGCAGTGAAAAATCCATGGCCCGTATCCTCCACACCCAAAGCTACAAGATCTGGATTCTAGCAGGTGATTTTGAAAGTAATGATGATGTAGTAGAGTTGCTCTCTTCCCATTTCCTACCTCTAGAAGGTATGCTATTTATCTTTCCAAGGCTTTTCAGCTTGCAGATCTGAGAGCTAGAAATCTACTTTTGTAGATTCTTGAAAGCAGTGAAATTGCTTTGGATAAACTCTTTGCAACACCAGATAAAATACCATTAGGAATATCAATAATCATATGTATATAGGAAAAAGTTGACTCACCCAACTGGTGAAAGGATCTCTATCTACAGAACAACCCCTCACAGAAAGCAGCCTTCATCAAAAAAAACACTCCCCCTTTGGAGGCTAGCACTTAAATGAGCTCAGGAAGGGGAGGATCCAGGGTCAACCCATTCTGGTCATCTGGGAAGAACAGGTGAATTGTTTGCACCTGTGCTTGCTGGGCCAGCCACCCCCTTCACCAGATTCTCAATCATCAGTTTAGGCTGTGACATAACAGGTCCCTTACAACTTTTAAGGAAGAACTGTTCAACTAGCAGTAGGTAAAACACTATGAGATTCACTGTCAAGTGAAATCTGTCAGATTCTCACATAAATCCCTTGCTTCCAATATTAAGGGTTCTGAACAAAAGTTGTGAGATTTATGACAAAAATCACCACAGCTGTCAGCAAGGTATATAAAAATACTGCTGAAGTTAAGCAAAAGTTGGACAAGAGATTGGTCTACAAAGCAAGGCTGTATTTTGGCTGTATCATAGAATAAAAGAATCACAGCATCATTAAGGTTGGAAAGAGCACCAAGATCATGTAGCTCAACCATCTCATCACTACCACAACACTAAATCATGTCACACAGTGCAACATCTACCCTTTCCTTCAAAACCTCCAGGGACAGTAACTCCAAAACCACCCTGGGCAGCCTGTTCCAATGTCTCACCACTCTTTTTGAGAATAAATTTTTCCTAACATCCAACTTGAACCTCTCCTGGTGCAAATACCCTCTTGTTCTACTGGTAGTGAGCTGGAAGAAGAGGCTGACATCATCCTTTCAGGTAACTGTAGAGAGTAATAAGGTCTCCTCCGAGCCTCCTCTTCTCCACACTAAACAGTCCCAGTTCCCTCACGTGCTCCTCATAACACAATGTTCCAGACGTTTCACCAGCAGTGTTGACCTTTGGACACACTCAATGATACCAGCTCTGTCATTCAGGTCCTTTGCCACAAGTCAGCTGTGCCTCCTGCTCACAAAGCCCAGTGCAAGCAAACATGTTACTGAAGTCACAATTTCAACTATATCACATAACTCTTATGTCCCAAGTATAGGTCTGTTCTTTCATCGTTTCAGGGAAAAATGTCCACTTACTCAAGCAAGGAAGATCTAAACTTACTTGAAAGAACATCTCTAAGTCCAACCCCAACTTTTAAAAGAGCTCCTTCAAAAAAGCACACAGAGGAAAGAAGAGTGATCCTTCCTACTCAGAGATGCATGGGACAACCTGCTTTGAAGAGAGACCATCCTTCCACAACACGTTGCATTTATTTGTCTGAGATATGAAAAAGTGGTGTTTCTCAAACACAGGCATCATGTAAACAACATGGATGACAAAGATGCAGCAGAGTAATTTCTGCCTTCCTGGTAGCTCCCTCCAGAGTCTAGATTTCAGCTTCCTGAACTTTAGGGGAAAGTTTTACTCCAAGGAATGCAGAGGTGTTGATGGCTTGCTTTTTTTAAAATTCATTTCAACTTAATTTCATTAGATTCCCTAAGATAGAGAACTTCAGAAATCAAGAAGCCAAATATATAAATAAAAAGAGAGAGGAAAAAAAAATGATGTCACCCTCAAGCAGTTCCATCAAGGGATGACATTTTAAATCACATCATGTCTCACACCCATTTCTTAGTGCAAAATAAATCACTTGAAGAGAGTGCAAGCCAATTTTTTCTTTAAAAAATGTTGTGTCCTAAGGCTCTCTTCTTGAACTTCAAAAGCATACTTCATAATTACTCTACCTATCAAAGGAAACTCAATATTTCACCTCCAACCTCCCTCCGCTTGTGTTATAATTTTTAATTGTTAATAAATTATATTAATTTTAAACTGGTTATTCTCTCTTGAAATTACATCTTTCAAATGACTAGGCAAAGTTATTTTAAATTAACATATTTAACTTAAAATTATATTTTAATAATTTGTTTATGACTTTTCTTCCCTGTTAATTCTTGTATTAGGATTTCAAACTTGGGACACCCCATTTAATTTTATTTAAATATTACTGTCTCCATTTAAGAGCCAAAATCTGCTTCATAAAGGTTTAGATTGCTAGAAAGCAACAATTTTTACTTTGTTTCAAAGTTTTCTATTCTTATTTGGAGCATTGCTATGCACTGTATGGGCCTGCAAGCTTAAGATGCAGTAGGAAAAGTTGAGGTCATATTTACAGTCTAAAAACTGCTCTCACAGGTGCGTAACTCACTCTTAAAGAATATGCACATCAATATTTCCAGTAGAGATATATTATTTCCTTTAGCTAGCAGACACATTACTTAATGCTCTGTCCTTACATACATTCAAGAAGGGTAATTGCAGCCTCTACTGCAGATGCAGTATTTTCTATAAAGGTGAGGATGCTTCCAGAAAAAGGAAGCAGAGTTCCTATGTGCATTTGAGCCTGGTAATGAAGGCATCATTCTCCACAGCGCCCAACAGCCATCATTTAAGGGTTCTCACTGTTTTTTCAAGGCTGGTCACAAGCTTAAGTGAGTAATCACTGCAAAATGGTAGAAAAAAAACCAGCGTGCTGATACTAGTATTACATTTATCTACGCTCTTCAAACTCTAGCACACAGGAATTGCTTTCATGGCAGGACCCAAATTAGGTGGCAAAGCCCTGTGCCTGAAGGTGACATGTGGTGAGACACGCATGAAGAAGACCTCTTGTAGAAGTGATGCTCTGTTTGCTTTGGAGGCCGCAGGAGCCAAGGAGAAATGAAGCATGCTATAAAGAAAAAAAATGCATCCAGTTGATGAACTCAGCTACACGGCTTTACAAACAATTCTCACATTGAAGGAAAAAACTTTCCAGATATGTCTTTGGGATTCCTAGGCAGGCCACTGGAAAGAACAAAGCAGAAACTGTCTCTGGATAGTATCCTTCAAATGCTATATTAAGTGCAGTGCCTACAGAAAAGTGCCGGGTGGTTACTCTTATCCTCTGTTGGGTTCTTTTTCAGATAGAGGACTATGACTATTTCAAGATCCCAGTAAGTTGTACAGTCACATATTAAATTATTTTTTTCTAAGATACTGATAGACACCTGCAAATTGTCCATGTTAAAAGAACTCTGGCTCTGAAAGATGCAAAGAAGTGTGTACCTCAGAGATTGCTCCTCACTAAACCTGCTATATTTTGTCATTTTGTCATTGTTCTGCATGCAAGGCAGGCTTCCTATATGAAAGGAAGACTACCATCAGTGGTAGAACACAGGCAAAATGAATCACAAGGAGCTGGAAGAACTACAAGAACCGGAAAGAAGAAAAGTTTCAGACCAAATTCACGCTTGCATAAATCTCAATACACACTCCCAAGTCCCAACTTACTGAGATAAAAATGTAGCTCCTAATTCTTTCCATATGTTCCAAACAAAATGTTATGAGTGAAACATGGATCTTTGTCCCAGTTGTTCCCTTCCAATGCATCCCACCCAGCTCTAGATTAATTTGCTAAGCTCTTAGTTCAGTCTCATCTGCTTGGTCAAGAGCAGAGCAGGGAGCTGCGCCAGCAAAGGCATTGTACTTTTCCTTGCTAAACGAATGAGTGCGAGGTTGATGGCAACATGTGCTGGGAAGCTCAGACACTAAACATGTGCTTTTCTCCAGCAGAAAGACAGAGGGAGGGGTTGAGTGGAATAGGGCCGTATGGTTCCTTTCCTTTATGAGATGAGGGCTTCCAGAAGAGAAACGCATTTCAACAGGAGGGAGGCACAGCAGCCTCTTGGATGCTCTAATTTATTTCTAATAGTTGTCTTCATTTAAGGAGCAACGTGTTTTCTCTCGAGTCTGGCATAGCTACTGGCTGAAGCAACAGATGCACCACTCGGATGATCCTGAAGAAGGGAAAACATCTGTCTGCAGTAGCATTTTTGGACTCTGAGGACCAAGTGTATAAGCCTATGGGAACTTCACAGACACTTGAAGTTCTAATTTATTCATTGTTGATTTATTTATATAACTTTATGCAAGAGTCATGGTGACACGCAGTAATGTATATAGAAGAATTTTAGCATATAAATTAATTTTGTTCCCCACTTTAAGACACGAAGAAAAAAAAGAGAGAGGCTTTAGGTATCTGCAAAGTGGCATGTCATTAGATATTTGCGTATTGAGGCGGGCATCTGACATTTTATAGTATACACAGTTGACACATCTGGGAAAATGCATACACTGCCAGCTAAAATGCCTAATCTCTTCTTTAGCACATCTGTGGTTTAATTACAAAACTTAGAGAACAATTAAAATTCAGGTCAGCACACAGCAGCAATACCATCCTTTGATGTGGGGTCAGTATTGGTCACAGTCCTGTACTCATTATATAGGTTAATCAAGTTAGTGGAGTAACTATGACAGGACTGACCAAAAATCCATGTAATTACTGTTGCTCTGAGAGCGCTGGCAAGCAGGCTATTTTACTCGGTCAATACACAAATACTTTTTCTTTTAAATAAAAAGCAGCTAGAGATCACAGATACAGAGCTGTTACCATAAAGCAGATTTGTTTGTTCCACGAATAACTCATTACTGCTGTTGCTCTCGTTATTGCCATCCGTCTGCACGAGGAGGGCGCGCAGCCCCCGGCACACGTGCAAGCACACACCCACACAGCAGTCTTAATCTCGTAATTAGATTTGTACCGGTGACTACTTCTGCCCCTGCAGCATCCCACTGGCCGTGGTTGGTTACGTTCTGCACCAACTTGCAAAGCCGGCGCACAGATCCGCTTGCAGTAATTTGGTATGAAATAAAACACACATCACTTTTCTTCTCAGAAAGAGAATAGCACTGGTTGATGCTGGCATTGAAAGAGAGAGAATATGTGTTTGTGACCTCCCATCTTCACCCATGAGTCCATCTCACAAGACTTACTTGTAGTCATTGCAGATTCTGGGTTAACTTTCGCCCAGCAACTATGGACAGAGAAATGCAACACTACAGCCAGATCTCTTGCCCAGAAGTAAATTCCCCTTTATCCCTGAAGAAAGCAAACTCATCCTAAACCTCTCACAGATAATCTTGTGTCCAGCTTGAATGTACAGCCAAGGCCAAAATATCATAACCCTCTGAGCTGGAAAACAGAGATTCCTGGTGGTTTTCTGCTTGGATTCAAAGTGCTTGCTGCCTGGCCCTGAAAGCCAGGAGTTATCAGGCTGTTCAGCCTGGGATTTTCGCACTAGGCACCCAATTCTGCCTGAAATGAGAGTGACAGTTAGGAGGTTTGAGCTGGGATTTTTGCAACAGTCACCAAACTCTCAGGGAAATTCGGTGAGAGCTGAGAGTTTTGATCCCTCACATGAAAGTTGATAGGAAATTAATATGCATTTCAGTGGGGGTAGAACTGGGTCTGGGTGCCACACTCCCATAAGCTCTTTTCTAAAGCGCTGCCATAAATGGTAATATCCTGATAGTCTGACTATGTGAGGTTAGGTAAGTTTTTCTAATTCCTAAAAATGTACTAGTTACAATTTTCAGTTCCTCTGGAATCATAGAATCATATCATAGAACCACAGAATGGCCTGGGTTTAAAAGGACCACAGTGATCATCTAGTTTCAACCCCCTGCCATGTGCAGGGTCACCAACCACCAGACCAGGCTGCCCAGAGCCACATCCATCCTGGCCTTGAATGCCTCCAGGGATGGGGCATCCACAACCTCCTTGGGCAACCTGCTCCAGTGTGTCACCACCCAAATAAAAGGAATAAAAGGAGTCTGACTTAACAAGCAGTAAGATTTACCAAAGCATCCCCAGAGAAGTTTTAAACCACTTGCCAAATCATTTCTAAATTATTTTCTAGCTTTTCCTTCTTTAAATTATGTGCAATATAGGCAGGCAGGCCCAGGTACAGTGTCCTGGTTGAGCTCTGGCCTGGACTGACGTACATCTGTGTGCAAACACCAGCAATATTGCACAGCACCCACACTGAGAGCAGTGAGCCAAAGGTGACTATCAACCAACGGAGCAGTCAATGGAAATACACTGGAGCACAGCCATACAGCAAATGACAGCATAGAACAACACGGCATGGTAGTGACACACTGTGTTTTCATCTGGGTGTGTCAAAATATTAAAATGGGACAATAGAGAAGGAAAATATTTTTGGAATAAACCTGGGTAGTCCTTAAAAAGAAAAAAAAAAGAAAAAGATTAAGATGCAAAAATTACATTTTATTATGTTTGTTGTCTGGTGTCTACCTCATTGGCCTCCTTATATACTATTAGAATAGTATATAAGCTATATATACTTAATATACTATTAGCAGTAAATAAGAGAAGTCTTGAAGTGTTGCCACAGTGCTAGTCATTTCTGCTAGTAATAGGAGTTGATGAGCAGATCTGTACTGCTCATTTCTGTTCAAGTCCTACTCCCAAAGATGCTTTGCTCTCTCATTCTCCCCTCCCACTACATTTAAACTAACAAACCAGGTTTTCTTTCTGTCGTCTCCATCCATCCCAAGAGCTTTGATCTCCAAAGGGAACATGCCAGCACTGGCAGTGTTCTCATTTTAGAGGAAACTTTGATATTTCAAATTTATTTTTGTTGTGTGTCTGAATGACAGCAAGCATTTTCAATTGTTTTAGTTTACCGAGAAAAAAAAAAAAAAAACCTCTCAGGTCAGGTTAGCTTATTTAGATAGAAGTTTAAAGTATCATTTGCAATTTTATTTTCTTCTTCTTTTATTTTCTTACACAATTTTTTAAGTGCTTCCTAACAAAAATAAAAACAAACCAACAAGAAAAAAGTTGCTTGGAAACAAAACAGTGAGCTGCTTGTTATAGCAGTAATCAATCACGATGAATTCATATTTTGCTTTCATATTTTCAAATGAAACTCACTGGAATGTTCACAAACCCACAGAACATTCACATTTTTAATGTAAATGGCATTTTTTGGTGGAAAGAACATTCTGATTGATATTTCCTTGAATAGTGGAAGCTACCAAGGACTAGTGCCATGTCTTCTTGATATTTCTCACCTCCTGATCCTCATCAGCCTGGTTCACTGGAAATGTTTGAGCTTCAATGGTATTAGCAGACGAACAGTACTCCATCGTGGATTATATACTTATGTGTCTGTGGTAGGTTGGGTAGCATCCATCACCAAAGCCATCCCCATCGCCCTGTACAGCACCAGAGCTGATCCCACTTGAATTATTTCCCTTTGTCTCAAGAAACCTCCCTTCGCTGCCTTGTTTTTCCCAAACCTGAAAAATACAAACAGTCCATGGGCAATGCTGTGCTAAGCCAGCAGGAGGTGCTCCTATAGCAAGAAAACCTGCCCAGCAGAATAAATTATAGATATGTGGCACCCAATTTCCCTGCCGTTACAATCTAAGACATGTTTGGCATAATAAAAAAAGGAGTTTTGGTATAGCAGGGAAACTGGTTTGAGCTATCCCATTGCAGGAGCCTAAACAGTTGCAGTATTTTTCTTGTTTTTAAGTTATTGTAATCAAGCATATTGCAAAAGTGGAAAAAAATAAGTGAAAATATGTTATTAGGTCCTAGTAGACTTGCAATTTCTGAATTTCTTTTACAAATGCCCATAGAGTATTCCGTCTTTATCCTCCCAAGTCTCTGAGAATAACACATCAAAGAGCATGTTTGCATTTCTATAATAGATAACAGCATTGACATAAGCTTCAGGGTTCATACAAACTATAAACTGAATTACCAATCTCCTATCTCACATATTTATAAACTGTAAGTCAAGCCTGAAGAAAAAAAATCCAACTTCAGGTGAAATAATTATCCTGGAGCTTTTAAACAGTCACTTCTGAACTTTAATCTGAATTCTGGTGGACATGAATTATCCTTTTGGTTTGCACCAGCCTCTGTTCATGTAGCAGAAGTCAGGCAGTAGCCTGAAAGAACATAATTTCCCTTATTTATATGAACCAGAAAGCTCACACATAAAGGGCTTGGAAGAAACCAGGCACCTTGCAACCTTCTTTTAGATGAAAGCATCAGTAAAGCCACAGGACCTTGCCTAAGTGTAGCAGACTAAATCTTGTCATGAGACCACAAGTAAGCAAGCAATAGGTATACCCTGGCATTGTGTTAAAAAACAAAAAGTCAATGAAAGCAGTATTTCTGCTCTTGCCAGGTGCCAGGCTGACTCACCTGAAGCACAGGACTGAAAGCACTGTTCTGGAGTGAGACGCACCTCCATGAAGGACAGCATGTAAAGATGGGGTGAGTCAGTTGCACAGCAGCCCTCTGTGCAACTTGAAAACAAAGCCAAAGGGAAAACACTGCTGAAAAGATTATTGTACCATCACACACCATTACTTGAAAAGGGAAACCAAAAGCCAGTACTGAAAAGCCAGTATACCTTCTGGAACTTAAGTTCTGGTCTGATGCATCAGCTCAAGCCATAGAGCAGAGACCTTCAGAAGATCTTTGCTGCTTTGCTGTTTCGCAGGCACAAAAAGAGGGGAAAGAAAAGGTGTTGGAGGAAATAACAGTGAGGTGTTCTTGGGTAGTCTTACAAAGAGCAGCTGAAGCTGGAGATGGACACATTTGTTTACAGACTTCATACAAAACCAGCAGCTCCAATTTTGTATGTGAGTTTCTCAGAAGGGCAGAAGGTCCTTTGGTTCTGCAGTATACAACAAGGTGGAAGCATTCAGGACATGAAAAAATAGGGAAGCTTTATTATGGTTTTGTGATGAGAAATCAGACCTCTCCTCTCAAGGACCTTCTTTCTTCAAGAGCCTCTCAAGGTCCTTAAGAAACTTACCTTGTCAGAAATAGCATAAATTTTTCATCTTACAGACTTTACACCGTATCAACCTTACAGTCTTCCCAAAGTACGCAGAGGAAAAACCGATTTTTTTGCACCATCCCCTGTTGCATCATGCAGACACTGGAAATCCAGTAAGTCCATGATTTTTAACTAACGTGCAAATGAAACAAACTGTTTTTATGTCAGATGTAGGATGAGAAGTTTCTCTAACATGGTTCTAATTCACTGAGCATTTTGTAATGTAAAAACCTCTCCTGACAGACAGAAGTGATTCCAAACCAGACCAAACCAGACCTGAAGTTTTGGCGTACAGTGACAAAAACAGCCTGCAAAATTACTTTTTGTAGAACTACTTAGCCTCATAAACATGATCAATTCATGTTCGCTCAGCACCGCACCAATATGTACAAAATTGGCACTAGGATTTGGGGTCGAGTCGGCGAATGGATTCTCGTGACAATGGCAGCATTCACAAGCTCTGTCAACGCTGCATGGTTTATTTAATTCAGCAAACACTTAGCTTTGGCGGCAGAGAACAGCAAAGCAATGCAGACAGAAATATTAAGGTAGAAGTGCAGAGAAAATTTTTCTCCTGGCTAGACTCTGTCTAGATTCAAAGGGAAATTGGGGGGGTGCAGGGGAGAGGGATTTTTTTGTTGCTGTTGTTTCTGGGTTGTTTTTTTCTGAAACAGAGACCTGTTCTTGTGCTGCAAAGTGGCAGAAACATGAGGTGAGGTTCATTAAGCGATGAAGGCTTGGCAGCTGACAGATCATGGGACAGATTCAGCTCAGCCTCTTTAACTTTGTTCCTTGACACATTGGAACTGTTTTATTTTTTGCTTCGGAAATATTATCGAAGAGGATCAATGCATGGGAGAGTAGTATGTTCAGCTTGTGGGAATTGGAGACGGCACTGAATAGATGCTCAAAATAGCAGTGGAAAGTACTTGCTTCTTGAATAGGTTAGTATTTAAAGAATTGGACTGCGCGAGTGAAAGATGAAAAACTGTTTCAGAAGAATGTGCAACAAGCCCTTAAAATTGAAGTTTATAAACAAGAGCCCCTTTGTTCAGTCGTGCTGTTTCGTTTGGGGTTTGGAGGCTTTTTTGTTCATTTCTGGATCCAAATTGGCTTAAAAGAAACTAAAAATAAATCTTGTTCCAAAATCTTGCTGAAAAAATATTTTTGTTACAACACACAAGAAAGGACATGAGCTTGATGGAGAAGATACATCTGGACACTTCCCATGTCAAATGATTTCCAAACTTGCTACCATCACAGGAGTCAGTAAGATTTTCCTGTATACTAGGGAAATCACAGAATCACAGAACTGTAGGGGTTGGAAGGGACCTCCAGAGATCATCGAGTCCAACCCCCCTGCCAAAGCAGGTTCCCAACATCAGCTCTAAAGTGAGGCTGATCACTAACACAGGGGTGCAATCACTGAATATTCCTGGTGCTTCCATTTGACATCTTGCTGACAATTGTTATATTTTGATCTCCAAATGACTTGCAGCTTTTCTGCCTGCACTTCTCCACAACCATCACTGCTGGTGAAGGTCCTGGAGCCAGATATTATGCAGTTGAAAAGAAGAAGGTCTCCAGGGTACGCAATCTGCTGTGAGGCTTCTTCAGCTTTTTGGAGACGTCTGCCCTGCTTTTCCTGAGGAGCATCAGCAAAGCCTCTTCTCCCTCCTGCCGTACTGCAGGGAATGTATATCTGCACTACAGTCAGCAGTGGTGGGGCATTGAAACAGGAGGGGTCAGGTGGGGTTCTGAGACAGGAGCTGGGCTCGCAAAGTTGAGTGCGCATCTCTGTGTTCTTCTAATGGTTTCATTTGGCTTAAGCACTGACTTCAACATGCCCTACAAACTTAGAGAGCTGTCCTTACAGTCCGTGCGTGCGCATTAAGTGAAAGGCATTAGAATACCTGCAAAATTCCTGCCAATAAAACTTTCCCTGTACATTAGCATGTCTGAATGGCCAGGCTTAACTCACCATCATTAAACAGGTCAGAAACCCTCTAGGTTAAGTGGAAACACAGAATCAAAGAATTGTTTGAGTTGAATCCTTAAAGGCCATCTAGTACAGATCCCCTGCAACGAGCAGGGACATCTACAGCACAATCAGGTTGCTCAGATCCATGTCCTGCCTGACCACCGCTCTTGGTAACCCATTTATTGTAGTAAGAATGGTTCATCACATATCCCCACCAGGCAGCACAAGTTGCTTTCATAAATGGAAACTTGTGTTCCCTTTCCTTCCCGTGGAGAAGGTTGGAATCTTCCCCACAGGAAAATCACTCACAGCTTCGCAACTTGGCAGTGCTATTGAGATGAAGACATCTGCTGTCCCCAAAACTCAAGTGGTACTGCACATTGTATTGCATTATATAGGTGAAATGAATGTTCTGACTGGGTGCTCTGAGCAAGCACACCGAGGCCATCACCAGGCTTCCCTTGCCCTCTACATGAGCTAATAGAAAATAAGCAACACTTAAGAATTAAAATAAAACATATATATTTACTATTAGTGACTATCATGGACCCTCAGTGTTCCCACTGCCAAGCCATCAAGGCTCAGTATGTGCATAATGACTAACAGATACTGAAGTTGGTGTCTACTTCAACACTTTCGTATCTCACCTCCAAAGCCCTTCAGACAAGTGCTGTGCACTGCAGCACCAACACAGGCACAAGTGGCAGCCCTTCCTTCATCTGGAAGATCCCTCTGCACTGCGGCTGTATCTAGTCCTGTTTGTGACACAACACAAGCCAGATGGCAAGGATGAATTTTAAACAACTGCTGCCAGGACTGCTGGAAGCGTGCACCTAGAAACCCTTTCATTCTCTCCTGTGATGGAGGCCTAGAGATTAGGAATGAGCAAATGGCCTTCTTTGGCTGTTTTTTCTCTGTTTTTCTGTGGAACAACTGACATCAAACACTTGTAGGTCTTGATCAACACTGTTGTTTTCTTTGCTGGTGTCATGCCCCAGTCCCATAAATATAAGACCAGAAGATAGTAATCAACCTTGGGGCAATTTTCAGCCCATCCTGCTATTGCACATAACTTTCAGGCAGAAGGGCCTGTGCCCACAGTCCATCTAGCACAAGGAGAAAAATGCCCTAGAGGACACTGTGAAGCCTGTGTCATGTCTCTGGTCAGGCCTAGGACTAAGCCTCTACGAAGCTGCACTGCCAGAGCTGAACCAATTCCAGCCAGATCTAGCAAGCTTTTTCAGCCCTGGGATTGCCTGGGAGCTGCCTTCAAGGATTTTATCTCCTTTCTTTCCCTTGTCTTTCCTGGGAGCTAGGCAACACACATGCTTTTGCCTGGTGGGACCACCTAGGAGCCAACTGCTGTCTGACTTCCCCAAATCTTTTGCATAAAGCAGCTTACCTAACCATCCCTCAAAGCCTCTTCGCATGCTTCCCGTTGGTCTGCCTCCATAGGCTGCCAGAGATCATTTCTAACACACTCATAACAGCTCCTAACATCCTGTTTCAGTGTCTACATTCAAAAACTCTTGATGTGTGAGGTTGTAGAGAATCTCAAACTACCTTAAAAACACAGCATAAAATTAAAGAATTAACTGCTCATAGCTCCCAGCAGGGAATCCAGTAATTAATATATAGCTTAATCTACGACTTCTCCAGGCTCTGGCACTTTGGCCTGCAGCCCCTTTGTTTTAATTTTTCTCACTAAAGATAGTACTCCTCTAATGCAAAATAATCTGGTGAATCCTCTGCCTGTATCAGGGCTAAATGTGGAGTTTGCTGAGAAAAAAAAAGGCAGTTCAACACAACAAGGTGTTTGCTTTCATTCGAGGGAAACCATAAAAGTTTACTGAAATTCAACTGAAAATGAACGTAAACCCCACTTAAAAATAATATTCCTTGTTATTGAATATTGCTTTTGTTATGGTGAACATTTCATGGATGATCTTTTGTTAACATACGATACCGAGCCACAACTTGTCTGAATGCCAGTGTTACCTTTACATAAATATAAATACCATGCAACATTTCTGTTCTTTTATAAAGATTTTTGTATGAAATGCTATCTAGATACTTCATGACCAGCAAACATAAATAAATGTTATTAAAATTGGTCTTGGCTGAGAGGGAGGTCTGAAAGACTGAATTCCTTGTGGGAGAGGCAAATTAACCAGAGAAAGTTTTATTTCACTATCAACATAGTAGTGGCATGCACACATCAGCTGGTATTAATCTTGGTTATGGCTTGAGGCTAGTGACTGATGGCATGCTATAAATTCAAATTTGGAAGGGAAAAAAAAGGTGATCCTCCTGATTCATGCATTTAAACTCATTTTAAGTTGGATCAGATTGCAGATATCTGACTTCTACGTAACAGCAAGTGTTTGGGCCAGTTTCCACAGTTTTGGTTTTTCCATTCTGCTTTCTGCTGCGTTATCTTCCTGGTGCCAGTACGGACTTCCTGCAATTGGAGGTTTCGGGACTTTTTGAGCTGGAGGTTGTACCTGAACGGCCGTGTTTCATAGCCAAAATGAATTTGTCTAATCCTTTTCAGAATCCATTTATAACTCAGTCCTCCATAACATTCTATGGCAAGGAACCTCATAATTTAATTACACGTTGCATGAAAAGGTACTGAAATTAGTAAAAGTTATTAAAGTCTTTTAGCCCAGGAGAGCCTTATTAGCTGGCGTCCCTCATTTGTTGGAAAGCCTCGCTGGGCAGGAAGGAAGGGCTGTTGCTGCTGATGGAGGCTTACCCAGGCATGCAAGTTCTGCAATCACTCCTGCTTTTGGCCTGCAAAATCCTCATTGCATTCTTCTGGTGCTCATCTAGTGAATGCTGCTGCAGCTGACTGCTACACAGCTTTTACTGTGCAGTACCTCAGCCAGGCAAATTGATGTCTGTTGTGTCCCAGGGCAGCGGGAGCTGACACTTGAAAACAATATCTACCTCAGGCAGCTTCCTTGGCAAGAAGGAAAATGCGTTCCCCTGGCCCAGCCTCCCCATCTAGCTGCATGTATGGTGGGGACGTGGTCAGAGAGAGGTCAGGGCACTCAGAAAAATCAAGCAGGCATCTTGCACATTCACTGCATCACTGAACTGCTTCAGTGAGCCAGGAGCAGCCTCTCATGTCCTGTGCCAATGGTGCACAGCTGCTGCTGGGGAGCTGCTGCCGATTCTCCTGCCCTCCCACCTCCTTCAAGGGGCCTTCTCTGCAGCTCCCACATCCTGCTGGCAGCGTGGGATGGGCACAGGGAGCTCCAGTCATTAAGAACAAGGCAGAGGCCACCAGGTGCAGTGGGTGTGCAGGAAAGGAACAGTCAGTTCATCTAAAAGAAAGCACCAGTGCGGTCTGATCTGCTCATTAATGATATATTTGGCAGAATATGTTAATTGGGTGAGGTTGAATTCCAAAGTAGGTCTTGCTACAGCCAGGCCAAGGGTTTTTGTGTAAGGATGACTCCTCCACAAATCACCTAGCAGGGCTGTGACTATTAATTATACTCTGTTCCAGCAAGCACCAATAGAAATTAACATTTTCAGCCTGAGGCTTCCAACGATGTGCGCATAAAACCACCAGCAGGAGCCCTTTTGTAGGGTCAGCTCTGTGCCATGGGGCTCTGGGGGCATTGGCAGGAGGCGGCCAGGGCTTTGCACGTCCACCAACGCTGTGCATCCTGGCTCTCTGCAATGGGGAAAATATCATCAGTCCTGGGCAGGTGTAACAGTTAGTTATTCAGGAGAGGAATTTCTGCCCCTATGAAAGCAGGAAGTGTTGATGTAAATGCGCAAAACTGCTACTCTGCAATTAAAAGTCTTTCCTTTGGCCAGCATCTCTTCTAAGCGCAGTATCCAACAGAACTACTGAAGTTCTGGTATCCACAGGCCCTCAGGGATGCGGTGCTCCCTTTGAACATCCCAGAGCAGAAATCCCTGCTGGGGGCAGCGAGCAGCCATGCTCCTGTCTGCCTGTCCCTGCAGCACGAGGCACAGGCTCCACTCCCATCCTGGCCACCCCTTTCATCCCTCCACACACTGCGCATTATCTGATCTGATGAGTCATCGGAAATCATCCCATCATTGCATGCTCAATGAGGCGAGGGCTCGTTAGCAAGCTACTTTGTGTCACCACTTCTTCCCATACACCGAGTGTTTCCCCTGCATTTTAGGATGCTTTAGGAAAGCAGCTCCTAAACTGCTAACCCTTTTATCTCAAAATAAGATAATCAAACGTGTTTGCGAGAGCTGCGCTAGCGACGCCTTCATCTAAACATAAGTTCTTACAGCAAAAACACACTGGTTGGATTTGCCTGCTCAAATCTCACAAAGCCCCTGTTGTAGCACAGGAAAGAAAACCTCACTCCTTAAACATGGTAATTCTGGGTAAGAACATTAATGGCAACCCAGAACTGGAAAGCTGGATGTGTAAATTAAAAAGCAAAAATCCCAATATCCTAATACCTATTACATGCAATCTCTATCCAAGTAGCTCTAAATGAGGAACACAGGTTGCTCTCTGATAGAGCTGCAATAAACCCCCAACAGGATGGCATTACAAACCAGCCCACCTTTCAGAAAGAACCAGCACCACGGAGCTTCCCAGTCCGGCAGATGTTGCTCCCTATTTGTCTTCTACTCCACTCAAAGCACCTATCTGTGGCACAAATAATGCTGTGGAACAGAGAGAACAGCATCCCAGAGCTTCGTTTTCCCAATCCCGGTTAGGGACCACCTGACTGGTATGGCAGAGGAGAAAGGGTGCTTTGCTCAGCGCCCCAACCACCCACGCTCCTCCTTTATTCCCGGCAGGAGGCGTTTGGGAGGTCAGCCCATGGATTTCGATTTCTACTCGAGATTGCTCAGTCGCATCACCTTGCAAAGGGGCTACGGGAGAAACAGAAAGGGGGGGGGGGGGGGGCTGGACACCTCCGCCTCTCAACGCCCTGAGGCCGCGGGGGCAGCGCTCCACTGGGGCCGGGCCGAGGGCGGCAGCGATGGGACGCGCCGTCGGGCGGAGCCGCTCGGCTGCGCGGCGCTTTGAAACAAAAGGGTGGGCTTTTTCTTTCTTTTTTTTTTTTTTTTTTTCCCCTTCTTTCTCTCCTTTATTTATTTATTTATTAAATTTCCTCTGGAGAGGAACTCCGACAGCCTTTATAAAATGGGAGATTTTATTTTTTTCCTCTCGGAGAAAACCCGCTCCATCCCTCCTCTCCCTCCCCACCACGCGCGCCGCTCTCCCCCGTAGCTCCGGGCTGGCACGCGTCCAGGCGTCAGGATTTTTTTGGGTATTATTTTTATTACGACGACGGCGATGATTTCCCTCTATTTCCATGCACATTTCGGCTTCGGCTCCCCAAACTCTTTGATCTCCCCCGCTGTCTCCTTACCCGGAAGAAAACCCGGGGCCGGCTCAGCTGGGAGCTCGGCGCACACGTGGGCGCCCTGGCGCGCCTCCATGCTCCTGCCAAATTTAGGCGCACAAAGGGCCCGGGGGGACCGGCGGGGGGGGGATGAAAGGGGCCGCCGGCGGGACATCAAAGCGCCGCCGCCCCGCCCCGCTCCCGCCCTCTCCTATATAGGGGGCGCCGCTCCGCACGCAACCGGGGGGGCTGCGAGTGGGGATCGTGGGTTGTGTGCTTATGTCTCCCTTCCTTCCCCGGCAGTAGGGCTGGGGTAGAGCGGGGCCGGCCGTCGGGGCTGCAAAACAAAATGATCGTAAAATAATCGTTAAAAAAAAATTATTATTATACATCCCAATTGCTGAAACGGCCAAACGAAGCTAAGAGGTGTGCAAAAATGGAAAAAAAGAAAAAAAAAAAACAACAACCAAAACCTCACGACATCCTGCTATAACGCAATTCTGCGTGCGTATAAAAAACAGGATGCTCAAAACCCACTGATGTGCAGAAGGACCGGGCAGGTCTTGCAGTGCTGTCCCGGAGGAACGCCCGCGGAGCGCCGTGCGGTGCTCGGGGTGGCTCATCCCGTCCCCGTCTTTCTGCTCCCGCTTTCCTCGTCTGTTTCATTCTATTCTCGCTCGTCCCTCCCGCCGTGCCCCGCTACCTTCTCCCGTCCTCAGCCCTATTCCTTACGGAACCGTCCGGGGGAAGCGGTGCGGAGGCCCCGCGGCCAACGGAGCGCACGGACGAGGTACGGGCTGGGCACGGTGCGCCCCGGCGACGGGGCCGGAATGGCGGGGAGCGGTGGTCCGCAGGATGCCCCGCACCGAACACAACGAGTGGCGTCGCTCCGATGTTTCCCAAGTGAGCGCGTCGGATGCTTTTGTTTGGATTTTTTCTTTAATTTTTTGGTTATCGACAAAATCTTTCCAACGCGTGTTCGCTCCCAACGGGGCGGAGAGGGGCACCGCTCCCGCAGCGCTCCCGGCTCCGCACGAGCGTACCCGCACGGCGGCCGTCTCGGCAAACTTTCCCGGGGCCCGGCCCGGCCCGGCCCCCTTCCTGCTCCCCCCCCCCCCCCCGCTGCCCCCATCCCACCGCCCCCCGGTGTCACTCACGGCGGTGGCGCCTTTCATCTCCGCCGCCCCCGCCCCTCCCCGACGGCTGGGGCGGGGGGGTTCGGTTCGTCCCGCGCAGCCCCGCGGCCTCCCTACGCCGTTCCCCCCGCGGCGGGCGCCGAGCGCGGAGGCAGCAACTTGGCGAGGACTTCGCGGGGTTTTTTTAATTTATTTATTTATTTTTTTTCCCCTTCTTCTCTCCTCCTCCTCCTCTCTCGCCTCCTCCCTCGCCTCCTCCCCCGCCGCTCCTCCCGCTCCCTTCCCGCGGCGGGCCGGCGGCCGCAGCAGACGCCGCGCTGCCGCGAGGATGCCGCAGCTGCCGGGGGCCGGGGGCGGCGGGGGGGACCCGGAGCTCTGCGCCACCGACGAGATGATCCCCTTCAAGGACGAAGGGGACCCCCAGAAGGAGAAGATCTTCGCCGAGATCAGCCACCCCGAGGAGGAGGGCGACCTGGCCGACATCAAGTCCTCGCTGGTCAACGAGTCCGAGATCGCGCCCGGCGCCGAGGTGAGGGGCCGGGGGGCAACGAGGAACGGGGAGGGGCGGCCGAGCCCCGCGGTGGTGGCCGGGCCCCGGCAAAGGCCCCCTCGGCCCGGCCGGGCTCGGCGCGGCGCGAGTCCCGTGGGGCGGGCGGCGGCCCCAGCGCTGCCCCGCACCCCCACGGGCCGTGGGCTCTTGGAGGGGTTCACATTGAACTGTCGGGAAGAAATCCACGACGCTAAAACAACTTCGGAGAGAGCCGCTTGTCGGTGTTCCTGCCTGTTTTCCCTTTTTTTTTTTTTTTTTTTTTTTTTTAATATTTTAATTGTTTTTTTATATATATATTTTTTTCTCTCTCCTCCTCCCCCCCTCCCAAATATGCAGTAACGAGGGCAATCTTATTTTCCTTTTGCATTTTGGTACCCATTGGGCGTTTCGGCCGCCGGAGCTCGGCGCGTTCCCGCACGCCGCCCCTCGGGCTGCGCTCTGCCCGGTGGAACCAGTGGTGCTGCCCCGCGCCGTCACTGTCCCGTCTTTTGAGGCGGACGGGCGCAGCGAACACCCTCACAGTGACTTCTCTTTTCCTTCCTCCTCTCCGGTGCCGGATTCCCCGCGGCCAGGTTTCCAGGCAGACTCCAGCACAGGATTCCTATCATGACAAGGGCAGGGAGCACCCCGAGGAAGGTGAGAACCGCGTGTCCCGTGTGCTGCTCCCACCTTCGGGCTGCAGTCCGTGTCTGAATTCAGTGTCTGTTGGGGATGGGAGAGTGCTGGGGGAGGAGGTGGATGCGCTGAGCGTTTATCTCCAGTGACCAAATGGTTGTCGAAAAAAAGACTGATAAGGAGGCCACATGGATCCTCGCTGAAGAAATCACTGTTTTTAGGATGTTGGCTTTGACACAGCACAGCCAGCTGTGTTGGGGAGCAGTGTGATTTCCCGCTAATGCATGGTGCCCCTTAAGCCCCTAAGCCTCAATCCGAGCAGCTCTCCTGCTCTCTGTAACACACCAGTGGTTTGTTGTGGCCAAAGAAATAACAAAGTTTGTGGAATATTGCTTAGAGAGCCGGGCATGTGTACAAAGAACGAGTGCTGTGAAGGACAAAGGCTGTGCTTAATGTGCAGTGGTTATGATCACGGGCTGAAGGAGGTCATCACCTCCACAAGAGTGGGACGCAGCTCAGCCCCAATGCCTGCCGGGACCCTGTGGTTCCTCACAGAACTGGGCACTGCAAAGCCGAACAGCTGCAATGTCTGTGCTTATGGCCGTGAGGGAAGATCAGCTCTGCGCAGCTCTTTCTCCTTTTGCATCCTCTGAAAAACTCACCTGCAGGCGGTCTTGCTGCCCAAACCTGTCCCTTTGCAGGACCCGGAGCCAAGCAATTTCCCCACAAAATCACCTCCCCCCCTAGGCTCTCCCTCCCTGAGGCTGTTCAGCAGCCTTGGCCCTGGGTTTGCCCTGTGCCAGCCCTGCCCTGTGCTCCTGGTTAGGAGAGGAGGGGGTGATTGCCCCTTGTTCTCACCATCTTCTCCCTCCCCTCCTAGCAGTGATGGGGGGAAGCCATGCTGGCAATGTTTCCCAGCCCAGCATCCTAGAGGGATGTGCGACATGGGGGAAAACTGCTGCTTGAGGAACACGATGTCAGTGCTGGTGTTTCTGCCTACTCTGGAGGGGACTGGCGAGATAAATGAGTTGCTCTGAGGGTGTGTTGCATTGGCCCCTCACAAAGTGCAGTGACTCCTTTAAGAATTAACTCTTCTTCAAAAAAATGTGGTTACAAATTGCTGGGACTGCTTTCTGCCAGAAATAATTGCCATAAGCAAGGGAATGTTCTCAGGCAGAATGTTTCCGTGAACGCACAGTACCTGTTTAAGTGCTCTGAGGTGCACGCGTGGGGAATAACACCCTCATTGTCTCCTCTTCCGTAGGAAAGCATCCTGACGGCGGCTTGTACAGCAAGGGACCATCGTACTCTGGTTACTCGGGGTATATCATGATGCCAAATATGAACAACGACCCGTACATGCCTAACGGATCTCTGTCGCCACCCATCCCCAGAACAGTGAGTTCTCTCCCCGAAGACTTTTCGGGGTTCCTCCATCGGTCCCACAGCGTGTGGCCGCAGCGTGCGTTCGGGCTGTGGCAGTGTCGGTCGGTCGCGGTCCCGGTGGAAGAGCCGAACCCCGTGACGAACCGCAGCGCTCGTAGCGGGGCCGGGGGAGTCCTGCTTTACACTGTGGGATAATGTGCGGTGGGGTGATGTAAATGCCGTCTTTGTAGTCGCGAGGACAGATGTGAATTTTCTGGCGTTAACTCTTTGTTTGTTGAGGAGTCTCGAGGGCTGCAGCAGGGCTGCTCAAACTGCCTGTCAGCGAGATGAAAAGGCTCGCTCCGCTTTTTGCCGCCAGATACGGTATCGCCGGCTGCTGATTGACATTGATGTCCGCCATCGGTTGCTCCATGCAAAAAGGCTTTGTGCATCGGGGAGCAGCGCTCGGGATCGGCTCCCTCCCCACGGCACGCAGCATCACACTGGGGATTGGGGCAGCCGCTGCTAGCTCTGGGACGGTCTCTCTTCTCACGGTGCTGTAGGTGCCTTTGCGGATGGATCTTATCACACTTTCATTTTTGGATAGGAAATACCTTTATGGATGGATCTTAGTGTCTTTTTAGTTTTGGGTAGTAAATTCCACTGAGTATGTGTAGAGGGTGATGGGAAGACAATATTGTAACGATGATCGTTATATTGTCTACCTATCAATTGTGGAAGTTATATTAGAGTGGAGCAGGAAACAAAAAAATTACAATTTTTTTCCCATCCCTTCCCCACCCCTTGGAAGGGCAGGGAGTGTGCCTTATCCTTGCCAGCCTGATGCAATAAGTCAACCTATCTAATGTCGAGTGGGCAATGGGGAAGGGCAGTATTCCCCCATGCCTCACTCCAGAGGCGGGCGCTGCATGCATGTGACTTCAGCCAAGACGTGATCACAAACCCCACCCATTGCACGAACCCAGAGCTGGAGTTGTAGTGTCATGGATGTGTCTTCAGTCTCCATCTTCTGTACACCTCGGAGCTAGTTTGGAGCAACCTGTCAGAGAAGAGGCTGCCGCTTTTGTTTTCGTGTGATTTAGAACTGAAATGTCATTATTCTTCTTGTGGTGCTGCACCTCCTCTTAATTCTGGTCCAGAAAAAAAACATTAAGATGAACAGTTTACTGTGGGCCTCAGGTACCAGGGAGGACAGTACTTGAGAAGGCAGCCCGGGTGTCTGCAGCTTCAGGCACCAAAAGTTTTTCCAGATCCTCATGGTGCTGTGTGGCTGCAGGCACTGAAGCCCCACTCCTCTGCATGCTTCATTTCTGCTGATAAGTAGGGAGAGCTCCTTGAGGAGAAATAACCCACACAGAAGCATTTTACTGCTGCTGTAACATTTCTGAAGTCCTGTTAGAGGCATGCACCTTCTTTTTGTTTTTTTAAGCCGTGTCTCTCAGACATGTGCAGGAGCATGCTCCGCTGGGGATATGAAGATTTTGCATCTCAAGTGCATCGAATTGCTGTTCCTACCGCACTGTCAGTCTGGGTCCCATCTCGCTGGCCCTGGCACAGCTGCTTTGCATGCTGTCCCCATCCCACAGCCGGGGATTAGCATCCCTGTCACTCCGGCCCTTCCGAGGCATTGGATTCACTTAAGAAAATTGCATTCAGAATAACTTAATCTAGCAAGCCAACGGCTTCTATTTTGAGACTTGGATCTTGTGGATGTGTTTATTTAGCTTGGGTTTCCCACTTCAAAGGAATCTGTCCTCTCAGCAAGAAAGTGATTGAGCACTTAAATAAAAACGTATTCATTCAATCTTTGGGGCTGAACGAAAAGTACAGTAGGGAGCTAATGCGCGTGCCAGCTTTGCTGATCGGCCAGGGATCGTCCCCACAAAGGGGAAGAAACGCGGTCAGAGCTGCTCCAGAGGAGTCCGTCCCTGCTGTCTGCTATGGGGAGTTGGGTTCTGGGTATCTTGGTATGTCATCTTCAGAAGTACCTAACCACTCATGCAGAAGCAGAAGTGCACGATGATGGAGCTGGAAGGTGTCCTCACTGTTCATCTGTTCTCTCTGTGTGTCTGTGAGTGTAGGTGATGTTGGAGCAGGAGGACCTTGGTCAGCAGGCACTGCAGGTGTAAAGTGACATGGCTGTAATGGGATCTTTGTCAGATGGGCAGTGGGACTGGAGCAGTGGGCACGCAGTGATCGCCAGCAGCTGATTTTGGTGCCTCTGGGATGGAGAGCAGCGCACTTCAGCAAGGTGTCCTGTGGAATGTGCTTCTGGTTCATGCTCCCTGTGGCATCACCTGCTTGGGAGCAGCCTTGAGACTCTATGTCCACTATTTTCTGCTTCTTTCTGTGTTTCAAAACTGCCTCTTTTTGTGACCGCATCTCTCCACAGTTTTAGCTTATCTTTGTGTTTTGATCTTTCTTTGAATCATAGGATCATTAAAGTTGGAAAATACCACTAAGGTAATTCACTTCAACCATCAACCTGTCCCCACCATTCTCACTGAACCGTGTCAGTCAGTGTGGAAAATTTTTATTTCAACATTCTTTTCCTCTCAAAGCTGAAATAGAACATCATACCAAACACTGTGAAGGACAGTGTCCAAATCTTGCATAAATCCACCATTAAAAAAATTGCAATTTGGAGCACAAAATTAGACGCATCAGTATTTTCCAAATGAATGCCATGCCTGGTGAGAATTTATTTCCCCTGCAGTTGTGCTAAAATGCAGATAAACTGCATCTAATGGTGGAGGTGTGTTCAGGTGGTGCACTGCTACCCTCTTGCCAGGTAGTAAATGCCTGCAAAGTCTGGCTGTGGGATGCCCTGTCCGACAGCACATCAGGTCGGGCGATGCTCGTGCTCAGCATAGATGGGAAGAGCAGTTTCCCTGCCCTGGGAAGGGAAGCTTTTGGTTTTGCTGTCCTGTGACATTGTAACACTGAGTTACATCAGTGCTGTTCCAGCTGCCTGGCTCTCTGCTGTGTGCTGCTGGCATTTAACCTGACAAGTGAGTTGGAATGGATCAAGTTGGGTTTGGAAAAATTGTTACCCAAATCCCTCTCTTTCCCACACACTTTATTCAGTATCTTCAATACCCATGGAATAGGGAGAAGAGGAGGCTGTAATGGATTTAACGAGAAAAAATGAAAGAAACACAAAAAAAGCTTAGCTCTTAAGTTTGTGGTTTTGTTGTGATTTCTTTTCCTCTTTCTGTTATTTTGAGAATATTTCTAAGGCATCGAGACCCTGCTTGAGATGTAAATCTCCATGAGGAAAACTCATAATAGCTGCAAAAAAAATGCCAATTTGTTAGGCAGCTCCTCCGCCAGTCTGACAGCGTTCTTAGGCTGGCAGCAAACTACACTCCTTATCAGAGTGACCTGTGGCAGATGGCGTCATACTTTGGAGTAAGGAATATGAAGGCATTCTGGGAGAGCTGGTCAGCTTGATCTGGCTGTAGGTGCCCCTGTTCATTGCAGGGGAGTTGGCGTAGATGACATTTAAGGGTCCTTCCCAACTTAAACAATTCCATGATTCTATGAAATGCTGTCTGAATCAGAACCTCGTTAATGAAAGGATCTCCCAAAACAGCCTGTACAAAAAGCGTTTCCTCTTACTCCAAAGCCTGTAATTTTTTCTTTGTTTTGTTTTGTTTCTAGGGATGTGTGTAAGTGAGAATTTTGCAGACTAATTGGGCAGATTGAGAAGTATCATTGCATCAGGAAATCTGGCTTAGACAAAGCTGGTTCGATGACTCTTGTGTTTGGGTTTTTGAGGGGAGTGGGGTTACACAGAGGTTTTGTGGAGCTTCTCCTCCAGGTCCTGCTGCATAGCTGCAGGTAAACACATCTTGTTTGTCAAATAGTTGTGTTCAATGTCCAAAATATCCTGTTTTGCTTAAAGAACTTTTCATCCTGATGTCTTCTGGACAAAGTGTTTTCCAGGGTCAGACTTGCATTCTTGCTCTGGAGGCAACAATTTCTAGCCATGAAGCCCTTAACACACAGGTTCTGTGGGCTGGCTTTGAGCTGTCCCCTATCATCTGTTCCTTGCCTCTGTGTCACTGCTGGGTGACTTCACACCGCAGGGCTGGGCTGCTTGAGGCTGGGATGTGAGCCTGGGGTCAGTGCAAGTTGCTAGGCTGTGGCTGGGCTGAGGGTGGAGCAAAAGTATGTGCCTGTGCAATTAAGCATGAAATAGGTAAGTTCTTTGGATAATTACCTGGCGCTGAGTTGAGCTTGAGGACATGACCCATGGGAATGGCTGTGGGCTGGTAAGCTGTGGGCAGATGGAGGGGAGATGTCCACCTGGTCCCCCAGCATGAAATAGGGCCACAGGCTGAGACGACTTGTCTGGAAACAGGGAGCCTGATGAGAGATGTTCAGGAGGTGATGGCAGGGGTGGGAGCAAAATACATAGCTTCTGAGCATCCTTTGGGAACCCATCTGGATGACAGCTCCTCTCTAAAGATATGTTTTTATGGTGGTGCTTCTTTGTCTTGTCTTGCTTTCATGAAGACTAACCAGAAGTCTGAGAAAGTAAAAACTGGAATGTATGCGGAGTAGGGACTAAGAGAAGTTCTCAACACCTCTATCTGATTAAAAGCAATGCTGATAAGAAGGAAGTTCCTGGCAGTGCTGGCTTGCCTGTTTTGTACACTGTCTTGCCATAAAGGACCAGAGAATTCTGATGAAGTTTTTAAGAAAAAGCAGGGAGGAACTTAAAAAAAAAGAGTGTAAAAACTTTTTGTCAAAAAGCACATTTTGATCTTTTCCCTTTCTATTCCCTGCCACTCCAGCAGCACCAGTATCTTCCCCCTCTTCTGTGTCTCATATTTATTGCCACACAGGGATGCAGGCTGCTTGCTCCCAGCACCGTGATGTGGACTTTTACTTCTTTCTCAGTCCCTCTGTTAGAAATCCAGCACAAATGGGACCAGATAATGAGCACGGCGCACTCCCTCCCCTGGGAAGCTGCTGTCCATCCTGTGCTCCTCCAGCTTCTGAGCTCCTTCAGCATCCAGGAAAATAAGCAGCAATTATAGTGAAAAGTACTTTTTCATCCCAGTAATGGCTTGATACTGAGAGGCAGGGTTGCAGCATCGCATGGACCTGACTTCTGATGCTGTTTCAGAAACCTCTGCGATGCTATATGGATTGCCCGCTGGGGTTGGTGTTTGTGTGCCCATGCCTGGGGCTCCTGATGGAATGGATGGACAGACAGACAGAGGAGCAGGATGTTCTAGCACCCTGGCAGCTGGCAGCTCTGGCACCTCATGCTCCTCCTCAGCGCTGCTTTGTGGGCATTTTCTTGTCCTCAGAGCAGGCACTGAAGCCACAGAGGAGCGATCTCTCAGGATGTGCAGGAGGAGTAATTCTCTGGGGATGGAGGAAGAGTAGAGGGGCAGAAAAAAAAACAACGAACGCGCGTTGGATTAACATAGAAAAGGCTTCTTTTTTAATGCTGTTCAAAATTGAGCTTTTGTGTTGTGGTAAAGAGATGGCTTGCTATGTTTGCCACCACTTTCAGCCTCAGTGTGGCTGTGTGTGTGCTGAGGAATGGCCAAAGTATCCCTGAGACAGTACCAATGATCCAGGTAGTGACAAGGACGTTGGCTTGGTGTCCACAGGGAAGGAGGGCAAGTCCCTTGCTGCCGTCTCTGAAACGGGGCTGTAATGATTGCAGGGAAAAAGGAGCTCTGGAACAGCAGAAGGCAAATGATGCAGCTAAGAGGAAATTATTTTTATTGTTAATACACGAGTGCTCATAACGTCTAATTCTTTACAGCTTATAATGTTTAATTCTTTACAGCTCATGCTTTATTTACACATTCTTCGCTTCTCAGCACTCTGCACGCCGTAGTGGCAGTGAGCGTATTTCAAAACTACTGTTCAAAATGAATAGAAGTGTTTGTTGAAGCAGCAGCGGTGCTCCGGACAGGAGCGGCTCAGCTGTGCGGCATCCCTGGCTCTGCCTCCCATCCTCCCTGTCCCCTCTCTTCCCACCGGTTCATTTTAAGGCTTCCCTGGAAATGTGTTCCCTGGACAGTGTGGGCGTGTGTTTAATCAAAGCTTGGGGCCGCCTTTCTAGCTATAGAGATTTTTGTCTTTGTGCTCACTTGTGAGGGCAGGGGAGGAGGGGATAGAGGGCAGGAGCATCCAACACCCCCGAAAATAGCTCTGTGGTGATCTTTAAGGCAGCGTTACGGCTGTTGTGTGGCTGGAGCAGAGGAAATCTCAGAAGGAGCTATGAAGTGCTTTATACTTCCAGATCGCTGGTTATCTTCCCAGATAACTGATGAGGATTTAATGCTCGTTCACCACGTGTTGTGCCTGGTTTAGGCTAAGCGAACTGCTGTCAGTTTACTACAAGGAGCTGCAGAGGGAAGCAGCACCCAGGGCATCTGTAGCATTTTGCCTTGCATCAGGTGCTAGAAGTCACTAAATGCACCGTGAGTCACAATATTTTTTCCCGATTTGACTCGCTTACCCAATCATATTTTTACTTCAGCCTTTAGGCTTGAAAAAACATGTGCATAATCAGTTCATTTTGTGTGGTCTAGGCTATAAAAATGCCCCCTCTGTTCTTTCCATATGAAAAACGTGTTTTTAATTTTGGGGAACTTATATAATTTTCTGTGCTTTCTTTTGTATTTCAGATTGAAAACAAATGCTGCCTTCCCCTAACTTTGCATGTTCCAATTACGGAGTTGTGAAAATAAGTCATCCCTCAGCTTTTGTTACTTTAAAACAGCTATCGGTGATGTCAGAGTCAATACTAAAAGCATTAAGAATGCTGGCAGAATGTAATGCAGCTGCAATCCAACATGATGTTGGAAATGGGGTTGAGAGCATAAAGGCTTTCCATATTCCCAGGGCGCACAACTGCTCGCGGCCTTGGCTTTGATCTCTTCAAAGGCTGCTGCCTCCTCCTCGATGGAGAGACTTGGCTGCCACTCGCTCGCATTGAAAAAAGGCAGAGGTCTCTATTCAGGCAGAAATCAATCACTGTGCAGGAACAATTATGTGTAATTCAACCATCATGAAAACAGGACGAGATTATGGGTTTGTTACCTGAGTGACTGCGTGGAGATGGGGAGCAGCGGACACTGGCGTCCCGCTGGCACGCTGCATCTCGGTGACAATTAGGGACATGCGAGCGGTGCAGCGGGCGGGGGCGGCGGGATGACAAATGCTGGTCACGCCGTCCAGCAGAGCAGAAAATGAGGTTACAATTGGGAGATAATGTTTGCATATGTAACCATATTTCAGCAAGCTGGGCAACTTCAGGGAGCGGAGTAGATGGGGTATCATAAACAGCACCGCTGTGCGTGGCGAGCTTTCTGCAACCTCGGCGTGAGAAACCCGGGCCACCACGTCCTAATGAGCTGCCTGCTGGACGCAGCCTGAGGGCAAGAATTTCCTAAAAGAAGCCAGCTCCAGCCCTGAGGGCAAAGGGAGCACATGGGAGCGGGTTAGAGCGCCGTCCCCTCCCTCTGCCTTCCCTCGTCGGAGGGGATTTGTTTCGCCTTGCGGCAGCGCATCCCCCAGCACAGCGTTCTCGGATTTGCATGGCAACGTTTCGGCAGTAGTAGACTGCCAGGGGTGTGACATGACGGTCAAAATATCTTCTGATTTATAATGGCCTCCTTTAATTAGGAACTTGGTGCTTTTTTTGCACCAAGTGAGCAATGGCGCACTGTCTATTAAAAAGGGAAAGAACCGGCGTGCATAGTATCAGCCACAGGAATATTTATTTCAAGTGTTATTGCCTATAAAGTCTTAAAATAGTTTTCCTCCCAAAAAGGCAAAATAAAACACAGATGACTGATTATAGAATGGTATCCCTGCTCAGCTCGGTACATAGGACACGCTTCACCTTTTATACTGCTCATGCCTAGACATCAGAGGCACAAGAAGCTGCTTTGAGTTACAGATCTTCAAACAATAAGTCAAAACAAAAAATCAATCCCTCCAGTCCCTGGGTGCAGTTAGCTAAAGATAAAAGAGAAAAATAAAGTTATGCTAAAGCAGATAGAGGAAAGGAACAGATATGCCAAGGAAACACAGAGGACAAGTGCAGAGCTGAAGTGGGCCCAGTGTGAGCCAACATCAATGAATTTTTATCTTATCAAAAAGTTTTAGGGTTGCCAGTTCATTTCAGACTGGATCACTCTGCTCCAGGGTTGCCTGGAGCCTTGCCTTCAGCACAAGCTGCTCTCCCCACCCTCACACACCTCCTGCGTGCCCCTAAATACCGAGGCAGGGGGCTAGGCTGTGCCTCTCCCTCCCTGCAAAACCACTGCAGACTGCAGCAGTGAACTGAGGGCTCTGAAAAATCCCTTCAAAGATGACTGTGATCTCTGATTAAATGTCTGGTGAAAAATGTGGAATCTCAAACAAAAACAATGAAGGCATTTTCTTATGGTGATATGTTCCCACTTCCCCCTGCCTTGCTGTGCATTTTAATGGTATAGGGATGTTTTTAACATAGGAAAAAAAAAGAGCAGTCTTGTTTATCTTTTTTGATCATTGGCTGATTCATTATATTTTTGATGCCAGCTGTCTTGACTGAATTGAGCACATGGCTCAAGCCTTTGCCTACAAGGAGGAGAGCGTCACACCCCATGGCCCTGATATGTGTCTGGATAGATCCAAGAACACAGAACTAGTTGGGAACACTGATTGGTAGAGGTGGGAAGTCTGACTGATGTCAGTCATGGGACGGCAGATCAGACAGGGACATGTCGTGGCCATAAACAAAGTGCAGGGGACCAGCAGATGTGCTGGGCTGGAGGCGCTGATGCTTGGTGCTGCTGTTGCTGTGGGTTTGAGGGGATTTCAGAGAGCTGCTTGCTAACCTGCTGCTGGCTCTTCTCACTTCAGGCTGCTCTGAGGGAAATGTATGTCACACTTTTCTGTGTAAACAATGACATCAGCTGCTATAGAGATGTTTATAGGATTGCGAACTGAAAGGAGAAGAGTTAATTAATGAGCATAGATGTTACTGTGAATATGGTGTGAGAGACGAGGCCCACAGTGTGAAAAACCAACACCTTCCATCTGATTTCCGTAAGCTGGAAGTTGCCCCACACAGCATAAATGCTCACTCCATTCAAAAAAAAAGAAACAACAACATGTAAAGATGCGTAGCTTGATATCTAATCCCATTCATCCCTGTGTTGATTAAAGAGGTCAAATAAAGAGAATTGCTTTGGTTTTTTTTAGTAGCTATCCCCTGGGTTGCCAGCAGCAGGGGTTGAGCTGGGGCTGGAGCTGTCCCACCAATGCCAGCCTGTTTCTTCTGGTCCTACTGGTTGGTGACATTGTCTGGGCAGAACATCACGTGTGCTGCAAAAGTGCAAGCAGGTCTGTGGCTTGGCAATGGAAATGCCAGGTGTGGGACGTGCTGCTTGCTGACTGAGGGAGAAGCTGTGGTAGGGACAGCTGATGCCTAGGCAGAGAGCAGAAGGTCATGACAAAATGAGAAATCCTGTACAGAAAAGACATGTGGTGCCTTCTGATCTTGTTTCCTTCCTGAAGGATGCAAAGCACAAGTTTCGAAACATGCTGGTTTGAAGCAGGATGAACCAGGAGGCTTTCAGCCAAGCCTGGGGCCGGGGCTCAATCAGCCAAACCTGAAGCGGAAGGTGCTGTAGCCAACCCTGCAGAGTGCTTTGCTTGTTTTTGTTTGATGCCTGCACTTTGCGGACACAAAGGAGCGAGTGGAGCTGTGGGCTTCTTCTGCCCAGGGTGCAGGGCACTGCCTGGCCACTGTGGCGAGCACCAGCTGCCTGCCTTCTCTGTTTCAAACCTGGAGATGGAGTGTCACAGAGGAATGTGCTTGCTGGCCTTGTGCTTCTCAGCATGAGGCTTTTCTCCCTTTGTCTTTCTCAACCTGGCCATGCCAAATGTCGCAACAACAGCAGAGCAGTAACACTCCTCATTTAGGGCACCTCACTGAAGCACTTGCATTTCAACAGCACAGACGCAACTCTGATGCACCAAAGGACACTATGGATGCCCCATAGTATGTGTTCCTCTCTGGAGAAGACAGCCAGGCTGGGACCCCTGGAAGGGCACCTGGACAGGTGGTGGCTGCTGGTAGACACATCTGTGACTTGCCTTCACCAGAGCAGACAGAGCCCTGGGGGATGTGTTGGCTTAGAGACCTGTCCCAGTGCAGCCCAGCCTGCAATAGGAGGCAGATGTTTGCAGAGTGTGTTATGGAAATCAGACCAGTCAAAACTTGACTGGCCTACAGTAATGCTCCTCTCCTCACAACAGTGGCAGCTGAGTTTTCTTTAGCCGGAGGTAGGAAAGAATTGCTGTGCTGGGCTACATTCTGGGCCTGCAGCCTGAATGAGGCAGCCAGGGCCTGCCCTGCCATTCCCAGTCCTTGATATGCCCAGGACACCCCATGCAGGCTTCCCATCCCCATCCCCATCCTCTTGTCCTAGCTCCATGGGAGCAGTAGCGATGATGGCAGGGCTGTGCAGCTGTCAATTTGCATGTCTGCCCACGCCAGCAGCTCACGCGACACCCTACCACATCCAGCGTGGCCCCAAGCACACAGTCACCTGCCAGCACCCTGCAGTACAACTCAGCAGGGATTGCTAGCATGCACTGCATCACCAGCTTTTTGGGGCTGGGCATAAGGGAGGCCATCTCCAGCACTCCCCTGGCAGCCTGAGCAGCTGGACCTGCAGAAGTATTGAATTAGCTTTGTTATACTGCTGATCTGGAGTAATTACTGGTGTAAGCCGATGCAGTCCCATTATTGCTGATGGGATTGTGGCTCTTCATGTCACAGGTGAATTGGGCTCAATTAACCGGAGCTGTGGTCTTAATTAGATGCTCTTCTCTCCAAGTCTCCTTGCAGAGGTGGGACATCTGTTCCACCTCACCGCCCCACAGTCCCCTGAGAGGAGATGGCTGCACGTTTCCCTGGGTACAACACAGCATCCTCACCTGGGGAACAGGACCCATCACAAGGCCATGCCCATCTGCTGGAGGGGCCCTTCCTAAGTCACCACTTGCTCCACTAAATATAGCACCTCCTGGGCTCTATTTCTGGCACACATTTTAGGCGCCGGGAGCCCTATGGGACCCCCACTGCTGAGCGTGGCAGGAGAAGCAGCAGCTTCCTGAGGGCCTGCGTCCTTCCCTGCCAGGAAGGATGTGCTTGGGACGGAAAGCTTGCGTGGGGCTGCCTGGCCGGCTGCTGCCAGACAGACGGTGCGACAGCTGATGGCTGTCTCCTCCCCAGCTAACCAAGAGTTCCTTCCTCTGCCTGCTCAAAGCTTCTTTTCCATTTTGCCCCTCTTTAAAAGCTCATGAGAAAGTAGCCAGCTGAAGTCCTCTGTTTGCCAATGACACAGCTATTGGGACAAGACTAAACATGTGGTTGAGGGCTGGTTGGGTGCACAGACTCCAGCAAACCCCTCTCAAACCACTTCTCTCTGTTGCCCTGGGACTCGTCAGGGTCGTTGTCGCTATCCTTTGCGTGTCAGCTTGTGAGCCGGAAAGTGCCTGCAGATAGCAAGGAAGGGACCAGCAGCTGGAGGCCCCAGCAGTGCTTGGGGATGGTGGAGGTCGTGTTTTCTCACGGCCTTGCCAGAATCCTTGCATAGGGAAGTTGAGGAGCTGTGGGCAGCTGCAGGGGCTGCTAGTCTCCAGCTGGGCTCCCCAGGAGTGCAGGTCAGTGCTCCGTGCTGATGCCCCATGCTTTACACTCATTTTCCTGGCTGGGCATTGCTTTGAACTCTTGCTGTAGATGCTCATTCTGCAGATGTTCTAAAATTACATTTTTGGAGGCTTGCTTGGGCTGAGGGGGGACGGTGCCTCCAGAGGATCCTCAGGAAAGGGTTGCTTGAGCCGTCTTGCCTGTAATCCGCCGGCCTTAACAAAGGACCCCTCATTTCTCAGCAAGTGTGCAGGTGCGAGACTGGTGCTTAACGCCCTGGGGTCTGCGATACCAAAACATGCCTGTCACTGCTTGAAGGGCAGGCACAGAGGAAGATGCTGTTATTTTGGTTTGCAATGGTTGCTTCGCTGCCGAGATAAGCGGTGGTGGGTGGCATGCACATCAGACGCTACCCTGCACTCAAAAAACAGAAAACAAACAAAACTGAGATAAGCGTTGCTTTAAGGAAGATCAAAAACTTGTCTGTGTTTTTCCTCGCCGTGGGAGAACTATGGTCCTACCACCAGATCAAATGCAGGTTAGTGTAGTGTTGTGTGTATACACAATGCTCTTGTGCAAAAAAGTGGCAAATGAACACTGTTACCAAGAGGATATGACAGGTTTGTTGTGCATCATCTCGCTGACACGCCAAGAAAACACTCTGAAAAAGTTATTTGTGTTTCAATGCAGATGCTCAAACATTCCCACACAGCAGTGGGAGGCAGGGAGATGGCTGTTTCAGGTAGGAAGGGCACAAAACTTGTTTCTGATTACTTTGTCTTCTTCAGTAGATGGTGCATTGTTGCTTTCTCAGCCTGCTTTGTTTTCATTTCACCAGGGCTTTGCTGGAGCAGCAGCTCCTGTCTGCACTCAGTTAATTACATACCTCCTGATGCACTTTCAGCCCTGTCACCCCAGATGGGTCAAAACCCAATGGTTGGATGAAAGCACAGTACTGCTGAGCTGTATTTTCTTGCTGAAGGCTTATGTGCATCTTCCTTTCACTTGCGTAGCTTGCATACATCGGGCTGCTCTCTGCTGCTATTGCTGTGGAATAAGTAACTCTCTAAACTTAGCTCTGATCCCAGCCATCTTTCCCTGGAGATGCACGCTGCTTCTTTCTTCCGCAGTTGCCAACAGGCAGGTTGCATTCATCCCACGTATCCAAGATCCTCTGATGGTGCTTGGTGACATCCCTGCTTCCTTGAGCGTTGCTCCGGTGCATCCATCTTGGGGATGGCTTGGGGAGCTGCCACTGGGAGGGCACACAGGCAGCTCTCCTCTCTCAGTGAATTCCTGTGCCAGCTGGGTAATGGGGGGAGATTAATGACTGCCTTGGAAGCCAGTTATCCAGCATGCCGGCCGGAGGGCAAGCATCGTGATAGTTGCAGCAGCTGGTTTGGAAAGGAGGGAAATGAAGGGAAGATAAAATTGCACGCCCAGAATGCCAGGGTAGCCTGTGTTCATGCTTTGATGTCTTCTCCCTCCACACCCTCCTGTGGGTTAAAAATGAAACTAGACTGCATTTATAATGGGTGTGTGAATATCTGTATTTAGCTGCAGCAAGCAAGCTTTTGGGCTGGAGCCTCGTGTGTGTGTGTGGTGTTGGAGAGATGCAGCTGGGAGCGAGGCAGGGAGCCTTCTGTGCCCTGCTGTGGGGACACAGACACACACCCATCAAGCCCACTGATTCGGATCCGCAGCCTAACAAATCCCAACAGGCATGGATGCGAGAGGAGACAAGGGGAGACTCAGCACCCTTTTGTTCCTCCTTAATGTGCTGAAGGTTGTAGGTCAGCATGCAGGCTCCCCCTGCCCCTCTTTGTGACCACAGTCAGATTGGTGGCCAGGACAGTGACTCCACACAATAAACAGACAGCGGCAAACCCACCTCAAATTCCCTGGAACCGATGTGTACAACTGGAAAAGCAGGGCTGAGAGACTGGAAGGAACAGCACCCTCCTTCTGCCAAGGCACTTCTGAGTGTGCAAATAGGAGCTCCTCCAGCCTGCCGGCTGCACACCAGAAGGCGGCTTGGGCGAACAGAGCTGCTCCTGCTATTGTGCAACACCACTGCATCCACTTCTGCACGGCGTGCTTTAATCAGCAGCCCTCCCTCTGGCCCCCAGGCCTCAAAATTCCACAAAACCCAATTAACAGAGATGAGAGAACTCCAGCATGTATACATATGAAATTTCAGAAGGCTAAAGAGGAGACTCCTAATACCATAAAGCCTGCCCTAAAGTAAAATTTGCATCTGAAATCTGCATAGCTAACCCCTGCAAGGAAGACAGGATCGTTGAGTACGCTGCTTCCCCCCCAGGTAAGGGGTAACTTACCCAGGTTTTGTTGGATTTGACTCCAGTCAGTTTGCAGCCAGGTAGCACTGCAGAGCTGATGCAGCACCAGCCCTAGCATGAGGTGCCAGCCCTGCATACAGCACAGCTGCCTCTATAGGAGAGCAGCAGCTCTGGAGGATCAGGAGAACTTCTCCTGGTGAGCAGCCCAATGCAGAGTGCTTATACAGGTTCATTAGGGGACGTATTAAAGACTGAGCTAATTAGCACCCACCAATTCAGCGCGTTGAGCCCAGGTGTTTTGTGCTTTGTTGACCCAATGGTATACTGGCTTGTTCAGGTTGCCTGCCCTGAGAAAAACAAAAAGCAAAACAAACAAAAAACTCAGCAAAGGCAGTCCTTTTATAGTACAGGTTAAATGTTCAGAGAGGAACTGATGAAAGAAATGACTTAGCCCTTCCAGATCAATCCTTCGTTTTACCATCTCGCTTGTTTCAGATACACAGTTTCTCCTTCTATTATCCTACCTGTGGCTTCATTGCATACTAATACTTCTGTGGCTGTGCTCATTTTTGAATCTTCATATGCATGCCTTCAGTAAGAATGGCACACCTCTTCAACTGGGAGAAGCCAGGTGAGAGCTGAAACCCCTTGCTCAAATTCCTCCAGAAGCACAGCGCAGCCCCTGGCAGGGCAGGGGGATCAGGCAGTGTGCTGGCAGCCCAGGTAAGCGCTTCACTGCCAAAACACGAGGCCTCAAAGCTGCTTTTTTTATTACCTCCGGATTCTGCAGAGGGCTCGTTATCTCACGCCGCGAGCCAGCATGATCAAAGCCCCAGGAAAGGTCAGGCATTCCTGCAGGAGCCACACTCAACCAACACTCCCCCAACCCACAACACCTCCTGAAATCCTTTATCTCACTAACGAGCCAGCCTACGGATTAGCCAGCCCTGCCTCAGCTTGATGGTGAGAGCACCCAACACCTGGCCTGGGTTTTCTGAAGAGAAGAGTATTTTTTTCTTTTATTCTTTATGATTTTGTTTTGTGAAGGAGGCAGAGTTTCCTTCCCCCACCTTAACGCAGGGGAGCTCGATGCTGAGAAAAAGACGTATCTCCGTGCCACGCCGAAGAACCTGATTTTCTCACGGTGTCGGCTTCTGGTGTAGCACACAAAGTGATACAAATGGTGAATTGAGAAACCCTGCACCTGAAAAATCATCCGTGGCACCTTCCAGTGAGAGGGTGTTGCTCTCTCAGTGCTTGGCTGGCCTGTTAGCCCACAAGAACACAGTTGTCACCCTCTTCCCCTGCCACTCTTGGAGGTGCAGGAGAGTGTAACTTGCAAGGAAAATCCAACTATCCCTAATAACGGGGCAGTGGTAAACTTCAGAAGCGCCTCTTCTACCACGTAATCCTTGCATAGTGTTGAAGGTTCACTTGAGGCTGGACTGCAGAGCGACCCCTTGTCACAGGCAGGGTGCTGTGAGCAGCCGTAGGACCATCTGGAGGGGTGATTTACGGGGGGCTCAGGCAGTCTGGCAATTCAGGCTCTCTTTTACGATGTTTAGACTTTTACCCGTGTTATAAAGTGCAGCACAGGCTTTTTATGAGGATTTAGGTGCCTGCTGCACAAAGCTCGGGCTGTGGGTTGGGTGTTGTTTTTTTCTTTTAAGAATGACTTTAAATTTTAAAGGGCAGCTCTTGAATTAAAAAAAAAAAAAATCAAGTCTAGCAGCAGGCAGGAATATCCCACGCAGGATTTAAAAGGCGTCATGTGCATTGTGCATACCAGCAGCAATTTTTAAGCCTGCTGGCACCTTCCCAGGGGCGAGCATAGAGGCCAAAGCAAAGTTGGAGGAGATCCAGCCCTGCCATCAGTGGGAGAGACATTTTGGGTCTGGAGGACCCACATTTGGGTCACACAATTGTGTTTTGGCAGCTCTCAGAGGCTGACTTAGCACCATAGCTGACACAGGAACATCCCTTGAAGCCTGTTTGGTTGGCTACTTGTGGGTCTGGTACCCACAGCTGAGCATCCATATCTGGTTTGTACAAAGTGTGTGCGCATTCAAAGTGTTTGAAGCTCTGCTTCTTTACCCTTGTGCTTCACCCCACTTGTTCTCTGCTCATTCTGAGCTGTATACTGTGGTTACACTTCTAGCTACACTCACAATTTTGTGTTTCCCTGGTGTTGAGATCCCTCATGGGACAGATCCAGAAAATTAAGCTAGTAGTTTTTGAGCATTTCTGTTTGTACTGAGGTAATCTTTCATGATATGGCAGAGAAATAATTTCTGTTATGACCTTCTACTGATGGTTCAAATAACCTGTCTCAGAGACATCCTGTTTCTGGAGGGCCCCATTGCTTTAATTCCTATTAAAATTGGTTTTGCCTTCTGTGGAACAGTACTGCAGAAATTAAGTACTTGCAAATGCGTTTTACCTCCAGATATATGTTGCTGTTTGAATTTTCAATCCTAGTGAAGCTTTAGCAGACTGCTACTTTTGGCCTAATCATTTGTACGTTTTTAGGGATTTTTTTTTTCTTAGTTTAAAAATGAATATTTTATTTTAAGCCTTTGGACCATCTTGCCCACATCCAGTGATGGATGTCTAATGAGATGACTTTTTACCTCCACTAAATGGTTATATTGTTTGCGCTGATGTATGCTAAGACTTGATGCATTAAATCTTTGGTCATTAGCAGATGCCATTAGCAGAAAAGTCCAAATCACTTAGAGCTGTGACTTAAGACTTTTCATTAAAATCTGAATTTGCATGTTATTGGATAAATCTGTTAATACGGTTTAGCTGGACTCAGAGAAGTTACTTGAAAACTTTTTTCCAGTGGGTATGCAGGGTCAGCAGTGCCTGGGAGCCTTAACGTTTAGAAAATGACCCCTCTGGTGCTTGCTTTGTACCCCACTGTACGCTGGGTGACCCTCTGTTAATTCAACTGCGTAAGGGCCACCACACTCTAAAATCCAGTTGCAGGGGCTTTTCACTGCTTGACAGTATATGGATGGCCCTTCCTGGACCTGGTGTCAGGCAGGGTTGGCCACAGCAAAAATTTGCCCATGTGGGGAGGTAGTTTGCCAAGCACAAGGACTGGCTGAAACATCACTGATGTAGTCAGAGTCTCCACTCTTCCATTTTCACATCCATTTTCATCTTGTTTTCTTGGATTCCCCATTTTTAGAAGGCAAAGGAAGTAGGATTGCTTCCACAAGTGCCAGTTACATTGGGTATTGTGGGCAGTCAACTTGGTCTCTGCTGTGCTGGACGTAAGCAGGTACTGTCCAGTCAGCCTTTCTGCTGCAAACTCAGGTGCAGCGAAGCAGCTCTTGGACACATACTAGTGTGCCAGGTGCTTCCACAGCTCTTTGAGTCCTCATTCTTGCCTTCACGGGACGAGAGCATCTCTTCTTAAAAAAAATCCCTGTTCAAAGAAAAGTTGGCCTTTTTCAGGCTTCTTGGTCTCCATTATGGCACGTGGCATTGAGTAAGCCGTGATACGGACTTGATGTAAACATGTACTTGGGAGTGGTCTTATTTCAAGCCGTTTTCATCCACTGTGTGTGTCATACTGAAAGGCATTGCCTGGTCAGTCACAGGGACACGGGACGGAGCTTTTTGTGGGCTCACAGCAGGAGCCTTGGCCTGCATCCTGTGGGACGCAGAGAGGCCAGTGAGGAAGAGTCGCCTCATCCTGTGACGCACATTGTGGCCCCAGCAGGAACACCAGCCCTCAGGGCTGTCCTCTGGCCACTCACTCCCTTCACATATTTATCCAATTGGTGATGTCTCATTTGGTGAAAAGGTTTCCAAGCTCAGTTTGGGTGCTGGAGGATGCAGAGGACTGCCCATGTTGAGTGCTGGACCAAAGCTTGTGCAAGAGCACGGTGTCAGCTTTGTGAAAACATCACAGTGTTCGTGTTCACCGTGGCCAACAGAGAATGGAGAGGGCTATGAACAGTGGAAAATGATGGGAAAAAATCCTTTTTGGCAGTCCCATTTATTTACAGCATACTTAGCGGAAGAGGTATGCTTGCAGCTGCTGAGCATGTGATTTGCTGTTGCAAATTAATGCATGTTTGGTGTGGGTCTCTTTGCACTCATATACATCGGGAAAAAGAAGAACCATGCAGGGTGGACAAGGTTGAAGGACCATCGTGTGGGAATGGGAGCTCAGAATGAGCAGTGGCCTGTGAAGTTGAGCAGCATTTGCTGGGAACCAGTGACCATCGGAGAGACCTCATTGCTGCGTTGGAGAAAGAAATCAAACATCACAAAATGTTTTAACAGCAAAAGCTTTCCAAGCAAGTCTGCGGCTTTGCTGGCGATTTCATGCCCTATCAGTTGTTAGTGAGTATTTCTAAAACTAATGGGCCATGCGACGTTAGGCATAATCTGTACACATGTGCACTGGCAGCCTGCAAATAGCAGCAGGCTTGTCCTCTCCATGAGCAGGCTGGAAAGCACTGCCCGGCTCCCCGTGCGGTGCTGCAGCACCTCGAGTCTCCCTATAGCCTTCCAGAGCAGGTGAGAACAACAAATTAAGGAGTCGCGAGAGAGAAGAAAACTGAGACAGCAGGGGATTTCTAATCAAGTTATTTTAATGCTGGGTGTGCTTTAATCACTCGCTTAATGGCGGTGCTTAATGAACACTTGAAATAAAGCATTTTTCTGTCAGAGATTCAACAGCCATGTTTTTAAAGATGTCTTGAGGGAACTCAACTGTTCATTACAACTTTTTGGCAAAAAGCAGTCAGAGTTGTGCTATATTAATTTCCAAGATGGAAAAGGATGAAAAAATAAAGTTGCCAAAAGAAGACTGTAGAGAAGCTATTAGTTTTTACACCAATGTCACAATTAACCTGAATCATGTCACTGATTATAATGCATCTAGATAGATGTTTAACCCAGTTTTTATCAAATCCCATTCACTCTTGTCTTTGCAGCACTCCCCTGGCTGCTGTATTTGGGCTTTCATTGCGTTTCAACACTTTGCACTTTAAGCAGAGCAGTTTGCCCTTTGTCTGTGGGCATCCCTGTACACTGCCTACATTTTAGTGTGATGCACAAGGCATCACACTAAGCAGTGCGAGCAGTGCGAGCTCCAGTCCGGAAAACAGCCCAGCATCACTGGGATGCACTTCGCCACCTTACTGGGCTGAGTACCATGACTGTCATGACCCCAAAACAGGAGGGATCAGCAAAATAAATACTCCCCGTGCTGGAAGAAGAGCAAAAGACTGACTCTTTTATTTGTCTTCTGTAGGTCAGAATATTGCTGAGCCCCTGTTACCAAGGGGGTGATTCAGGTGATGCTTTCAGGTGAGGTTGGAAGCAAGGCTGCAGATCGCTACCTTCATACCTGCTATCTCGTTTGCTCTGCTGCAGTGTCTTGTAGTTGGAGAAGGTTTTGAAAATTAAACATAAAGCAGTCTCTTCTGTCAAGAGATTAGAAGGAGGCTGGCTTTATACATAAAACTATTTGCTGTAAATAAGTGGCTTGGGAATGGGGGGAACAATCCAACCTCTTTATATCAAGCTTGCTGCTCCTCTGCAGAGTTGTCCACAGAAGGAGATTGTACGCCAGTTCTCAGGAAGGTGACAAATTATAATTGCAGTTATTGCTGGCATTGATTATCTGTTTCATCTACGAGTAACAAGTTCTGGCCAGAACACCTTCCACCTCCAGTGCCAGTCCATGACAGCACATCTTCTCACACAGGCCTGGTTTTCGCACTGCTCCCAAACCATGCTCTTCTTCCTCTTGCATTTCTACTGCAACAGCTGGTCATCAAAGGCGTAAACTCAGAGTCAGTTTAGCCATTAAAATGCTATCGCTATTTTGAGACAGCAACTGAAACTGCCATCTCTGTGTTTGATAAGTCCTTCTGTCTAGGAATGATTTCAGGGCTCTAGAAAGAAGAAATTAAATAGGCTAAAAAATGCTCAGATTTTCCTCGTGTTTTTTCAGGCCAAGGTATCCTCAAATCCTCCAGCAAGTCATTGGTCCTCTGGTACTTGCTGTAGCAGGAGTGGGAAGGGTTGTGTTTTCTGTTGTTGGGTGTTTGACAGAGCTATCTGCTATTGTGTTTTCTTCTCTCAGTGTAATGTTTGCTGTTAAAAACCTGAAGCCCTCCTTTTCAGGAAGAAAAGGGAATGTGTACATTTGGCTATGTGGATCTGCTTGTCTTCTGCCTTAAGAATTCTTGTTGTGTTGTTTCTTTGTGTTGTTTTTGGTGTTCTTGTTGTTACTGTTGTTGCTGTTGTTTTAATTTGGCTATTTTAGCTTGAACTGAGACCACCTGCCAGTTCCCATACCGGACACACAACTTGTTGACAGCAGAGGACAAGTAATGAACTGGGGGCATTTGGGGTCTTTTTAGAGGCAGATCAACATTTAAAAGAAAAACAAGAAGAAAGAACAGAGCTGTTTCGGGTGTTGCTTTCAGCCTTTTGTTCTACCTTCCAGCTGGGCTGGAGCACTCCCTTGCTGGGACAACCTGATGGTGGGAGCAGCGGTGAGGTGTGACGGTGACCACATGGGACATGGACTACGTGCCCCACCACCATCAGCACGGCTGCCTGCGTGGCTCTGCAGAGCTGGCAGGGCTGCGCGCTCCATCTCCCTCTGCACACCAGCTGGAACAAATGGTCCCTGCTGCAGCCTGCCTGCCCAGTGCTGACCCACAGGCATTTTTGCCGTGGCTTGCTCAGGCTTTTTATAGTTTTTGCACACTTGTTGCATATAGGATACCTTACAGCTTTTAGCTAGATGTTAGGGGAGGTGGGTGGGTTTTTTTAATTATTTCTTTTTTTTTTTTTTTTTTTTTTTTTTGGTAGTCTCACGTTTCTTCAGAAGCATTTAAAAAATGAGAAAAAACCATGGCGAGGTGCCTCAATATGTAACAGAAGGTCTTTGGGTTCACACACCAACGGGTTCTCAGCCTCCAAGATGAGAACACCCTGTTTTGTTTTGTTTCATTTCATTTCCCAGAATTGCAGATCTTGAGTGTGGCTGCACATTCTCACTTTCCTTTCTGGGGCATGTGCGGAGGGTTGCACCCGGAGCTAAGTGAAGCCTTTGGTGTTAGGCCGCTTTTGGAGAGACATGTGACTTCTTCAGACTGCTCTGGACATCGGATTGCATCCTCTGCTGCTCTGCACTGTTTCTGTAGGCTGCTTTAGGTACCAGAGTGCACTGAATTATTACGTTTTGATGTATGGTTGCTTGTGGGAGCAGGAGGAAGCCCACTGACAAAGAAAACAGAGCTTGGTGGAAACCTAATCATATAACCTTCTCATATGTGAGCCCAACATAGGACTTTGGCCATAACAATCAGCCATGAAAAGCTTCTGGGGTGGTAAAACCTGGAGAAAAAAACAAGGGAAGAGTGGACATCAACAAGCAGATCGCCTGCTTTGGCTGACCTGCAGGGCAGGTGTGAGATCAGCACTGATGGAGTCCGTGGGGCTTTTAAAAATAAATCAGTATTTGGCCCAGGCCAGAGCTCCCATTGTTATCATTGTTCTATTTTATTTTGCAGGCTCTGGCTCTGCAGACCCCAAATGCTGCTGATGGAAACGCAGCCCCTTTCTGTGTTAATTTTAAGCCCGCTAACAAGCGGATTGCTTTTCTCCTCACTTCTCACGGTTCTCTCACCCGTTGAAAACCACAGCCATGGGCTTAGGGGATAAGGTGCCAAGAAGTAGAAAATAAAACCGAATCTGCTGGATGCTGAGGAGTGAGGGGTGCCCAAATTGGTTTACTGCGAGGACAACAGGCAACTGCTGAAAGCAAGCTATCCTGATACCACGGGCTTGCATGACAGTTACAGCCAATATAATGCAAAATGTTAATTACTAAAATTTGAGAAATTAATGCTGATTAGCAGCTGCGTGTGTGACCTAAATACATCTGTTCCTTGATCTTTATTCATAATGTACAGTTTATTGTTGATAAAGTAATTGCTGAATGGTGGGCTGGCCCTTGAGTCTCGCAGCTAAAGACCGAGGCCTGATGTGTAAATCAGCTGAAATTTGTTGGCGTCTGTTTTGGTTGCATGTATACAGATTGGGAAGATGAACAGCAGCCTGCACTATCGCCTTTACAACTCAACTCATACATATTATTGAGAATTTATATTGCTTTTATTATTTGGTCGCAAAAACAGACCTAATGCTTGTTGGCTTTAAAACACCTACCAGTGCTGCTTTCTCTCTCCGTCTTGCAAAATATAAGACAAGGCCAAAGCTTAAATTAAAATCCTCAGGTTCTTATCTCTTTCCTACAGGAAAGCAAATCTGTGTTGAAAACCGTAAAATTAAGAGGAGAGCAAGGATAGCATAATTTAGCAAAAATTCATGGCACCAGATTCTGAGCTATATGACTGGAGGGATAGGTCAGACATTAAGAAGATACTGCCTGCTAATGCAAGTTCCTTAAGGTGGTGCTCTGGAAACAAGGAAAGCAGAAAATGCAGCACTGCTTCCCATTTGCTCCTTCTTCGTCTGCTCCTACCAGCCTTAACAATAAATTGAGCTGTCCATGGAATGGCCCTCCTGGTTTTAGAAGTCCAGAGAAATCCTTGGTGTGGCGTTGGAGCATTGTCACTATGTCTGTTCGTGCCAGGATTTGAATAGTGAGACTCAAATTTAATTTCATTCGGTTCCTAAATGATTTCTTTTTTCTTCTGTTAATTCACAGTTCCTGACAGGCTGTCCTCGCTGAGATTTATCAGCGGTTTTCTCTGAAGGCCTATTTCTTTTTTTTTTATTATTATTTTTTTTCTCCTTTTTTATTTTATTAAAGATCTGTTTGTGGCATAATTGTTTTAGCTAAGGGGAAGGGTGGCGGGATGGAAACAAGGAGTGCCTCTTAGTGCTGGGATCGTCGCTGCGGTTCATCCTGCTGTGGGAACAGCGACTTTTGTCTCATGCAGCACTACTGCAGAAGCACCACGTTGGCACAGAGGAGCCCTGCTGCCTTGCAGGCTTGATTCACGAGTGCGGTTTGTGGGAATATAGGCTGGCAGTACCCGCTTTGGGGCCCCACTGGGTGTTTTCAGTGCTTTGGTCCCTCCCTGGGTGAGGTGGTAAATCTTTGTGGCTCTCCCTGGGGTAGTCAGCGGTCTCCTTCCCAAACAGCCCCTCCAGAAATGCCACTGCCAGCCCCTTCTAGCTTCAGTCATACCATTATGTAAAAACTGTATTTTGGAAGCCACACCTCGCTAATGCTGTTTTCCCTTCTCTTGCAGTCCAACAAGGTGCCAGTGGTACAGCCTTCTCATGCAGTTCACCCTCTCACCCCCCTTATCACGTACAGCGATGAGCACTTTTCCCCGGGCTCCCACCCATCTCACATCCCCTCCGACGTCAGCTCCAAGCAAGGTGAGCCCGTACTGCTGGGGGGCTTTGCTTTTCATGTTTCAGAGCGAGGGCTCCCACCATGTGTGCCCACTTTCTGTTCTGCTGTGATGCTGGTATTTAGCTTGGCTGTTTAAATCTTCATGCTCTTCCTAATGTGATAATTCTGGCTTGTTTTACTCGTCAGAGCCTTTTAAAATCTCAATAAGCAGCGGCCAGTCCTCACCACCCCCTGTTGTGCCTGAGGCTTGCAGCATGCAGACACAGAAACAGCAATCATCCCTCGCTGTCCCGAAAACTGGGGAAAAGCACCTCAGTTCTGCTTTTTTCAAAACCTTTTCTTTTTTTAAATCAAAATTGCTTTTTATGTTCTCATATTCTTGCTTTCTGAATTCTTCTATATAATAATTGACATAATGGTAGTCTAACCACCGTCACCCAACAAGAGGCTTTTTTAGTTCCGACTTTCCCTGGATGCCTTGTTTTTGTGTTGGCCTTGCTATGCTGGTAATAATTTGGGCTACTTCCAGAAAATACCATAGACATGTGGCTGTCTGGTTATTTTCCTTCACTCCAGCCTGCAGATGCACATATAATTCTTTTTTGAGAGAAGACGAAGCAAATGGAGACCTCATGTCCTCATTTGTCTTCCTTCTTCATGTATGGAGTGCCCAGGAGGAGGACACTGGTGGTCATTCCTTGAGGCCTCATGGGTGCAGTGTGAGTTAGACTGTGGGATTTGTACCCCACAGCTGCAGCTTGTGAGCACAGGAAGTTTTGGCTTATTGAACGATGGGGCATCATTTTCCTCCTCATCTCCTGCAGACCCAACCAGGAGGCCTCATTTGTGCTTACTGCCTGTCTTCCTTTTCTGCTTTGTTTCGCTCTCTCCCTGCCCAGCCCATCTCTCATGCGGAGCTCTGGTATTTCCAAACAGGCTCTTGAGTCCTCCTCTTAGCGTCTGGCAAAGATGCCAATGGACAATGTGGGCCGGAGGCTTTTGCTTTTTTTTTTTGCTGCCATGGTCTTCTTGATGTGTGTGGTCTTCCCATGCTCCCATCCCAGCACCACAAGCGTGTCACAGCAGCTGCAGTGAAGTGGTCCACGCCATTGCTGCTGAGGGAATATTTTCCCTCAGGTCCTTTGCCAGATGCCTCCGACCATTGTTTCTGTCCTCGCCTCCCAGTGTGGGGCTGGAGCAAGACACTGCCTCGCTACCCAAACCCCAGTGCTGGGGGTCCCACAGCGGCTCGTCCCCAGCATTGCCTCTCTTACCATGGGTACCTTGGGATGGACACGTGGCTACCACCTTTCCATAGGCAGTCAGTTCATTCTTCCCTTTCGTCTTTATTGCTTTTAACCCTTCTGAGAGCAAATCTGGTTTCGGATAGTGCTGGCTGTGGGGCTGCTTCACATTTTCCTCCTGGACATCAGGTAGCTGGTGTTTCTCCATAAAAGGCCTGAAGTTTTGTGCACTAAGCCAGAGAGCAGAGTCCTCACCATGGGTCAGAAATGTGCATTTTGGGGAAGGAACAGCAGCCCTTCTCTTCACACACAGCTTGGTTGAGTAGGGGCAAGGTCATGTCACTGCTCCTCAGGAGCATCAGCTGTCACCAAGGATGGGAGCTGGTCCCGTGTTTTGCCCTTTTCTAAATGCTCTGAACGAGTGTTTGCTGTTACAAATCCTGGAATACATAAAATGTTCTCTCCTGTCAGCCACCAGCTGTTTTACGGCTCTGAAAAGACAACTGGCCAGACATTTGAGCCTCAGGCTGTGGTCCTAAGCCTGGCAACTTAGCTTTTGAGGCACCAAAAAAGACAGAGTTTGTAGTAACTGCCAGTGTTATTTTCTCTACTTTCCTGTACACAATCCCAAAAGATATTCCTCAGTTCATTTAATTAAATTCAGAAGATTTAAATGCAAGCTATGGGGTGGGGTGGGAAGGAATCAGTTGTGTCAATCTATAAAACCAAGTCTCAAGGTAGCACACACTCAATCTTGGGCCTTTGGAGTGTCACTACATAAATATTTAATACCCTTTTAAAGCAGCTGATTTAACATGTGAAGTCGACTTAACACTTCCTTCTGCTTCAGTCTCCTCTTCCCCAAACATATTTAAATAAAACGATGTTCTTTGCGGCCTCTGCAACTGTAATTCCATGTCTCCTGGGGGCGTGAGTTTGAGGTGAAGAATGGAGACCAGAGGCCCTTCTGGGACCAGGATTAGCTTTAATCTTGAGGTGATTCTTACAATTGTAGGACTCTGTGTTCTGGGGAATGTGAGCTAATGGAACGTTTCTGATGGGACCCTTTATTTTTCCATGAAATACTACCAATGCAAAACAGATTGACCTTGGAGCCCACAGGAGTCAACTTGATGAAGAGCTTAGTTGGAGCTGGAGTGACAATTGGAAGCCAAATGAATCATATCAAGTGTGACCATTACAGGCCTGAAAATGATTCTTAATTAACCACTGATCCTCTGTGGTAACAAGTTTCCAAAATCAGTGAATCCATAAGGGAACCAGCGAAAACGTGCAAGTAGCAATTTACCTAATCTAATAGCTCTGCTGTGCTGCCTCTGACAATGCTTTATTTTTATTTTAGTTTGTCTTGCTTCGTGCTGCTTGTTGGAGGAGTTCCTCAGGATTCTACTGGGTTTGGTAGAACCATTTAGAGGACAGTTTTGCCTAACTCACTTGGCAGGAAATCTGAACTTGTGCAGGTCCTTAGCCCAGACATTTATTGTGCCATTCCACTTATTTTTCCCCCCATTGTTTCTATCTGAATTGCAATACTTATTTATTTTTTAAAAGGTGGCATGAGTGGCCTTTAACACTGACCAAACAAGTGGTTATTTCTCACCCAGAGCACTAATTCCATCATAGCGTTGGCTGTTAGTTGTGAACGATAACTTGCATTTCAAGTATTTTGAGGTGAAAATCATTCATTCTTCTGTACTCTTTAACAGGCATGTCCAGGCATCCTCCAGCTCCTGATATCCCCACCTTCTATCCCTTGTCTCCAGGGGGGGTTGGACAGATAACACCACCTCTTGGCTGGTAAGATCTTTTAGCTTCTTTTCAGACAAGGTGCATGTTTGTACCATCTGCTGGTGTTGAGTCAATTGCAGCATTAAAAAATAAGAATGTCATTGCAGTAAGAAATAACTATGTTATTTGAGTTTAAAAGATCAAAAAATGTTGATCTTTGAAATGAATTGAATCTGGTTTTTGAACATGTACAGAAATTGAAGTGTGTAGATTTCACTTTGAAGTCTTATGGCTCGGATTTGTGGCTCTTGGCATTTGGAAAGATAGCAGAAAACAGTTCTCAAGGAATTAAATGTAAATTTTTAATAAACAAAATTGCAATTACAGGAGGGAGGGGAGGTAAGAGAGAACTTTGAAGTGTGTGTGGTGGGGGGAATCTTGAAACTGCACCAAAATGGAGAACAAACTTTTGTAATCTGCTGCTTCTTACAGTTTCTGTATGGAGAGAAGCCTCAGTTATTAGGAGACTTTGCTCTTCTTGCTAATATTAGCACTCGTAAGATCTTTCTGTGCCATTCAGAGTGTCATCTTCCTTTTGGAGGAAACACATGGTACTTTCAGAATGTAATCTATTTGGCAAGATGCTTCATGTCTGCTTGGAGTAGATACATACTCACTCCTCAGTTCTCTCAGAGCAGGGAATAAGTAAACAGCAACAGTTTCAGTGCTTTAGAGTCCTTATCTTGACTAATCTGTGCCCACACAACGAGAGACGTAGATGTTCTTCGTGTGTCTGTGTATGAGAGGAAAACATAATCCAGATGACAGCAGGCAGGGAAAGTAGAGACTATAAGATGGTTAAGCGCTGTGTTGCTGGCAAATCTTGCAGGAAGTGCCACATGCCTTTTTGGAGCAAATTGTTATCAGATACAAAACTAAAATATGGAAGCATCTGACTCCCCATTCATTGCTGCTAGGCTGACTCATCACCTCCACCACCAGCAGGTAGTTCCTGGCATTCATTTTCCAGATGTGGTCCATCATTTCTTTTGAATGGTTTCATGATGCAAAGGCTGGCAGGGAGGGGAGTGGCTTAACTGGAATGAGAAAGAAGAGGAGAGACAAGCTGTGATTTTACAAGGTTTGGGAGTGTGTTCAGCAGTGCTCATTGACAACTGGACGTATCTGGCCACCCCTTATGCACCATGGCTTCCAGCTACCTCATGTGTGGAAGTGCAGCTAAGACTTCCTCCACTCCTTAAGCATTCCTGATTTCCAGTAATTTAGTCCAAGTATGAAACTGATATCCTGAACCCTACAAAGGCCGCTATCCATTTCTTTTCTCTCCACTTCTGGAAAGCTGATCTACCAGTGAGTAGCTCTTGGAACAGGATTGGCATGTGTGGTGATCTTGTTGGGCTGGTTCAGGTACTGGGGCTGAACTTGGTAAGACTGAACTTCAAGTAGTCAGGGTGTACTTGTGTTGCTATTGGGCTTTTTGTCATAGCAAGTATAGTTTCTTAGAAGAACTGGTCACTTGTTCCTCACTACAGAATACACAAATGAAGAAAGTCTTAAGATATCACAGACTTACGAAACTATTCAAAAGGTTTTCTAGGTTGGTAATTCATACTTTAGTGTTCTTGCACTGAACTACATTGGGAATATTGGGAACAAAATACCTCTTTTGTAAGAGCTAGTTAACCAAGTCTGATTGCAATGTTTCTAAAACTAGGTGCAAGGGGGTATGCACGTGTGTTTTGGAGGAGGAAGGTTGGTTGTTTTGCTTTCCTCTCCAGTAGAAACCTGGACTAGGAATCTTTCATTAGCTAAGGAGAAGGTCCTAAGTATTCAAAGCTAATAAACACCTGAACACAGCAGAACTCTGGAAAATTTTGCCTGTTTTTGTTTCACCCTGAGTTCCCATCAAGTGCTTACAACTCTAGAGTTGCTACTGAGTACCGTATCATATGATTGATGGGTTCCTTTCTTCTGTGACATCAGGCAAGGTCAGCCTGTATATCCCATCTCGAGTGGATTCAGGCAGCCCTACCCATCCTCACTCTCAGTCGACCCTTCCATGTCCAGGTAGGTGTAGGAGGTGAATGACTGACTGGGGAGTAACTGCTGGCATTAGAGGGCAAGTTGCTCTTCTGCTTGCATCTTGGTCTGCCTTTGCTTGCTTTTCAGTCAGCTAAAACTTTATGCATACATTTTTATTTAACATATTTGTGTATATAACAGTTTGCCTGGATCCCACACTGGTTTTATTCAGCATTTTCTTGGCAGTTTCTGAAGTATCACAATTAGGAGCACCAGTAAATTGTCAGCAATTAATTGATCTGTTTCATCTGAAATGAGTCATTGGTTCCTTTCTAGATGTAATATATAACGTGCATACTTTGGTTTTACTCATACAAGTACGAAGCCAGGTGGATTGTTACTCTCATTCTGTAGTTTTATTTTCAAGGTTGTTGGTTATTAGTCTTGAATCATTTAGGTATCACTCCACAAAGAAACTTGCTCAGAAATAGATATTTCATAGCCCAATGCCATTAATGGCAGGGGATGCCAACACAGTGTGTTTGTGCTGGTGTGTGACTCAGGCACTGTGTCTTTATGTTAAGCGCAAGCAAGCAATGCTAACTGAGACTTGGCCATGACACACTCCAGTCCTCCTCTTCTCTGCTTTTGCACTCTGAAGACAGCTTCTGCATCCTGTGCTTGGTGTACACAAGGTTGCAATATACCATTCTTGTTTCTTTTGTGTGACCTGTAGAAGACACATCCTCTTGCACGGGGAAGTAAGACAGGCCACTTGATACGTGGTAGGTCCTCTTGCCTCTGTCTATGTGGCTGTCCCTTCATTTCTTTGCAGTGGAATGACAAGCATGCGCCCGCCAGGTGATTGGGAGGAAAAGCCACTCTTTCTCTGTAATAAAATTGCCTGATTCGGTTACAGGGCTTTATATTTGCTTTATTTTGATGAAGTGGAGGAAGAGACCAAAGGGACTAGAGAAAAGAGAGGCTGAATGCCATTCCTTAACCAGCACTCATTCAGCAAAGCTTTAGCGCATGAGCTTGCTTGTGATGTTACTGGGGCATTCCACCAATCCAAAGGCTAGCATGTAGATTTTTGTGTGACCTTGGGCTTGCAGAGCTTAGCACCCTGGAGGTCTGTCTCAGCCATCCTTGAGGAGGAACTGGGATAGCAGGGTGAGATGATGGAGTTAGTGATGCTGTTTTATTTTCTGTTTTCCTTGTACAGGTAGAAGGAAGGTTAATTTAGGACACAAATCTTTCTTTCTCTCTCTTTCTTTTTTTTTTTTTTTTTTTTTTTTTAATTCTTTCTTCCAGAATGTAGGAATTTTTCATCAATATTAGTTTGTGAAGAAGACAATGAGTTTAGGTGAAGTGATGCTAAAATCTTTTAGTTTAAGTACTTTGCAAAGCAAGAGATTCTTTACAGACCTATCAGGGACTTCTTGAAAAGACTTATTCTTTTATTTTATTTGTTTCTGCATGGCAGTACCCTCTTTTGCATTGTCTGGTGGTGGATATTCTACAAGTGTTTATATCTTGGTGTGAAAATACAGTTTTTGGTTAAAAAAAGTGTATTTTTGTTGCTAATCAGTGCAACAGTACAGCCATTAAATGTTTCTGGTGTGCATTGCTAAAACTACTTGCCCGAAAGGTAATAAAATAACTTCTTTAAAACCAAAATGGTGACTTTTTTTTTTTTTTTCCTTGAATAAACTGGCTACAATGCACAGATCTCAGCCAAATATTTTTCATGCAGTCTTAAGGAATTGTCTTTCCATTGCAAGTTCTGTAGTGTTTGCATTCTTGGGCATCCCACTGCTGTCATATTTGTTTGATGCCTATCTTCAGTAGGCAGACCTTCCTTTGTTTTCTCTTCTAGGTTTTCACATCACATGATTCCTGGTCCTCCAGGCCCTCACACAACTGGAATCCCTCACCCAGCTATTGTAACACCTCAAGTGAAACAAGAACATCCGCACAACGACAGTGAGCTAATGCATGTGTGAGTCTGCCTTTCTGTGCTAGCCCTTTATCTATAAATGCCAGAAAACTAACTCTATCTGAAGAAGAGTCAAGGTTAAAACAAAACAGCAACAAAAAAAAGCAGCAAGCACCTTACATGGCCTCTCTGAATATTAACTTTTCTCCTATAACTAGGAGAGTTAGCCTAGATGACCTTTAAAGGTCCCTTCCAACTCAAACAATTCTGTGATTCTAACATCGAAAAGAGATGAGGGTTACTGTTTTAGAAAAGTAATGATGCCATTAGTCATTCCAATCCAGCGCTCCTAAGCTATCAGTGGCAATCATTTTGATTGCAGTATAATTGTGGATCTGTCTACATGAGGTTGGTGCCTGAGTATGAATTCACAAGCTTTTTCTGGGAACAGTTTTAACTGCGAAATCTACTAGTAGAAAGCAGCATTTTTGCTTTCTTCTTCAAGGTCTCAGAAAGAAGTGGGTGAGGAGTTATCCTCCTGCCTAAAACAGTGTCCTGCCAGGATAGCAGATATAACCGTCAAAAAGAGAATTGAGATAGGTGATGAATTTGGAGCAGATTCACAGATCAAATGTTATTTGCTAGAGAATGTCAACTTGACATCTACCTGAGTTTTACGTTCAGTCAGTTCTCTAAAAAGACATGAAAGGGGGCGAGACATGACCACTGAAATCCAGATTCTTACCAGTTATTTGCTACTGTAACCACTGATTGGAAATTTCCATTGGGTTTGGGTTTTTTTTAGGCTGAAGGTAAATAGATGCTTTTTTTCCCTCTTTCCCCCTTCCCCCACCACGTTTTAGGAAGCCTCAGCACGAACAGAGAAAAGAACAAGAGCCAAAAAGACCTCATATTAAGAAACCTCTGAATGCTTTCATGTTGTACATGAAAGAAATGAGAGCGAACGTTGTAGCAGAGTGTACTCTGAAAGAAAGCGCAGCTATCAACCAGATTCTTGGCAGAAGGGTATGTACAGAAGGGTGTGTGTGCGCTCACGGGTGCTGCTAATTTGTGTGTTTCCCTTTAGTGAGTGTGATGGCTCGCTTTCTGCTTGAGGTGCTAACTAATGTGCAACTATCAAATTAGCTGTAGAAGATAAAACAGGTGACTAAAAATAAAAGCAGTGACTTGATTTTTTTTCTTTTCTTTGGAGTTAGTCTCATCATCTAATTGATGTCTGTTCCATTCGTGTCACATGTCAGCACCTCAGGCGAGAAATACTCTCATCCACACGTGGAAGGAACATTCAGATCACCTTCTAGGTCCTCCTTTAGGCTGGCATCCATCAGGAGGGGCTCATTCAAAGATAAGTGCTGAATGCCAACAGAGATGGAAGTGAAAAATGAATGCGGTGCAGGTCTGGCTGTAAAAGCATGGAGACTGGGAGGGACCTGAGGAAGTCATTCAGTCCCACACGTGCTCTACAAGCACTGGTTTCCTCAGCTTTCTCAGGGACTTCTCAGAGTCTCAGGGACTCAGATGTTGACTGAAGTCACCAGCCGAATACTGATGGTCACAGCACATGTCCCAGAGTCTCTCAGTAGCCTTGCTGAGAGCCATTTGCTTTTGTGGCACTGTAGGCTTGTTTTCTCCTATCCATACGCTGAAAAATGAAGGCCAACCCACAATTACAAACTTGATGCTCAGTGTAAGTATTGTTAAGTATTACATAGTGTTAAGTATTGTTCTTCCAAAGGGAATGCAGCATAGATAATCACCCATTTTAGCACCAAAATTTTAAAAACCAAAAATTTAAAAAGAGACAACATTTGTAATAGCAAGTATGGATTCTTCAAATTGTCTTGCTCAGTGAACGCCTTTTTTTGACCACTTGTTAGGTCAGTATCAAGAGGCTCTAAAACTCCCTGGAAGCCCTGTGCTTTTAAGTGGGAAGTCAGTGCACAATTTTAGCCCTCTGAAGATTTTTTTCTCCCTCTCAAACAATGCAAAAATTTCTTGTTACTTATCCTGGTTCCTTTGGTTCTTCTTTCTCTCTGATGTTTTTGTTGCTTCTTCTTAAATGACATCTCAGTGCTTATATCTTCCATTCTTGCATGCAGCTCCCTATGATTGTATTTTCATTCTCATTCTCTTAGTGCTTCGTCTTAGTTGCTGAGTATGTCTTGGCCTGAATGATGGCAGTGGCTTATGTGTCTCCATTTTGCTAATGAATCAAACCTCACTGCTCTGCTCAATGCTTTTTCCATTGCTTTGACTTCTATTTCCGTAAAAGTACTTCAGGTTCTGTGGTACAAATGTACTTCTTATCCCGTATAATTGCTTGGAGATTAATTATTGTCGAACGTTTTGTTTTCAGTCATCCTCTTCCCTGTTCTCTGTACTCTGTGCCACTTTGGAACAGGAGCCTCTGTTCTCAGGAGCTGACACCTTGCGTGCTGCTGAGCCCTCTGATGCCATCAATTAGTCAGAAAGTCCAACATAGGAAATCCTCATCTTTAACCAAGGAGAGCTTCTTTCTCTCCTCCCACCCCTTTGCCTCTGGTTCTAGGTCTTAGCTCAGCACTTCTTCACACCCAGCAATGGTCAAAGCATAAAACACTCTCAGCGAAATGGTGGCCTTACGCGCCTTCCAGGTCTGCAGTATGGAAGGATGCCAACTTCTAAGAAAAAGCCTTCTAACCCAGAGCTTTCTCTGCATGTTTTGGAATCCCAGTTTTGCTCTTCACTAGCTCAGAGGGTTTTAAATGTAGGCACTGAAGCCAGCAAGAAATGAAAGACTGGCAGCATTGCCATACAAGGAGCAGTTTTGTAACTCTAAGAACAAGTGACACTAGAAAATGGAGAAGAATGGGCCAGGCAGCTACAGAAAAACTCCATATAACCTGTAAAAACTTCCAACAATGTGCTGAATGGAAAATTAAGTTTCCATTCTTAAACGTTTTACCTTTACATTTCTGGTAAGGCAGCTGTTCTCTGTCTGTCCTCTTGGTACCAGTGAACTATATCTGTAGAAAAAGAGGGTGTCACCTTATCTTATTTTCTTGAGGTTTTTCACTTCATTCACACTGAACCAGAAATGTTCCACCTGTCACAGAGGCAGTCTGACCCTTCTTGTCCCATACAGAAATTTGGCTGCCTCAGTTGCTTGTGTGGAATTTGTTTCACAGTTGTAACTGGGCTTCTGTTGCATTACCTGATGTTGACTGCTTAGACACAAGTGAAAAATGCTCAGAACCTTCCAGTTTTGGAATGCATGTGTGGAGTATGAGAGCTGCAAATAGGCTGAGCTGCTCTGCTCTCAGTAACACATCGAACTTGCCAAGTCAAGGCAGACCAGCCCTGTAGTTCACATCTTCTGACATATAACAAAACGGTATTGAAAATCAGATGTGATTGGACCTGAAATCGTGATTCTGTAAATTATTCTTGCATGAGTGCCTCGCTGATTTCATGTTTATAGTACCTTTCTTTTTATAATGCATCCTGCATCACTATCGCTGTCTGTACCAGTGCACATCATCGATGTCAAACAAGACACTGAAAGCTGCAGCAGTGAACTGCTTCTAACTAAAACTCCTTTTGTCTTTTTAGCTCAGGTCTATTATAGATGTTTCAACAACTACAAAATGATTAGGTAGCATGGTGCCTTTTCCCCTGTGCAGGGTTTCGGTTTAGTTTGTTGTTTTTTAAATTAGGTAAAAAGAGCAGGATTTATTTTATATTAAATTTATCCTTTATTGGCCACAGAGGTCAACTCGTCATTTGGAAGACTACAGTTCTGTGGGGTTTGTTTCTTAGAAACTTTTTGCAGTTGCCATTTTCTCCTGTTACAACCACAAGAAAGCAGAAGGCGGGTACCTTGGAGCTCAGTGTGGAGAAGTTGATCTTGGAACAGGAGCCTGTTGATGCTTTGAGAGCCCTTTGTGACAATGAAGACCTGCATGCAGCTGCTTCAAAGCAAGACAGCAAACCCTTCTGTGCTGGGGAGCTCAGTGCCCTTTAAAAGCAGCACGAACCTGCTGGTTTTTGTCAAGAACTAGAATATTTTTTGCTTTTGTGTGTGCCTGTGTCATGTTGGGAGAACATGGTTCTTTGAACGGATTATACGGTTAGCCCTGTTTCCATAAGTGATTTTTGTCTTGCTCAAGGCAGTTGGCAGTTACAGAGTTGACAAATGCCTGAAAGTTGTTTAATAAACATGGGTGCTTGTAACTGCTAATGAATTTCATTTTTGCAATGGAGAAGGACCAAATCAAAGTCACAAAAATACTTGTTCGTGTCATCTGTTGCTTAGGTATGAGTTATTTCCTGGTCTAATGCTGTGTTTATTTGGCTTACAGTGGCATGCTCTCTCTCGTGAAGAACAAGCAAAATATTATGAACTAGCTCGTAAAGAAAGGCAGCTACACATGCAGCTTTATCCAGGCTGGTCTGCAAGAGACAACTACGTAAGTCGCTCTCTTGAAGGTTCTTTTCAAAGTAACTTCCTTCTTTTTCTTTTTTGACATGTAACTTGTGGAAAGCTCTGATAAGAAGGGATGGTGGGCAAACATAAGCCTGGTATTTGTTTGCACTTCATACATCTAGAGATTCGGAGATGTTGTTGTTGAGATGCATCTTACGATGGTCACTATTTTTGAGGGGAAAACTTAACACAGAAAGTTCTTCTAAGCCAATTGACAGTGCAATCTGAAAGCTGAACTTTCCATAATGTCATGTGATTACTTTATATCCAGAAATCTTCTGAGCTAAAAAAAAAGGGGCACCTCCCTTTCAGGAGAACAAAAGCCAGGGGAATTGCTGCACGGTGAACTTTAGTTGAAAGTAATTCAGGATGGTCCATGTCTGAAATAAAGCCTGGAAGACCTGTATAAATAAACCTTACAATAGATTTTGCTTTTATACAATTCAGAAAAGCTAAAAAATTTAACAAAGTTTTTTTTTAACACTCATTTTTTATAATTAAATATCAAACAAGCACTACTGTCACACTGCATTGGCTCACACTACACGACTACACAATTGTTCTCTCTATGTGCAGTCAGGGGAGTTGTGTGTTACATAGTTCGAAAGCCACAGTCCTTAGAGACTGACCCCAGCCCAAGATCTTGGCTCCTTTCTGTCCCCTATCAACTGGACATTTACTGTGATAGGAAGTGTACACACTGTATCTGGATTAGTTTCCCATCTGTATTGGGTGGACAATAGCATTTTCTGTTTCAGTGATGTCTTCTGGATGTTGAAGATTTTGAGGCACCTGAATGCAGCATTAACAGGGACTGCAGAAGTACCCAACGTTTCCAATGCAGCACAGTGACTGCTCAGCTTAAACGAAGTTTTTTGTTGTAAGCCTGAGTCTCTAAGGGAGATTTTTGGCGTGGAAAGTATTGACACAGAAACTGTGTGATCATCTGTGAAGCAAAAGCCTTGGTCTTGCTCACATCCATGCCCAGTTCTGTAAGCACAGATGTTGCTGTAAGCACTGGCAGCCTGTTTCTGTCTGTTTTATAGTCTTTTTTCCTAGCACATGAGCTGTCATGACCTTATGCAGGTGGGGTTTATTTCAAGTAACCAAGACCATGTCAACAGATCTGTTTTGAAATGCACCTGGGAACAAACACAGCCTTGCTGAAACGTCTCTGCAGCAAGGGGACTTCAGTTGTCTTGAAATTACTTGCTGGAAAATCAGAGTACTTCACAGCGGTGCCAGCTCACGCTTTACTTGCCCTCAGCTTTCCCTGTGGTGGTTGGCCTTTAAAGTGCCAGAAAGGTACTTTTTGGTAGCTTACATTTACCTAGGGAACAGGGACTGTCCTGTGATGGTCAGGCATATTGGCTTCACGAACCCAATGTATTTTGCCACAGCACACACCACATGCACATACAGCATGAGCAGTGGGCCTGCTGTTTCTTACACACACTGACAGACATTTTGAGGGTATAAGATGGCACACAAGAATTCTCTCTTTGATGTGCTTCCTACTTATATCCTGTGTAGCAGTGCAGCTCTGACGTGCTCCAGTCCTATATATTACAGCTAGCGTTCCTCCCGCAGCCCTCTCTGCCTCTCCAGAAATGCCAGCACTTGTTGCAACAGTGGTGAGAAGGCGATCAGAGTTGATCGCAGTTTGTCACTGAATCCTTTTGGGGTCTAAGTCATCATAATTTTCCTTCATTTTTGCCAACTTGCAGTCAAAAATGACACTACTGATTTAGCAGAGAGATTGTTGCAGTATTTTCAAAGTTAAAAGTGACTTGGGGATGACTTATGTTGTCAATTTCTGGGTACTTATTAATGTTTTTTATTACTGACATCCAACGTAGTCCCTCCAAGTGTCACAAGCTACTTCTTTTGGGAATGCTGACAATTAGCTTTCAGCTCAGCCTTTTCCTTTTATCCTTTAAATTCTGATATCGTAGATGGATCTCAAATCAGCTCTCAGGACATTTCAGTATGCAGTACAGTGAAAAAGCATTGTCCGGGTGCTTACATGATAAAGCACGTTGCTTTGAATTTCCCTGAGCTCCACAAATCTGCTTTGTGATTCCTTGCTGTGGTTCTGTCTTTGGGAGTTCATTCACAAGGTTTTGCCCAGTGCAGCTGCCAGCCTCAGGAGCTCCTCTGGTGGGGAGGACATGGGGGGACAGCAAGTTACACTCCCACACACTGCCTCTGCAGCAAGGTTTGCCAGAGCTCATCTGCTAGAGCCTCTCCTGCAGCCTGAATGCTTTCTTAAAATATATGTGGATATGACTTTTTCATTTTTTCTTTCTTTTCTTTTCCATTCTTTGTTTCTCTCTCTTCTTTTTTACTTTTCATTTCTTCTCCTTTTTTCTTTTTTTCTTTTCTTCTCTTCCTTTTCCTTTTCCTTTTCCTTTTCCTTTTCCTTTTCCTTTTCCTTTTCCTTTTCCTTTTCCTCTTCCTCTTCCTCTTCCTCTTCCTCTTCCTTTTCCTCTTCCTCTTCCTCTTCCTTTTCCTTTTCCTTTTCCTTTTCCTTTTCCTTTTCCTTTTCCTTTTCCTTTTCCTTTTCCTTTTCCTTTTCCTTTTCCTTTTGCCTTTTCTCCTTTTGCCTTCCCTTCCCTTCCTTTCCCTTCCATTCCCTTCTCTTAGTTCTCTTTTCTTTTCTCTTTTCTCTTTTTCTCTTTTCTCTCCTTCTCCATCTCCTTCTCCTTCTCCTTCTTTCCATTTCCCTTTCCCTACCCTAACCCTTTCTCCCCTTCCTTTTCCCCTTTCCTTTCCTCTTCGCCTGCCCTTTCTCCTGCCTTTCTTTTTTTCCCTTTTCCCTTCTCCCTTTTCTCTTCCCTTTCCTTCTCGTTTCCCTCAGTAAAAAGCTGTGACTGAGAAGACTGCAAATACAGAGCAATAAGGAGAAGTCATGTGGAAGAATGTCAGGGTGGCAATTAGGGCGATACAGGATGACTGAGGTTTAAAATTGTGGGTCTGAGCTGATCCTTTGTTCTCTGACAGCCCATGCGACCCAGGCACTCTGGACTTTTTGATAGCCGGGGGCGTGAGGGAAGGCTGATTCTGTGTGTGGGTTGGCACGATGGCTGTGCTGACACACTGGTGCCAGCGTGGTGGCCAAGACAGACAGCTGCCTGGCGGCCATTCCTGTCCTGCCCTCACTCACGCTGAGGCCTCTCACTGCACACCAGCCTGTTATTTGTGTGGGACACTCCTCACTGCAGGCATGGCCATACAAGACTTGGCCTTTGTTAAGATACAGGCATTATCAGAACGGTTGTAGTTGGCTGGTTTGCACCCTGGGGGCAAGTTGTGGTTGTCCTAGGTATTTTCAGCACCCTGTCTGCTGTTGCCATGTATTACAGTGTGAGTATCTGCATGTGTGAAGAACTCTTGTAAGACTCATAAATTAGGATATCAGCGTATGTGTCATCAGTTTATTAAGCATGAGAAGTCTTTTAGATGCTTGCGGCTGCCAGTGTTAGTTGAAGAGGTGCCAGAAATTGTAACTCCATTTAGATACAAAAATGTGTATTGCTCGTGTTCATATTTCTCCTTAGATACTGGGAGCAACGCCCTCATTACCACTGAAACAGTGAAAGGTTTAGCTACCCCCAAAACAATTGTGTTTTTTTCCTAACTGCTTTCTCAGTGTCCAGATAGCTTTTCTTTCTATGGTGTGAGGCAAGGAGGGCAAAAATACAATGTTTGTATGTGATGGTGTGGTAACATCACCTGTTTTGCAGGGGAAGAAAAAGAAGAGGAAGAGAGAAAAGTTGCAGGAATCAGCATCAGGTAGGCAATGTCCAGCTCTTACTTAGTACTTACATCACCTGTATTTCAGAAACCAAGGCTCACACTATTTAATTTTTACACGCTGCTCTCTAACACTTGCTTCTGATCTTCTTTAAAAGATACTTCACTTTGAATGTGAGCTTGTAAAAATGCACACAGAACTTGTTTCCTTTCCTTTACGCCTTTCCTGACTACACAACATCTGTGTCTGAAGTTACTCGTTGCTGCAATTGCTGTCGTGCTTTACTTTACCTTTGCTTTTCTCCCCAGTCAGTGTTGCATCATCCTTAGACTCAACCTCTCAAATGTCGCGTGGGATTACTGGACGCTGAAAAATTCACACTGACCTTTTTGTAGATACTTTAGTTTTTATCAACCATATTTTACGTTTCTGTGTACACTAACAGCTGCCTGGTAGGCTGGCTAAAAGCATCAGTGAGGTCTCCTCTTTGCCTTTAAAATACAGCAAGAGAAACTGTTTCCCCCAACAAAAATGGCTGGTATAAGAACCATGAAAAGAAAAACGAAAAAATAAAAACACACACCAAAAAAAAAAAATGTTATGCTGTAGCAAACAAACTTATTTGGAATGTGCAAAAACTCTGTAACAGAAATTTGTTAAAGGAAAACAATCTTCTACAGGTACAGGCCCCAGAATGACAGCTGCCTACATCTGAAGCATGGTAAGAACATCTCTAAAGCTTTCCTGATAAAACTGATTTGTAAAATGAGCTTTCTTATCAATTTTCTGCAATAATATGGATTTAGCAAAAATGGCAGAAGTATCATATCCCAAAGCTAATGTTACTTCAACTTCTGATGGTTTTTATACCGGCTATCAATAGATTATTATTAGGTGTTCACCATTTCACTTCTTAACCTCAGTATTTCCAAACTGACCGTACCTCACTGACTTGCTGAAGTCTGCCTTTGAAGCACAGGGTTGGGTTTATTAAGCAGTGCAAACCATCCCAGCCAGCAGAATGCTGCAGTTCCCAACACGTGGTCTAGAAGCTGGCTTTGGAGCGCGTTTTCTGTGCTGACACTGGCTGGCTAGGCACACCGTTCTTGTAATTTATTCACCTGTATACTAACAACATACCTGCTAAGAACATGGGACTGTGTTCCAGTTGTATCAAAAATGTCTCCCTTGATTGCACAGCAATATTTTGGCAGAGTGGGGTTCTTTTTGTTGTAGTTCCGGTGTGTGTTTTCTCTCTTTATATCATCTTCGAGGAGGGTGAAGGGAGTCGTTGTTACACATAGGCAGTAACACCGCCAAGCTGGGCTGTGAGAGCACATAGAAAGATTCTCATTTCTCAGTGTTTGTGTTGGAAGGCTGGTTTTTGTCCTCCTGCCAGTGAGATATGTTTTCTAGTAGGAGTGGAGTTCATTTAAAATAATAGCGACTTCCACACAGTCTAATTAACCCACACTGCTCTTGGGAGATCCCTGAGAGTTCCAGGAGCCGTGCAAAAGTAACACTCTCTACACATCTGTATGCATTAGGAATGAAATGGGTTCTTCCTCTCCACTCCTCACTTGTTTGACCACGCGATCCCCTTGGCACCTGGAGCAGTCTGCAAAGTGGCCTCCTGCTGCCTCCCCCTCCGCTCTGACTTCCAGCCAGGGGAAGCCACGCTGGCTTTGCTCTGTGCAGAACGGCACCCAGCAGCCAGGCAGCACAGCTCAGGTCTCTTCTGTGCTTCAGCCTTGAGTTTACCATTGGTACTTCAGATTAGGTGCCCTGGACCATGTTTGTTTTGAGTATTTTTTCCCTTCAATGTTAATGCAGTACCAATGAACATCATATGTATGATGGGCAATCATTTTAACATTGTGTTTGGGCATTTTTGTGTTGGCATATCTGAGTTAATGCACAGAAACTAATTAGAATACCATTAAGTTTAGCATGACAGGTAAAATCTGAGAAATGTTTGGTTTCTTGGACACATTACAATTAAGGAATGGCTGCTTTGCCTACACTGAACTACTCTTACTAAAGTCTCTTTGCATTTTCTATAGTAGCACATTAGTAGAAATAAAAGATGAGGAATGTTCTGAGTATGTGGGCTTTCTTTTCTTTAACTTCCACCCCTCTTCCTCCCTTCCGTTGAGCTCTGTAGTAGTGTGGAAACTTGTGATATCTGTGTGTCCTCACACAATGTACACAATGAAGTGTGGGAATAGCAGGCACCTTCTCCCACTGACTGGGAAGGTGCTGTGGGCTCCATATTTGCATGCATCAGTGGCCTCACAAACATTGGATGCTGAGTGAATGACTGTATGTCTCCACTGAGACATACAGATGTGCTCTAGCTGGAAGGAAAAACACAGAATGAATTAGGGAACCTGAATCGGCCAGACTTCAAAGTAAACTTCTGAAGGTTAAGACTATTGCCCTTTGCAAGCCTAATCCAAGGAATGTTTTGCCCACAAGCGTAATATTTTACCAGGCCCACAGCAGAGCTGTTGTAGTCTTCACTGGATGGAGATGATAAATTTGGGAATGCCTTCCAGTGAGCACAAAGAACTCTTGGAGACAGGAAAACATGGGCTTCCTTACTCGTATGGCTGGTGTAAGGAAGAGGGGGAAGGAGGTGGGAGGTCTGGGAAGGAGACAAGCGTTCTGTTATCTGAGAAGAATCAGAAATGAGTAGGTGGCAAGACCAAAGAAAGAATCTCGAGATGCGGCACAAAGGAGATGAGCCAGAGCTGTAATTACCGTGACGTGAGAAGGATGAAATGGTGGGAGGGTTATGTGGTGGGATGTTCAGAGGGAAGTAACGGAAGAGACATGCAAACAGAAATGATTTAAGAGACTGTGAAAGTTTGGGTTGGGTTTTTTTTTTCGGTCCATGAACGCTACAGGACATAAGTGATTTTTAAGATAGACCTCCAATCAGCTTTTTGGCTTGCTTATCATTTGAGCAGTGAAAGCAAGATGGTAGCATAAGTTGCTCCTCTTCTCAGAGTTGTACACAACAGCGAGCTCCTTACGGCTTCACTGCCATAGTTAGGATTTAACTGAGCTCCACTGTGCTCTCCAGCCTGCATTTGTAAAAGTGCTTTAATAATAGAGAGTTTTAGGAATGCTGTGACCTGGTACTCTAGCCCTTGGTAACTTACCTTGGAATACTCCAAAGCATGTGGCCATTCTTGAAGAGCTGCAGAACTGTCCCCATTTGTCTTTGGTTCACACGGCCCAACACAATACTGTATATAGTGCTCAAAATAACTTGCATTTATTGAAGAAGTATCCCTTCTTACCTCCTTCTAAAGTCAACTGAGAGTAGAGAGTAGACCAACAATGGTAAAAATGAGTTTGGGAGAGGCCAGGAAGAAAGGAAAATGAAGAGAGCTAAGACAATGTAAAAACTGCCTGTTGAGTACCTTTCGGAAAGGTGGGGTGCTTTTTGTTTTAAACACAGCTTGTAAATGGGAGCAGTTCTATGTCAGAAGTGATGATTTCTGATTCCTTGCTTTGACCTTTGAGAAGAAAAACTGATACTGTAGCATCTCATGGCTATTTATAAATCATTGAGGAAGTTGAAGGGTGCTAACAAAAATCCCCCTAATAAATAGTTAACTTTTACTGACTTGCAGTGTAGGGTAATTACAAAAAGCAACATCGTTTGACATGTGGCAGGATGCAATTGGGAAGTCCTCACAAGCTACATTATTTAACATTGTGTTTTGGCATATCTTCAAGGGCTAGTAAGAGCGACAGGGAAGTGTAACAGACATTTGAAAACCTGTGAGAAGTGTATATGTGGCTTGCAGAATGCAATCACAATTAGCACTTAGATTGGCAAAGTTTTCAAAAAGAAGGTAACTTGACTAATGTTGATTTAGAATCAGAAGCACTTAGAAGGATCAGATTAAGAATGTTTAATTTGAAACAATGAATAACCTGTAATATTTCAAATCTCCTAGATGGAAATTAAAGCCTAAATTCTGTGCAGGAGAAAATTTGGATGGTGTTGTAAGAAGTCTATGGTAGGTTTATCTTTCGCTTGCAACTTAGAAGCAAAAGAGTTAGGTTGTGAAAGAGTATAAAGTGGACTGATCTACAGCAAGCATATACTGTGGAAAAGAACCATCTGATGACTGCGGTCATCGTTGACCATGAGCTTCCAGCCACTGGCCTAGATAAGAGATGCAGAGGGAACGTGGTACCTTGTTTTCTGAGGCATATGTTTAATAACATGGCTTGTCCAGTGCTCTTGAAATTCCTGCTAGTTGTTTTTTTCATTTCAAACTACTCCTGCTCCTATACATAGCCCTTTCCTGTTGGGAAACTTGACACAGCCTGGAGGGTCTGTGCAGAAGTCAGCGTTTGTGGTGATGGTGGTGCAGGGACTTGTCCTGGTTTGCTTTAAGATACACATGTGCTGATCCATGTTTCCCTGTTCCCTATTCTGCCTATAAATAGAATTCTTCAAAATAGGCAAGAGGTCAGGAAAGAAATGCTTCAAATGTGTCACCTTCTGTCACCTGAGAGAAAAGCAAAAAGGGCACCTCAACAGTAGGGCGTTCCCTTGTCCCAAGCAGGATTAACTGTGACTAACTGCTACTGAAAGCAATTAGTTTGCTGCTTTCCCCTTCGGACTGTGTGACTACTACAGTATAGCATCTTACAGTAGTTAGAGTGACTGGCGCAGACATGGCCTCTTTGATGGCTAATGCTTCACGAAGCTTCTCCCAGCTTCAGAAAAAGTCACAAGAGGTATTTGGGCCACGTTGGCTATAACATATCTGTAATCACTGGAGGAATTTATAAAAAGGAAAATGAGGAGAGTGAAAAACAAAGAACGTTTGATGGATTTAAATACTTAAATTATCAAAACAGTTACTAACTACAGTTAACTTCAACCTTTTAGAAATTTTCAAAGACAAGGGGTATGGCCCTCACACAGGGCTATATATATATCCCCTCCTGCAACTGATTTCAACCTAATGCTGATCCATCCAGGGCAAACAGGGAAAAGTCCGTTCTTTCAGGCTCTGTGACATCAAGAAAAACACCCAAAGGAAAGCTGCCTGCTGTTTGTGTGGCAGGTACAGAAGGGCACTGACACCTGCTGGGGGAGATGTGGCAGAGCATATGCAGTTTCCCCTTTTCCAGCCTGTGAAACACGGGTGGGGAGGGAGGGTATGAAGGCAGTTTTGGAGGCAGTCAGCAACTACAGGAGAGATAAGAGCAAGCCACCACAGTGGCCAAGCATGAGTTTCCTAAATAAAAAAGAGCAGAACGTTTTCAGACAGTTAACATAGACACCAGATTGACAAAACAAGAGAATATTGCAAGTACTTAAAAAGGTTAGTTTTTGCAACCAAAGCGTTTAACAAGCTCAGCTACAGACTCAGCGTTTCCAGTTTTAAACTGGCAAAGAGCAGAGGTGGGTAACTCAGCAGTGAATGCCCAGAGCCTGTTTGTTTTGTCCGTGTGAGCTGCAGATGCTGCTGTGAAGTCAGAGATTCTTCAAGTCAGTCACATTTACAAGAAGTTAAACAGCAGTATCATTTCTCTTCTAAGGTGTTAGCAGTAGGAGGCTTGGGCTAGAAAGAAGGAATGATATTGTTCTAACAGCCTTCCTGTGGGACAGGGTGGGGACAGGGAGTAGACTGCTGAGGCACCATTCTTCTCGGGCTGAAATCTGTGTAAGTTGGTAGATTCAGTGAACTTAGCACTGGCCCAAGGATTCTGAGGTCATGAGAAAACTGTGGAAGCAAAATATTTCATAAAGAAAGCTGTAAGATTTTGATCCAAATGAGCATTCTAATACTCATCTCTGTACTGTATTTTCCCTTTGTGGTGTACTTACATGAAATAATTGAAAATGAGTGATTGATGTGTTGTTACAACACTGTCAAAAGCCTTTGCTACTTGAGACTCTTTTTAGGTGTAATCTATCCTCTAACTCAACAGAATTGTATTCACATACAGTTTTGTCAAAGCTCGTCTAGCAAGCTAGCAGTGTTATGTTTCTGTCAGCCTGACTTTCAGAACGTGATTGAATTGAGGAGATCTTTTGCTATATGTGAGTGCAGAAACACCCATCCCAAAGACAAAAAACAAGAACAAACCTAAACCAAAGACCTGCTGATTTTGACACCATAAAAGTCACTGCTAGTAGAGCCAATCTTCAGTAGCATCAGTTCCTTAATCCTCCACTTTAAGACTTCTAATGCAAGTTATCTTTAAAATCTCTGATCCCTTACCCACTTGGTAAGACTGTACCATATAAAAAAGTTGAAAGTGTGCAAATTAGAAAGCTGTGCAGGGCTGGAAGCTCACAGCGGGACCAGCTGAAGCACTGCTGTCTGTCCAGATAAACATGAAACCACCAGCCAGTTAGACAAAATACATTTTAGTCCAGCCTTTCAGAACAGCAGCTTCCTGCCATAGTTTCCAGCATTTGTAGATGTTGGAAGCATGTGTGCAAGGGTGTCATTGGTACTGGTGTGTGGGCAGGGTTAGGTACAGATGAGCGAAATAGGAACCATCTCTCTGGGTGTTCCTGTTGCATGCATTGTTGATGCATGGTTGGTGGGTTAAGGGAACTAAGGAGGCTCAGCTGAGCAGTGAGACATAACTTTTGAGGTTGCTTCCTCCTTGCAAATGTCAGATGCGGATTTCATCATGAACATTTAGTTGCATCAGAATTAAACTCTGGACTTTTGGGAGCTCTCTCTCCTTCACCCCTGAGATACCTGAAATTGCATGAGGTAAAATGCTATTTCCAAAATAACCGTATATAGTTAATTAGCTTTAAGGTGCGTGCATTTGCTTGTTATTAGGTGAGACTGAGTTTTGCTGACTAGTTGTTTTCTCCCCCTATGCATGCCTTTTGAGATGCACGGCAGGAGGCTTGTGTCTTTTCGGACCACTAGAGATTTTTTGCTGAGAAGACGTAATTGCATCAAAGGGAACTTGATGTGTTCGAGTTCTGCGGTGGTCTCTGTGCACAGCTGTCTTACCCTGGTAGTGCTGCCCTATGGGGGTGTGACTGTAGAAGTCAGTAACACTCAAGAAGATGTTCTGCTTACATCTCTTGCCTTTGGTTGTATAAAAGAGACTATTTAAATGATTCTACCCATACATTTGCAGATTTAAATATTGAGACTATCTTTCCTGTACAGTATAAAGTGTAATCCATATTTAATGGCAGCAGAAAAGGTGATCTACAAAGGAAACCCTAAATACATTATTTTTAAAAAAAATTCTCACTTACAGATTAAAACTGCAGTAACAATTTCAGCGCCCCTAGAACAGATGGATCTCTCTTCCCAGCTCTCAGTCTATAAAATAAACAAGGTGTGGAGGTTTTTTCTAAAAACAAACAAACCAAAACAAAACAGAAACCACTGGCACCAAGTCCTGACTAAATGTCTTTCCCTTTTCTTGGCACTTTAACATTTACAATTTTATCATTATTTTAGAGAAAAATTAGATGTGAGTTCATTCAATTTCTTCAGAGAGCAGAGGGGCTTTGTCTTAATCTTCTGAGTATTATAAAGATACAGAAGGGCACAAGCCTATTTTTTCCTCCCTTGCAGGTCACTTTTAGTATATCTACAGACCATTTTTTGTATATCTTCTTTAAGAAGCTGCTGGAGATTGCTGTCTAGAGGTAATCTGTTTTTATTACACAGAACCTGCCCCCCAACAGGAAAAACATGTCGGGAGCCTTCTAGAATGAGATTGTAGCTCAGTGATAGAGCTTCTAGTTTCACACTGCCTACACAGGGGGCCTTTGATAAGAGCCACACCTGCTTTGGCATTGCTGAGTTCAGCTGAACAAAGCGGGAGCTGCAGAACACCTGGGTGTCCCTGGTGCCATACCAGCCTGCTCAGAAGAGCTCTCAGACCCACTGAAGGGGGATCTGTTACAGCTCTTCCCTTAGCTACTTCAGTGCATCTGAAACACAAGTGGGCATTTTGTAGCTGGACTCCTGCTCACAGTTACCAGCAGTGGGCTGAAGCTACAATAGCAAGAATCCTTGCTCCCAGTAACAACTGAACAGAAAACGTTACCAATGACATAGCCTCAACGTGGCAGAATCTGTTGCAGTTTTAAAGTACAATTTTTTCTAATTTCTTCGGCAACAAAGGCAGCTTAAAAAAATGCCTCTGGTGCTTGCTGGCACCCAGCTCTCGCAGAGGGCTTTTTCCTCTCTCCCGTAGGTCTCCAGCCATGTGCTACAATAGCCTGCGGGACCCTGAAGCAAATCGGATTACTAAAACAACTGGGGTTTTGCTGGGAGGTGTTTTTTTGTTTAGAAACAACAAAGGTTGTGGAGTGTTTGTTTTTGTTTGCCCAGAACATTTCAAGGCTCTGGTTTAGGCTAACCTCACAAACCATGGCCCAGCTGGGCAGGAAGAGGAGCAGACGGCAGCGCCTGAACCTCTGTACGGCTCTGCTGTGAGGAACGTACAAAGGGGCTTCACAAACAGAGGGAACCTTTCAGATAAATCATGGCCTCGTTTTGCGTACTCAAGTTTCGGGAGTACAGGATCCATGCTGGCAGCAAGTCGAACATGTTCGTTTGGGACTTCAAAAGAAAATGAGTTTCCGTTGTCGGATCCCTGAGCTTGCCACGTTGTTTGAAGTACTGCATTAAAACCCAGGTTTGGAGACTGGCTTTTTTTTTTTTTTTTTTTTTAGTACATGTTACTGCTGTCGTCTTGCATCTTTTTACAACTGCATGAGAACAAACTGTGCTGAAGGAAGGTGAAGGAAAAAAATGCTGGTTGAGAACTTCTATTTTCTCTTGCCTTCTGTGAAGGGCCAGATATCTCTTTCACTCAGTGCTTTCCCCCGGCCAGGCCCAGAAGCTCAGCTCTCTTTCATAACATCTGCTGATTAGCATCACTTGGATGAATCTGCATAATCCCCTCTCCCTTGTTCCACCAAATGGAGATGAGTGAAAAACCATGGGAGAAGCAAGGGGAACTCAAGGCCCTTGCAGACCCAGCCTTCAATCCACATCATTCCCAAGCGTAGGGAGGAATTCTGACCCCCCTCCGGTGCTTCTGCCGTCAGCTGTTGAGCCCAGGCTTGTTAGGACACTTTATTTTTATGGCAGTGGTTCCCAAAATGCAGCTGTATCATTTCAGTAGCAAGGCTTCTCTTGTTACACTGAATTTTTATTGAATATTATTTCTGTTTCTTACTCGAGAAGGCCGTTTTTTCTTTCCTCCTGCAGTCAGATGTACATGCAAATGGCACAGACAGTGCCTCCTATTGTGGCTCAGGCTCAAGGCTTCACATATGTAAAATGTGACTTGCAGCACTTTCTTTGAAGCCTAACCGCAGCCAGGGAGCTGTAATTGCAGTCTTTGATTGCGCCGACTTCGCTTGTGGATTGGGCTTTGCTAGGGCATGCCTTGCTTGGCCAGACTTCAGCTACAGCCCCCCAGTGAAGCCTTAGATGTGGGAAGTCTTCAGTCTCCTCAGCTCATGCCTGTGGTTTCTTGAAAAGAATCCTGATTTGACCTGTTTTCTATCTGTAAGGCAACACCGTCCTCATTCCTATTTTTTAGGTATTATTTAGTTTATCAGCAGTGGAAGCAATTTCCAGCGTGTAGCTGTAATGAGCAGCTGGGAAAAGGCTGGGTTCTAGATGCTGTTTTCAGGATAGCCAATGTGTAATTTTCTGTATTGCAGCATTTGCTTACAAATAATCTCTGTGCCTGACCCCTCGCAGATTAGAGTACTATCTGCAACCTCCCCACTGGAAAGGAGGCTGCTTAGGCGTAGGGAGAGGTTGTGGAAAAGAGGCAGCAGCTGCTGATGCGGCATTTGGATGAGAGAGAAGTGCCGGCCACTGGTGGAGAAAGCCGAGGGCCAGAGCAAGGCCGCAGCCGTTATTTTAACCTCCTGACTTCAAAGACAGCTTGCTGGTAAGGGAAGGGGGGAGGAGGCAGGGAACCATCTCAACAGAAGAGCATTTCATTTCCTTCAGTGAAGTAGACATTCCTGGCTGCTAATGGGGAGTAGCTCTGAATCACAGCGCTTGTATCAGACTGCTGTGAACTACTGGCCTGGCGCCTCAAGGCCATTCCTCAACAGGAAGCTGAATGTTTTCATGTAAGACTGAGAGGAAAACCTTCCCAGGAAGAGCAACCTGGACCAAACCTTTGAAAATCTGGGATGAAAAGGCACAAAATAAATATAAAGCTGCAGGGTGCTCTCCCCAGTGTTCCTCTGCTGTTTGCTTGGCCCCTCTTTCGTGCTCCTTGGAAAGGTAGAGCCCTTCGTAGCTCTTTGATCCACATGTGTTACGGAGCACTCTGCTACTTCTTCTAGTTATTTATTTATTTAATAATAATAATTAAAAAAAAAAAAAAGAAGCAGCAGGAAGCTCAGAAGGCTTTTTTTAGTTGGGACTTGTGCTGGTTTTATGAGGAAATAGGAACTGAATTAGTCAGTGCAGACCACCTCCGTTGAAACTGCTGGTTTTCCAGTGGACTTTCAGCTGTGCTGTTTCAAGAGGCCACAGCAGCTTTAAATGTCCTTTTGTGGCCTACCGACAGCAGGTGAAAGTCATTCACTACATACCAAGGGATGGTGGCATTTGGGGGAAGAGCATCCTCCCTCAAATTAAGGCTGTGCAGTACAGCTTAATATAAAGCTCATGCTTGTTCCTTCTGTCTTTGTAGCTAAATGCATTGTCCTCCAGCTTTTCCCTTCCATCAAACAGTGGTCACCTAGGTGGCTCCCACCAAGCAGACAAGTTGTTTAGTAAGATTTTGGGTTCTCATCTAGTGCTCACTAAACTCAGAAGGTCCAAAATGAGTTTTGGGGATTTTCTACCCTGGAGCCATTATAACTCCTCATTCAGTAGCAGTACTCAAACCAGTATGGGAAAAAGTGTTACAACGGCCTACACTCAAGCCACAGGGCATGGGGGCAGGGGGTGGGACACAGTTACAAATGGCCCTTGTTTATGTAGTACTGCTGTAATATTCGCTGATTATTTCTGCTTGTGGCTCCTATGTGCTCGGTCATTCTATTACAATTAGTATGACAGGGTACACACAGTTGGCAAATTCTGGTAACAGAAATTCAAGTTGTGGCTTAAAAAGCCAATTTCTTCATCAGCCTGTTCTGTCTTGCCTTGCATGATTCAAGGTGTCAGCAGTGCATCTTCTCTAAGCAGTTTGTGCATCTCACCTTCTCCACTGAATTGCATTTCTGTTCTAATTTCGGTCATTCCTTAAAGCTGTTCCTTGACCTGCTTGTTTGGCAGTAGGCAGTACCTGGAGGCCTAGAGGCTCACGTAATTTTTTGAGATACTGCTAATCCCAAAACCATGGGATTCCATCTGTGGAAAATGCCTGACTCACCAGGCAGTCCCTGGGTCAGAAGGGCAGGGTGACGGCTGAGTCAGCAGTTGCATAAGTCAGCTGATGTAACCCAGAGACCTAATGCTGAAGAACAGTACCTCTCTACAGGGAAGGATCAATAGCCACAGGCTTGCGCTATTGGCCTTTTCATATGGTATAAGAACGAGGCCCAAAATAATAGTGAACCGTGCTGCTGGGTGAGAGGCCTGATGGCTGCCTGCAGCTGGAAGATGTACCCTGCATTGCCAGAGAGCAGAATGAGTCCTCCTCAGCATAGGGTCACTGTTCAGAAAGTCTCTCCCACAGCATTCCTTGGCCCAGCTGCTTTCAGAAGACAGCATTGCTTCATTTCTACAGAGCAGAGCTTGAGGCTCTGAACTAGAGATTTAATTGACCTTAACTGCTGTGGTAAGTGCTAAAGCCTGAGGATGTCTGATTTTGTAGCAGGTATCTGTGTCAAATGTTGTAGATAGATAAACTAAATCCACTACAGAAAGGAATTATGTAATATGCTGAACGTCTAAACAACTGTAAAAAATGCTTTCTAGTTGTTGAGGACACCTACTTACAATCCAAAGTACTTTCCTGCATAAAACAAAACCATGAATAATCTTGCAAACTTCAAGCAACTGCAAATAGCAATGCTCTGCACTTAAGTGGGACACTGCAAATGTATGTCATACTCTGCACCATAACAGTCACCCATCACTGTATATTTCCCACAGGACAGCTTCTTTGAAGAGCTTTTTTAAAAAAAAAAAAAAAATTCATATAGTATTTATCTCTGTCTCTCTCTCTCTTTCTCCTTTCTCTGTAGGTGGGAAAAGAAATGCTTTCTCAACTTGCAAAGCAAAGGCGGCGACACCAGGACCCCTGCTGGAGATGGAAGCTTGTTAAACCCTAGGTGTGTCCTTCATCCACACAGACCACCCCCAAGGAGTCTGTCCAGGATGTCATTCACCCTGATGTCACTGCTAAAGACACTGAATCATAAAGACAATCACTGCCAAAATCCTTCACTATCACGAGGTCCAGCCCTGATATAAATAGAGCAAATAAGCTCCTGGGTCAGCAGAGCAGCTTTTGTCTTCACTCCACCTCTGCCTTGCACTCTTAAGCCCTCGTCTCATCTGTGTCCATGTTGAGTCAGCAAACAAAGTAGCGTGGCTGTCTCTGCCTGCTTCAGCCAACAGAGTAACTTAGAGCACCGCTGCCCCATACAGCACATCGAGGAATGGAATTTGCCTGGACCAGGACGACACACTCAAAACTTCTTTTTATTTAATGGTGCGACAGGATCAATTTTGGTTTTAGCTTTTTTAAGAAACTTGAATGCTTTCATATTTTAACTTTTAGTTTGTAATTTCCTTGGTGTATATTTTACTAGGTATGAGCTTTTAAACAACTGTCAAAAATCTGAACTACTTTTTAAATAAAGGGGTTTATTTTCCTTTTTTTTTTTTTTTTTTTTTTTTTTTCCTGCCAGAGGAAAAGCCTGTATGGAAAAAAGGTGGCTTTTTTGTTAAACTACTTGTAACAAATAGTGGCCTCTCAGTCTATATAATACAGTGTCATATAGAACTAAATAAATGTAACAACAGTCAGCTGGTCAGTAGCAATGTCAGTCTTGCATCACCTCCTCTGTAAAAATAAGCAATACATCCAGCAAATCTGACTGCAGTGAGTTCTCCTTCTCACCCATCACCCTTCTCCTTGTAAAAAGCCCAGCACTTGAATTATTACTTCAATTGTTCTGTATTTGTATCTGTTTTTGTTAGCCTGTTAGTGGGATTTTATGCCAGTTGTTGAAATGAGCATTGATGTACCCATTTTTTAAAATAGTAAGGCACAGCCTCGGCCAAAAATACTGTCAATCTGTTTGTTTTTTTTTTTGTCATTCCAGTTTGAGTTAATGTGCTGAGCATTTTGGGTTTTTGTTTTTGTTTTTTTGTTTTGTTTTGTTTTGGTTTGGTTTTTTGTTTTTTTTTAATAAAAGCTTTGTAATAAAACAAAAGTCACTTGTCTGGCTTAAGAAAGAAACGAGTCACACCTGGAAGAGATGAATCCCTAGAAAGTAGATGCAAGTCCGCAAAGGTGCAGTCACTTCTAAGACTGCAGGCTTTTGGCTCAGTGTCTCCTTGTAGAAAATGCACTGTTTTGATTTGTCTGTATGGAACTTTTCTTCCTGAAGAGAGGAAGAGGAAGGAATTGGTAGAGCCAGTGCTACCTTCACAGCTAGAATTGGCCCAACTAGAAATACCAGCCTCCCCCTATCCCAGTTTTCCTACTGAAAAATCTCAGTGAATGCATAAGTGGTTTTAAGTTGATTGTGGATTCCCTTCTTTCTGGATGCTATCTATGTCCATGTAAGGAGTAGGAGCCTATACTTGAATGTCTTGTAGCTGCCTACGTCTTCCAGGGAGCCATGAGGGATAGGAGCACAGTGCCACAGCATGGCCTGCTACTGCTAATGGCAATCATGAGAGACACCCCCGCATCAATAAGCAGCCATCTGCACTCTTAGAGCACATTGAGGTTTTACTGGCTCAGACCAGACACCACCAGTGACTTGTCTCATACCTCTTCCCTTTGGTTCAGGGACTGACATTTCACAGCTCTGAGAACCAGACAGGGCTGCCAGACTTCTATTAAAGGACTTCAAGTGAGGAAAAAAACCACTGCAGCCTCAGGTAAACTATTCCAATGATTGGTGAGCACCACTGCAAAAGCAACGCTAAGAACTGTAAGGTAAATAAGCATGCCTGCTATCTTGAATCTTGTTTGGTGTGGGACTGGCCCAAGTCAAGCTTGAGCTACAAGAAATCACATAGGTGTGTTACTCCCTGAGGAAGCTTTGTCATTAGATTGTCTATAACTGACTCTGAAACTACGTTGTGTAAGAAGAAAAAATGTCATGCTTGAGAATATTATACGACAGCTTCCTTATAAACCAGCACACACCTCACAGACTCAATTGTACCAGCCTGGCCAGCATGTTAGTGTCTGTGATACTTATTTCTAGTAACTAGTGATTACTTTAAAGGGCTGAAAGTGCTCTCAAGTGGCAGGAGAAAAGACTGGGAGAACAGCAGCTGCATACTGCAGTTTCACAAGAGACAGCTCTATTTGCATTCTTGTTCATCCCAGCTCTTGCTGGAAACCTGGTTGGATGTCAGTCTGGGGTTTGTTTGTTCACTTTTTGAGTTTTCCTTGTTTGTTTAAGGAGAAAAATAAGCAAGTACTTTAGTGCTGGAATTGTTCTAAATCAGGAATAAGTGCAGCGAGTTCTGTAAATTGCATGTTTCAAAGATAACAGGTCTCTTTAAAACACCACTACTTTATTTAGTTATTGGAACAACTTCATTTTTGGGGGGCTACTTAAAAAGCCACTTAGTCATTTTGCAATAAAATAAAATAAGATGTTCCCAACAGAAATGTTAGCTGTAAGTAGCAAGCTCTCCCAAATGCACTACATAGTCAACAGTCGCCTGCCTTGAGGTTGAAAGGTCCTTCAGCTCTGTCAGTGAAGGAGAAAAGAATTCAGGAGCTAAAAATAACATCTCTGCTGTTAACATAGGATGAGTGAGCACCATGTGTTGGACTCATTCACAGATCAAAGACCTTTCACATAATAGCAACTGTGGAAAAGGTGAACTAATACGCAAAGCACCCGAAACAAGCTAAGCACACTGTCCTGGAATACCCTCCGTGACTTCAGTCAGTGGCCAGCTGACCTGAGCCCTCCCTGTGCTGCACCAGCTTGCCCATGGAGATGCTCAAGTTAGTAAAAATGGCCCCATGATGATGGTGCTACATGGGCAGTCACACTAGGTTTAAATCCTTGTCACACTGGGGTGTGACTCAAAACCAACTTCTGAATGAAAAACATGCATTTTAGGTAGAATTTCACATTTAACAAATTCACTGTTGGGTGCCTAAGGGAGATGAATACTTCCCATTTCCCACAGAAAAGGTCTTTAAGGATGTAAATGCTCCTATCTAATGGCTGACTATCCTGATGCTTTGGCATACATGGTGCAAACCCACCCACTCCCCCCATACTCTGTCCCATGCGCTGCACATCCGGCAGGCACCAAAGGCAGTTCCACACAGGTATTCCCATTCATAAGGACAGAAGATACTCCCGTAGCTGGGGAACACACATCCTCTCCTGTCACTGAACAAAACAGAAGGGCAAAGACAAAACCAGGCAGTTGAGCCAGAACTGATAATGGCTAACCAGGCCAACACCACCGGATGATCTAGCTCCTCAGGCTTCTAGATCACCTGGACAGGAGCTGTTTCCTTTCTGTTATATAAAAGAACAATGTCCCCAGGCTAACTTTGGTTCCTTATACAACAAGAGATGGAGATTCACCAATTAGACTTACAGGAACTTTCCATCTCTAGAGGAATTATCTGCTATTGTATTTTGTAGGATTAACAAATAGGAAAGGCAGTAAGTTAGCTGCACAAGTCACCCCTTGGTGGGCAGCTGAATTTGCAGTAAATGTGGGAGCTTCAGGATCCGATCATTTCTCAATGCTGCATGACAACAGAATCCAGAGCATCAATCATCCGCACTCCTCTGAAACCACCACAGCGCATAAGGCTTTGAAGCAACCATTCTCTGTTTTCTGGTGGCCTCCCACTCTGATCTTTAGAGCAGCTAATTACACTAGATCAAGGCAGGCAGAAAATGAGGGATGCTGCAGAGACTAAGAAAAGGCCAGCAGCCCCTCAGTAACGTTACTAAAGTTTTTTTTTCCTGTGCTCACAAGTGGGCCACCGGGTCAGACAGCCTCCCCTCTTGTGTAACTACTGAGCATGAAGTAGGAACACGATGGAGGAAGAAACTGCTCCACAAACAAACTGCCAGAAGCCTGTCAGCTATGAACACATCGCTCCTAGTGAGCGACTAAATGACTGGGCTAACAAGGCAGATGCCAGCCACAAGAAGAGCAGCTCTGACAGGAAAATGGCCTGCTCTATACAGACATCCTGAGATGAAGCCAGAAGTGCCTGAACACATTTTTCCACATGACAGGCTGGGAAGAGAAACTCTGGATTAAGGTATAAATTTACCCCCTTGTTCTCCTCAAAGATACAAAAATCTTTAGAAAGTACGTACAGCCCCAGGAAAAGAGATGTATCTGCCACCAGTATCAGAAATGAACCTTTTAAGCACCGGATTCCAGCCAGGTCAAAGCAAGGGCTAAAATTCTGCTCTCCATCCTTCCAGGTAAATACTCATACCTTGGCTCCATGAGCTTTAGATGCCATCTTCTCTCTGGTTGGCATTCTCCTAGGACAACCATAACTTCAGTGAGTCGTAGAAGCAGGATCTGCTTGGGAGAGATAACAGCCACTGCTTACCTGCTCTGGGACACTAAGGTTATCTCCCTGTGAGTGATGTGCTATAAAACACATGATAAACTCATGGATCCCACCTCCTAGAAACCCAACACATACAAACGAGCAACAGGTTTGCTCATTCCTCTCAACATGAACCAACAGAACTAGGAGTAAAGTTTCCATCTATCACATGCCAGAATAGGGACTCACCGAGAGCTGGTCTGTCCTCCTTGCTGTGCTGACAAAAGCAACCAAAATCACTAGCAGGATAAGAAAAAAATAATTACTCCACAACTCGATGGTGGTCAAGATACAAGAGAGGCAACTCTTCAGTCTAGCTTCCCACATACACATAAACTGACTAAAAAGTCCTGCAGGATATTCACTAGCCTGACATAATACCATCTCTGCATCTTCTACCGAGAGAAACAAGCCAGAGAAACAAGGATTGAGATCCTGGCAGAGCAACATGTGACATATGAGTTAATTCTTCTAATAACTTGTCTATGAAAGAGAGGTGCTAGATAACAAAACAGGAGACACCAGAACACAGCTGGAGCTACACCACTTGGCCTTAGACTAAGTTTTTAAGTCTGAGATGGACAAGATTCTTAAAATCTAGTTGTTTCTTTTGCTACCTTGATGTAAGTTTCCTCATTCTCTCCTCCTGCAACGTTTTACCCTGTCGTGAGTGAAATGATCAGCAACAACTTCTTCTCTTCCCCCTCAACCCTAAATTACATAGGCAGCAATTTTACTTGCAGACAAACCATGCATGAGGAATCACAGAATGGCCGCTGCTTTTTTCAGGCCTGTAAAAACCAGCTAGCTCAAACTCTATGTAGCCTTGTAGTGCCTTGTCCTGATAGAATTCATAGTTGGAACGTCTTAATCAAAGGTCCCTCAACAACTTTAACAATCGGTGTTTGTAGTTAGTCTGAAGGCACAGATTTTGTAAGAAACATTTTGACACATGGTTTAAAAACTTCCATTTCTGTGAGACCAGTGCATTAACATGACTCAGAACTACTACAACTTACATCACTCAGTTAACCACTAAGCAGTCTCACGCTGCCGATGCTAATATTCTATATATTTTTTTCAAGTATGAATTTACTGAAATTACTTACTGAAACAAAATGGCAAATAGATTTCTCAATATCCAAGCATCTGTTTTTCCTCTGGTCCACTCCATTTCACTCCTGCTCAAGGGTTTCTGTCCTCCCATTTCTCTCTCACCTTTTGCTGACACCCTTGCTCCTGCCCTGCCTTCATGGGCAGCTGGAACTTCTCTGCTGAGAGAACAGCACTGTTAAGCGCTCTCTCACATCAGGAAACAGTCTGTCTTTCCCAATGACCTGATGTTGTGTTTGCTATGAGCATAAAAAGATAAACTTCAAATCTAGCACAGGTCTAACACATACTCTGTATCTTCATCCAGCCCAGATTGGAAATAAATACCATTTGAAGACAGAATGGGCAAAAATACCACTTTCTTCTCCAGTCATTTTAAGAAAAGGATTCCCTAAATGCATTCTAGGGATGCTAATTCCTTAGCTTACAGATTTGTTCAGAGGATCAGATACTACAGCAATATATAGCTATGTAAACCGTGGATAGAAAAAAATACAGAACATTTTAAGTGAGGTGCATACAACTGTGCTACAGAATTAGTTATAACTGTTACGGCACAATTAAATAAGCATGGACTGTATTCATCATCCCACACAAAAAATTCTTCAAATGACCTCACTCCAATGCTGTTTTGCTAGCTTTGCCATTTTTATTTAGGAGGTACCTCAGTTCCAGAGGCAATGGTAACAACTCCTGGAATAGTAAGAGAAGAGAGCGATATTATGGCCATGGATTTAAGGGTTTCACTTGAACTGTCTTCTGTTGTAGCATTACTCTCCCAAGAACCCAGGAAAGTGTGAAGAGTCAAAGTTCAAATTTTGTCTCTCTCTTTACCATCAGCAGACCTGGCAGGTTCTCCAGAACTTCCCTCCAGAAAACAGAGAAAATGGCTCCTCTTCCCTGCTAAAAACTTACATGAAATATTAGTCATAAGCCAGGCAGTTCCATGGGCAAGCAAGCCTTAGCACTGACCGCTATACTTCTAGCAGGACAACACCCTGTATGGGCTCTGCATTCATTTAGAATGACAATTCAGTTTTAGTGAATTTAAAGTAAATCCATAATTTCAATATAAATCAGTTGTAAACTGAGCTCAGTGCACACAGTTTATGCATGACTTAAAGTTCTAAGTCAAAGTGATACCAGCCATAGCTATGCCTAATCTTATCTATCATTGCAATAGTTTATTCACGAAAAAGCACGATAAGAGCAATTTTTCAAAATTACAGTCTTTACTGGAAAGTTTCCTCCTTGTAACGTTAGCTGCCACTGTAGGAAAGCTCTGACCTTTGCCAGAAAGCAGTGAGCCTGCAGGTGAAGGTTGTGTCTAGAGTGTCATCATTTGACATATTCATCATTCTTTAACATCATTCTTCTCTTCCACCAACATGCTACTTAAAATACCACACACCAATAGGCAAAACAATTTTTTCAGTTCTAAACCTGTGCAAATAATCCTGTAGAGTAGAACTCTGGTCTTAAGGCAAATTTTTCTTCTAAGACAATCAAACGTCCTTACAAAATTAGATCCAAGTAACAATACTGGCTTCAGTTCATAGATTTGCCAGTTTAGAGTCAACAATAGCTTTTAGCTTCAGCCAAAAATAAAAGCAAAGTCTGTAAGAAGAAGAAACACTTCCTCCTCAGTTCCAATTAATGATTAAAAAAAAAAAGAAGATGGTATCAGGAAAACTACTCATGTGTAATTAACAGCTGCTTTGCACCCATCTCATATTCTCGTTTTTAAAAGAGAATTTACCTGACTAGATTTCAGGATCCACAGTCTTATGCAAATCAGCTCCCTCTCTATGAAGCATCAACTCCCCTGCAGCCTACTACATCTGCACACTTCCCTCAAACCAACTTTTTTTAGGCACTCTGAACGTTTACTTGTGTGTTCAACCTGTGCTGCTTAGGAATCTCACCCTAAATTGCAAAGAAAACAGAACTGCATCAGCCTAAAGGAACACATTAGTCCTGTTGTTATCAGAGAAATACCTGTCAGAAACAATTCATCTTTTACAAGCTCTTTAGAGAAAACCAACAATTAAAAAAGGTCTACGAAATATAAATGCAGTCTATCTCTTACACCTGCTTACGTTTGCAGCTTTGTAGGATTCTAGAAAGCATGTCTCAAACAAAGTGAATGTAAAGAAAGCAGCTGAAGATGCAGACTTGAAGCTGCCAGTGGTTGGCACCCTGCACACTGAGGAGCCAGGGAAGAGAATGGTCACAGGCCATCCCTTTATTTGCACCAACCCTTCCAGCAGTGGAGCACACAGATCTCAGTCTGAGCACAATCCAGAAACCCACCTATTGTAAGTGTGTGGTTTTACCAATTTCTATTGCACAAGCATTCAATAGATTTGAGCGCACAAGGATAATAAAGAAAAAAAAAAAAAAAAAAAAAAAAAAGGGGGTGGGGGACTGGGTGCGGATATTTGGTGCTAATTCACCACATGCAAATTCCAGCTGTTGTCTGTAGACCTACCACCAAGCATACAGTTCTTCCCAGAGCTCATGAGAAAGCCTCTTGCTGGTGAAAGTGGTTAATCCACAAGATTTTTGCTGCCAAAGCCAGGACTCTAAATGGGGGGTTTAGGTTACTAACGACAAAAATTTTGCATTCTTTTGCTAGCAAATACCGTAAGGGCTTGTGCATTTACAGAAAACCACCCCAGAAGTGGTTGTTGGCAGAAAAATGGGACCGGAATTAGCAGAAGCTGTTACCAGGCAGGGCAGAGATGCACCAAACAAAGCAGCAATGAACAACAGGCTCGGAAAAAATCCTATTATCTGGCAGCCTGAAGCAGCCAAAGTAAGCGACAAGTTCTTTAGTGCCTGCCAAGTAAAAACCTTGTGCTAAAATATCCTCCTGTGCCCTGGCCAAACTAAAGCAACTGACCCAAGGCTGGAAACCAAACCTGCTGCCATGCCCTATTTTGATACCTCACACTACCTCTCAGCAAAAGAAACGGCTCCTTTAATAATTAATTTTGGTGCTTTACATGCCTCCTACCCCAAAAGGAATAAAAAAAAAAAATAATAATCCAGCCTGCTCAACAGCATTACAATGCTGGTCTCTGTGCAAAGAATGCACTGCTGTGAGTTATTTGCAATACACAGGAAAAAAAAAAATAGAAAAAACTCAAAGGGAACAAAAAAAAAGTAAATTGAACAAGTGCAAAGCTGGTCTATGGGCATACAAACCTCAATCCAATTAATACAGTACCAGTAACAACACCAGACCTCATCACATATTGTTCCATGATTACACATGTTTAAACTAAGACTGCATAGCACTGCATTTATAAATTGAACAATATAACGGATAAGCCAACATTACATAAAGAACTTCAGTTTTATGGTGAAATTTGGTAAGAACATCAGATTTTATTTATTTATTTATTTATTTTAAAAAACATCTTTAAAACTCCCAGATTGCAGTTCTACATAACCCCTTGCTACTGGAACTCAGCAGAAGGCTAAATGCCACTTCCCTCTGGCTGTGATAGCAGGAGAAACTACTGAAGAGACATAACAGAAAACGTCTGGCTCAGGTGTGTTCAATTGCATCTGCTTTTGCCACTGTTAACAGCTCTTCCAAAAAGTACAGAGAAGGATGTGGGCAAACCCACATCTCTAAAATCAGTTGCTGCTGCCAAGCGGCTTTCTCTAGTTGGAGGAACGGCAAGTATGCATTAAATTTTGGCAATTATGTGCTGATTGCTTAATAAATATTGTTAGTATGAGCATTTACAATAACCATCAGCCATATAGCTACCCTAATGGACAGAGGTATGAAGGGCAATACACCGAGATGCAGGTAACACTCCCTATTTCATCGTGCCACACAGTACGCAGAGAGAAAGGCAAAGACTTCACTAGAGAAAAGCAAGCATCTGGAGTTTAACATGAGCTCTCCAATCTCTTTGTGAGGAAATAATTATTCTTCAAATTAAAAAAAGTCAAAAGTGCTTTCCCAAAACAACAGCAGAAACATCACGTACTTCCCCGTGGCTGATCATCTGCTCATTTATTCCAAGGAACAGCACAGTCCCACCACCTTCATGCTACTGCGTGGCACACACTGAAATGACACTGCCCAGGGGGATTCCAGACCTCAACATTGCACTACAATTCCTAAGTAACACAACAGATCACGTGCTAATACCTACATCCTCTGGCACCTACGCTTCTGAGCACAGGAATGCATTACACTGAGTCAGCTTACACTTAACGCATTTGCAGGCTCTACTGACCAGAGAGTGGCTCAGTTGGGAACACACAAGACCTTTTCTCAACAGGATTACTGTTTGGCCAGGCACACTTGAAACATCTGTTTTTGAAATCCTCTTCTCTTTCTAATTGCAAGTACAGCTTTAACCTGACAATCACCTCTCTGTACACTTGGCTTGATACAGAAAGATTTTGGCTGGTTCTTCTGCAGACTGATAAACACTTAGTAATTTTTATCTACAGAAAAGATAGACTGACAAACCTCGATGTTGCAGAGGTACCTGAATGCATGAAAAGAGCATTAACCACAGAACAAACACTGGGAGAAGAAAAAATAACCGAAGAGGACATTAAGAAAACAAACAAACAACTCTGAATCTCAATTTGAAGCCACAACCATGTTTTGCAGATGCCACACTCATCCTTAGAGCACTGGGTTGGTAGTGCTGGATCTCTGGAAGATCTGAAGATGCACTGCTAGGTGCTGGAATTAACTTCAGTCTTGTCAATAGTCAGCCATTTATAGCAACTGGTTTTGGAAGAAAATTTGTATTGTCATTTCAAAACTAATGGGTTAGATGGTTTGGGGAAAAAAACCCAACTTGTCTTTAAGGAAAAGGATACCAGTTCATGTTGTTTCCTGTAGCTGCTAAGTCAACACTTCTTCCTACTGCGTAAAATAAGACATAGGTTCACAAAACTCCCATCTGGACAGAGCTATGCTATTCATTTCAAGGCAGCTACTCATTTCAAGGGGATAAACTACATCAAGAGACAATTAACATATATCAAGTTCTTGGACAATGCTGTTTTCTCAACTAAATTTTCACCCAGCTGATGTTCCACAAGTCTCCTCAGCAGGGGAAGGAAGAAGCAACATCTACTTTTTACTGTGACTCAAACAGTTAGAAGGCTTCCACGCACCTATTCCATACAGCAAATTGTTATCCATATTATCTAAGAAAATTAATCCCTTACAGCAATAAAAGGAACTCAGTTTTTGCAAACACAGGCTCAGCTAAGAACTCAGGACTTCTGCACTCAGCAGACAGACATCTGTTGCTGCTGTTCCACATACAAGTACTACTGTGCCCAGTGCCTTTAATGAAGAGTGTTTCATTTGTTAGACCATAGCCAAATTCTAAACTACACTTCATTCTTCTTTGCATGAAACTTTACTGCTGTCTCTTGCACTCCAAACTCTGCAAGTCCCTCATCCAGAACATTCTCCTCCATTCCAATGAGGATCCTGCTTTCAGTTCCCTCTGTAAAGTTTGCTGTACTCTTGTTTTCACCCCAGCCGTGTCAGCAGTGAGGATGACCATAGATGGAGCACATTTGGCAGCTGACATGACCCAGATGCTGAATCTGGAGCTGTCTTCCCAGCTGCAGTAGCTGGGCTCATGTCCGACTCCTCGGCTGTTGATTGTCAAGCTGCTTCCAAGCTGTGCCAAGTGTACATCTCAAGGCTTTGACGGAAGTGGGGCAAATACTCTGAATCTGTGAGGTCCGCTGACAAAAAATGGTAATAAAGACTAAAGGTTTTAAAAGCAGGCAATGTGGGAAACCAAATACCCTCACTTCCTTCTTTTCTTATTCCTCATTTTTTCCCACAATCTGATAAAAATTCATGAAGAGCTGAGTGTTGAGAGCAGGGCTAATACACCATGTGTTAGTGTAACATACCAACCAGGCAGGAAGTCCTGCCTTGACAGTCAACACTACATGCAGTGGAAGGCAGCTCACATACTTCTACACGGGCATAGCAAAGGCTAGGAAACATCATTCACAGAAAGAAACAGAGACAGTCAATTCCTTCATTTTGTTATCCACTCTTTAAGCCTCAGAGACATCTTTAGACTGTTAGGGGTAGTTGTAATTCATCTACAAATCAGGAGTAACTATTTAATACCCTATTTCTGACAAATTCAACTGTACTTCATCAACTGAATCCAACAAGAGATTCCACGCCTCCTCACTGAGGAGCAAAACAAAAGGCTTACCTTGATTTCAATGTCCTCAGTCGTTCAATTATCACTACGTGTTCTGATCTAGATTTAAGGACAAGTATTTTAAGTCCTTCATCTCGTCTCTACTCATCCTGGCACAGTATTCCACACAGAATAAACTATCCCCATCCAACAGTTAAGTACTTCCAAATAGCCTATTTGCTACAGAGAAAAAGAAGTTTCTTCTGAAATAGCAAGCCAAACTTGCAAACACTTCTTGCAGACTTCTTGTGTTTTTACGTGCATATATACTCGACAGGTTTGTAAGTGTCAGAAAATCCCAACACAAATCATGAGTTCTGCTTTTAAACGCTGACACTGGGACCCTCCTGTGTATGTTGACAGCCTGCCAATGCAGGACTGTTTTAAACAATACGGCACTCGAAGAGGTGAATTTGTTCATTTAAACCTTCACGTCAGCATCACGATTAAGGAAAACTCTAATGAAACAACTTGCTGCCTTTCCACCACATTTACCAGAGTGAAAAGAGACTGCCACCCAGTGGACTACAACCAAGTACATCAACCACAGACCATGGCAATCAATACAGAATTGTTGAAAATTTTATTTTCAAGAAAGTGTTATTTTTTGAATTTTTCCCATTAACATATCGTCTTCAAATACATAAATTGACTTGTCATTCTCTCCTGCACCTGAACAATCAACATCTGCATGAAGGCACTGTACATATAAAGCTTTTCAGAATTATGAGAAAAATAATCTACCAAATCAAGCTGTCAGCAGAGAGATAGTTATCTAGTGCAATCACTCCATTCAGAGGTGAGTTATGTTCTAAATGCACCTTTGGGAAGGTTTAAACAATTCACCTGTAGTATTGCAATGCTGAATAGCATACAGAGATAGTTTAACACCCCTCGAGGTTTAAGTTCATTTGTACTTGTAAAATCCTTCTCCAGTCTTCTTACCCAGCTTCTTTTCTCGTACCAGTTTATCCAGGAGTGGGCTGGGTAGAAAAAGAGGATTGTTGGGCTCTAGTGCATGCCATCCTAATGGGAGAAAAGAAGCGGATGAATGTGAAACATTCCTGTTCATATGCAAAAGTAATAGAATTCACCATCTCTTTAGAAAAGTGTTAAGAGGTTAGCAAACTGAAGAAGGTTTGAAATTTACTCTAGATTCTCCAAGACCTTTCAGTACAGCTTCATAAACCATGCTAGTTGCCATAGTTATGAGCAAAGCGAGCAATTAGTCGTAGGAGTGATGTGCTCACAACACCTTATAATCTCATGATCTCCACAACTGTTGATTTTTAGTACCTCAAAAAACGTAAAGGAAAACTTCTAAAATAGAAAATAAAAGACTGAGTATAAGGAAATAATAACTTAAAAAAAAAAAAAAAATAGGCTGAAAGGAAATTCAAGTGAAAAAAATGTCCAAGATTCATTTCTATTTGTGAAAGACATGGTCAGTTGGGGTGAAATAACACCACTTGGCACTGCTTGCTAAAAGCAGAAGTGATTTCACTGACAACATTATTTTGAAAGCAACATTCTGCTTGGAGAATATTTACACCACTTGTTTGCTATTGCGCATACATTCTCCACTTACCAGCTGAAATGAAAGGGAGATGATATAACCGTATCTTTTAAAGTATTTTCTGTGTTCCCTATTAACTGAGAACAACATCACGGCTGGCAGAAAAAGACTGAAGAGTTCAACTTTTGTTGCTCTCTGTGAGAACGTCTTACACTCCCACTACATGCTTCTCTTCCCACTGCCTATTTTTTAATTATATAAAGTTCCACTGACATTACTAATATTTTGCACAGGAACTCGATGCAGTCAGCAAAGCAAGCACTTGTTATATCCCCATCAGTAAGATAAGCATACAATACAAACGCTGTACTCATACAGCATTCTGAGCAGAATCCTCACTCCTTTCTCCTTAACAGTTAAGAAAACTGTGTCATAAGCATGCCGTTTCAGCTAGTTAGGAGTCAGATTTTCATTACAGCATTCATCTACAAGTTTTCTAAAAAGGGAAGAAAAAAAAGAAAATAAGTATGCAGTACCATCTATAATGTATTTACTGGTATCCAAACCAACATAGTCCAGCAGTTCAAATGGACCCATGGGATAGCCAGCCCCAAGCTTCATAGCAACATCAATATCTTCCTTTGATGCATCTCCTAGAGAAAAGATTGACAGTTTGATGAACAGAGAAGATTCTGCATCTACTTGGCACCACTTATAAATAATTAACAAGGTGTTATTTCACACTGGTGCAGCTCTTCACTGAAATCTCTGCACGTTTCAGAACCACAAAAACTGGGGTCAGCATACACAGAAGTCCATGCTGGAGGATAAAGATGAATCTCTCACAAAAAAAAAAAAAAAAAAAAAAAAAACCCAAACCAAAACACCACCACAAAAATAACAACAACAACAACAAACCACCTACAGACCTGATATTGATTTTCTTATCTTTCCCTTGCATTTCAATATAGATTTTTGAAGTAGCCACAGCTGCTTTGCTCAACCTACCTGAAAGACTGGAGGAAGAATCAGCCATTATGAAGAATGAAAAGAGTTTTGTTTTGAGGCAACTCAGTGTTTCGACTTGACAATATCAGCAGCACTTTTTGGATCACATACAGGACAAGAGCTACCCTTACTGTACAACAGTCAGAAGGCAAGGTCTAATACAGGACATATCCAGCTCTTCTGGACAGCAGCTCCTGCAGTCAGGGATATGGCCAAATAAGCCAATATGCACTACTTCATTTCACTGCAGTTCACACTAGTCCAGACATCCATACCATCCTTTTGCCAAAAGTTAACAGCCTGGAGAAGAAAGTCCTGGATTTAAATGTGTATGCCTCAACCCTTGCAGCTCTTACAACAGTGCGTCAGTTTACACTTTAGTTAAAGCAGTTTTCTGTTGAGATGCCAGCCTGCAACACCTGGAACTGCCACGGTGCAGGTGCAAATTACCATACACCACTCCTTTTATGGGAAGCAGTGACGGCCAGCAGACAGACTAGGCAGGAGGAAGTGGAGCAGCAGCAGCTGCACCATGTGTCTCAGCAGCTCTCAGCAGAGGACAGCCATCAGGTATTGAAGATGGCAGAGAGGAGTGACTTGAAGAGACTGCAGAGGTGTAGAAAAATTTTTCATTCCCAGGATTATATAAAAAAAACTAAATGATCGGAAATTCATAACTTCTGCATCAATGCTGCTCTGCAATGGCCATAGATAATATTGACTTCATTCTTTTGCTGAGAATGTATGTTTTATACTGTCACAAAAGCAGATTTCTACCACATATTTTGATAAAGGCAGTGCACTTTGCAGATCAAAAATCTCCTATAAAGGCAAAAGCTTCAGTAGTAGTCTTGTACAAAACAATAATTGTCATGTATCTCATTTTACTCCTTAAAGATGACAACTCCTTTTTAATTTTAAAAATTTACTTTTTGAGAAACTGGATAATTAGTCCCAATTTAAATGCACGTAAGCACTCAATTCATTTTAAGATGATGTACATGTACTTCTACCAACAGATTTACCCCACTTAGTCACCTGCCAGCCTACAGCTGCATTGCAATGCAATTAAAAACAGTAAGAAGCAAACAAGTGTTGCACTCCTGGTCCAGGCAGTCTGATGGTATATTGCAGATTTCCATAGACAATTGACTGCTTTCTTGGTTTGCTACTAACAAGTGGGCAATACAGACCATCATATGCTAGCATTTCAATACGCCCTCATTTAAATCACTGTTGATACGCTAAAGGTATTTCGCCTATGCAAAATTGTATTAAGTCTTTACCCACTTAACCCATGAAGATTCTGTGTAAGTAAAGATTTAAAGACTGACGAATGCCCTGGCATTTCAGGGCTTGGGGCTTCCAAGAAAGAGACCCAAATTTCTCACTATCATGGCTGATAATCTGGCTGAAGTGTCTACCCCACAAATTAATGCAAAGATGTGATAACAATTTAATCGGATCCAATAAAAAGCAAAAGCCAGAGAACAGCCATCAAATACTAATGAGATTTTTACACTGATGTTTTAGAAGTTAAAAAGAAAAACAAATAAATGGACTTGAAGAAGTTTGCCAATATTATACTGTTGTACAAAATACAAACAGAATAAAGATGAAATCAAAATACTGCTTTGCCTAGGCAGAAAGCAGTCAATTTTAATATACAATTTCAGTGACTGTTTTCTTCTACATTTAATTAAAAGTTCTACTGTCTCCTGAAATATATGTAACAATACATGTCTCTCAACAAAGGCACCTCTCTTACATGCATTAAAACACCCACACGCTGCTTAAAACTGTGACTTTTTCTAAAAGAATTATGTCCCCTTCCATTCATGTCTTCTCCTTTCAAGTCACTAAAATTTGCTCTTTTCTCTGTTTGAGACATAATTATCCATCTGTTGATGGATAAACGAGTAGTGTTGGCTTTTATTTTTTTCTGGAGATCAAGCCATTCCTTCTGTATGATATAAAACAGATTTTTAATATTTAAAGCATATTTGGTGGAATCCTGATAATGCAGTGCTTTCATCTATAAAAAGTGGTGTTTCCAAAAACAAAATGTTTCAAATGACATCATTAAGTAGCATGCTGCTATGAGCTGAACACTTGAAATAAAAGCAATTAGACTCCAAAATTTTCTCTATCCACTCACATTATTGGCTTGTTCTCTTTGTTCCAAAACAATTGTCAATGCTTTGAAAATTTAGTGGTTCTTTAGGGATTTCTGATTACTTCCACCTACCCTCAGTTAATTAGCACCAAAGTGACCAACAATAACATAGAAAGTCCTAAAGAAGCTATGCTTAAAAAGGGACATAGAAGAGGAACAGGAGGATTTGCAGAGCAATGGTTAAGCCCAAATCACTTGCATGACAGCACTATTATGTGATACTGAATATTATACTACTTGTCCTACCTGAAAAATTGGTGTTTTATTTCAAAAGCCAAATGAAAGGAACCTTTGGATGCCTTTCCTAAAGGTCCTCCTATCATGCAATTTTCAGGCATTTCCATAATGGCCTCTTGGGAATCCCATTCTCCTCTTAGGAGAGGTGGGCTTCTGATCAGCTGGCTCAGAAAATTTTTATAATAGTACAAAGATCATCTTTCCAAATCAGGAATGCTTCATACTAGCAAAAATTTCCCATATTGATAATAAGCAACTTCCAACTCCGTGCACTCTGGTATTTCAAATGCTAGATTAGATCTATTCAGATGCACAGATTGGTTCACTCTTGCTGTACCCTATGCACTGCCAGTCCTTAAGGTGTGAAAGTTTGGAGGTAATCCAAACATTTTTCTGAATGGACACTTAGCACCATCGTATGTCAACATTCTCTGAAGTCAATAAACCAAGAAGTACCTCTCTCAAAAAGTCGAACAGCTTCCATCATATATGGCACCAAGAGACGGTTTACAATAAAACCTGGAGTATCCTAAGAAAAGCAAAAAAAAGAAAAAAAAAAGAGATTCTAAATAAACATTCTTTACCACTATCTTCAAATAATACATGACAAGTAACAGTATGAAAATACTTATTAAATCATCAACTTCTGGCATGCTCTAAATTGTATTGTTCATCTGATTTATCTGCAAGCTATTAAAACACAATGAGTTTCACAAACCAGGCACGGCATATAAACATTTTACCATGCTTGAGAACAATTAAGAGTCCAATTCATTACTCTTAATGTGGTTCAGCGGAAAATACCTTTTCCTCAGTAAAATTCTGCTGATACAATTTCCTGGAAAGATAAAAGAAGTTCTTCCGTAGCAGTATTTTTATTTAATGCAAGCTTTGAACAAAATCAAAAATACAGAAAGCTTTCCGGAGTATTATTTCATATTTTCAACTGTTCCACATGTTCATTGATTCACTTTATCTCATTACTTAAGCCAGAGAACTCCACATAACTCACTTCAATTCTTTCAGCAAACAAGAACCAAAAAAAAAACCCCAAGATGTTTTGTTTGTTTTTTGAGACTGACGTCATTTCTGCATTATTCTCTACTCAAGCTAGTTTATTAAAAATATCTCATCATATGTCACGCTACCTAATCACAGTGCACACTGGAAAACTGCAACTGAAACAGGAAAATGAACTTAAGGCCACACAGCAACGTAGCAGTACAGACAAAATCTGAGACCAACATTCATATACTGAATTACCGGTAACTATTAGATTTCAGGCCCTTATTTTCACGACCAAATGCCTCCTGGGGGCTGTGAAACTCAAGGCAATAGCTTGCATGAAGCTTCCCCATCTACAGCTTAATGGATTTGGAAAAAGTGTGCTTAGGATGCGAGGCATTCCTCCAGAAAAAAAGCCAAATTACAAAGCAACCAAGATGAATATGGGTCTAGTTACTGCAGTCTTAAGAAAAACTTGTGATGAGCACAAAACCAGGGGGAACCCAGCCAATTGCTTCACAGTACAAGTAACAGCAGTCTTGCCTCTAACACAGATAAAGATGAGCTCCTGCTTAAGCTTTCCAGCCCAGGCTTCCACAGGACTGGAAAAGAAAAATAAAACGTGTAAACTCTGATACTTGTGCTGCTACCTCTCTAATGTGAGGAATTTGAGATCAACATGGGAATTTCCTTTGTCACAATGTTTTTAACAGGGAAGAGAATCTGGACAAGCCTGGAAATCCTAACGTGCTCTTATGACCTACTCAAAACCACCCCTTAAAAGCAAGTTTTCAAGAACAAATCCTCTGAACTCTGTGGAATCCAAATTGTACTCACCTTGCAACTGACAGGACTTTTTCCTACTGCTTTACTGAAATCCATAAGTGACTCATAAGTCTTTTGGCTAGTCATTGGAGTCTTGATGACCTGGGCAGGAAAGGAGAGCATAAGCACATTTGTGAGCAATACAACGATTAAACTCAATTTCAGAACACTACTATAGAATTTAACACAAAAAAAAGTATTAAAAAAAAAATAATAATCAGTGGATATATATGTAACAAACACAGATCTATTTTTAAGACAGATTCAGCGTTTTACGTTTTCAAATTTTATACATCTATGTCATACTTTCCCACTCAGCCAGTATGAAAAATAAAAGGTACTATCCTTCAAGAATCCCATTTAGAGATCATAATATAATAGAACAAATTTAGAAGTCACAATCTCTGCTACCTTGGGAAACACATTGGCACCACTCTAGAAAGTCCTATTGGAGAGTTCTTGACAAAAAGGGTGTAATATCCATCCTGCACCCTATGCAAACTACTCATCAAGTGGAGTGACATTAGGCTAGGGCATTCATAACTCAGATGAAAAAACATTACTAAGATTGATTGCAACAGTCATACAGAGATTGCTCTGTTTTGTTTTCAGAAATGTTGATAGATATCTTCAAACTTCACAGAAGCTTAGCTTAGATTTCTAAAGACTACTCTATGTTTTTTAGACTTGAAACAAGGCACAGAACATTTCATCTCCACAAATAAATTACTGGTGACAAGTAGTTCTCAGCAGAGAAAACAGGAAGTCTATGTCAGCCTAAGGAATTATGCCTGGATTTCCATGATCTCTGACACCACTATAAAACAAGTACACGAAATTTTGCAGCAGACTGGCCAAAATGTAGAGTTAATTTTTACATAATTTCTTATGAGCTCTAGCTGATCAAGACAGTCACACACTCTCCCAGAGATGCAAATTCCTTTGTGGTTATGCTCGTCTCCAGTTCTATTGCATAGACAAACTGTTGGGTTTTTTTTGTTTGCTTGTTTTGGTCTAGTTTTTGAGTGAGGAAAGGGAGATGAGAAATAAAAGCAGAGGAAGAAAGACCTGACAGTTTTACTGCAATGAGACCTTTACTTTTGAAGTTCAGACTCCTATACCCATTTATTTATTGTTCTGCTCTCATTTTAAGCATTATTACAAATTACAAGATATAGCCCAAGTTTGTACACTTTGGAAAACAAAGAGCTACCTAAAAGCAATTCTTCATGGTTCCTTGTTGGTTGTGAAACACTGTAATGTTAACTAGTTTAAATCTTTCCAGACAACTCATCCAGAACACTGAATAAACATGACTGACTTTGTTTCATAAGCCACAAGGCAGTGATGTTCATCTGCAGATCATTTTCTAATCAAGCCCACGCAGTTATAATCAATTGCTCTGTCAGTCAGTAGATGATTTTCTTTGAGCTGCCAATAGTTCTTATTAATCAGCCAGTCTGCATGACAGAAAGGGCACATCCGCTGGTAGTTCACTGATAACTGTGGAGCCGTGAGACAGGAGTTACCTCAGTTTGTTCAATTTGCTCCTTGACAGAGACTGCACCACCCTCTTATCACTAGAGGTAGCTCATTCCACATCAGAGGAGCTGCAAACTGAGATCTACCCTTTCATCTAACTCAATTCTCAGTCAAAACAAATGCTCACCACAGTGATTGTTGCTAGGCTGTTTTAAGACTCTTACCTCCACAAGCTTCATCATAGGTACAGGGTTGAAGAAATGGAGGCCACCGAATCGGTCCTGCCTGGTGGTTGAGTTAGCCAACTGCGTGATTTGTAAGGATGAAGTGTTGCTCGCAAATATTGTATGCCTGGAAACAAGAAACAAATGGATTGTAAACATGACAGCTATCTTTCTGACAGTAGGAGATTGGTGCACTACACATTAGTAGACATCCACTGGCTAACCAACCATGGAACTCTTAGAAATACCTCTGCAGATTATTGCTTTCCTGTTCTGCAGTATAAATTAAGCAATGATGAAATAACCACTAGATGAGCTGTGCGAGTTTCTGACTCCCAGGAGAGCATGTTGAATACTGCATCAGGTCAAAGAAGGAAGATTCTCCAGGTAGATTTTCTCTTCCTTCAGAGCCTCAAATCTATCCCAGGTAATTCCTTTAGCAATCCTGGAAACCAAATCCAATTTTTTAATCATCTCAATGGATACCCGATCATTTGAGATGTCAAGCAAGCATTTTGGAGATTTGAAAACACTTGTAATTTTTTTGTTTGTTTTTTTGTTTTTGTTTTTTTTTTTAAATGAGCAGTGGCAGACATAGTGAGTAAACTTCCCACCATGAGGTAATAGGAAAAAAAAAAAGGAAATTAAAAAAATACTACATATGGCACTTTAAAGGATACACAAAATCACATGAGTTTCAAGACAAAGATGAAGCCCTTCACCCAGACTTAAACCACACTTATTATTCCAATTTATAATTTTTTTTTTTTTAGAAACACCTCAGAATCTCACCACCCTGATGGACACACATCACACAGAAAACTTACACATACAACTTTCTCCAAATCATGAGAATCAAAAGCTAAATTAGAAATGAAGCCCTACCTTCCATTCTGGACTGTATCCTATTTACCTTTCAAAAATTATTCTACTGGATTCATCAAATGTTAATCTAGACTGGCATTTTGTTTACATTTCACCAAGACATAACTGAGCTTCACAACAGAGCCTTCCAAAGAGTTACATCTAAGCATAGACCTATTTTTTATTATGTTTTCTCAGTTTTGAGGATTTGTTAACGATAAGGAATTCTTGTTTATGTTCCTTACAAATATTATTTTTGTTATTTCTCCACCATAAAGCAGGTTTCACATTGTTCTTAGGCAAGTTAATAAAAGAGTGGTGTTACATTTCATAGTTTCAACCTTGAAAGGTCAACGCATCCCACTGACACTCACACTCACTGAAAATCTCCTGCATTCAAATACATTCATGAAAATCTAATGAACCCATTTGTAAAATCAGCAACGATTACTCCTCACAAAATAATGGACTTGAAGCAAGAGATTTTACTTCAGCATCGCTTCTGCAGGTGAACACCATAACCTCATGTAACATAAAGCAGTGGGAAATAAAACATTACATTTAAGCTGTGTACAAGGGCATTTTATTTACGCTGTTCTGCTCTGAACAACTAATTGATTTAAATGAAGTGTAAAACAGAATTTGCATGTCTCCATGACATAGATTACACTATTTATGCTTCAGGTGACAGAAGAATCTGAAGGTTTATGAAAGCAGCAATACTAGCAAAGCTTTCTTGATACTTTCTCAGCCATCAGCATGCTTTTGCTGAGTGCCATCTAGTGGGTCACAGAAAGAAAGCAAGAACAAAGTCAAACACCAGAGAAACATCATTTCAGCAAAACTTGCTTTTAAAGTCCAGCTTATTCTGCAGTGAGAGCTGAAGAACACTTCTTTTATAACACTTTCATAACACACTGATTCTGAACACAGTGAACTGTCCAAAACCACTGGCCTGTTCCCAGCTGCGTTTCCATGTTTAGAGATAAATCTTAGACCAAGAGATGCTGATGGGCATTTCCACCAGAGATTAACAGAAGGCAAAAGCTCTTGAGAAACCGAATATCTGAAAAGTCTTTTCATAAGCTTATTATTATCTTGCTTGAAAAGTGCTGCAGGGTTCCAACATCCCCAAAATTATGAAAGATGCAGGGACATTAAAATAACACCACAAAAACCCAGCCTTATCTTTTCAATGCAGAAATATGAGGACTAATTGAGCACAAGAAAAGGAAAACAGAACCCAAAAGTTGGTGGCAACACTTACTCACCCATCCTGATGCTGATAACCACCACACAGCATTGTACCAGTTGGCAGATTACACAACATTTGGAGTACTTTTGAAAAAGCAAACACTTTTGCAAAGCTCTGCTGAGAGTACAGAGGATGCATTCAGGATGTGCTCACTGATGATCTGAGACCAAGAAAGGGCACTCACAGCCTTATCTAGACAGTTATACAGATGATGAATACCTTGAATTCTGGGCCTGCCTAACTCTCCTTGCTCATTGCATTTTCTCTGAAAACTTATTAGAAATTCACTCTGCACCCACATAATCACCAAATAAAACTCTCACAAAGGAATACCTTTTTCATTCCTCTCCATTTACAGATCCTCTTTCAGAAGAATTATAGAACTTTTTAAGAGAAAAAAAGGAAGAGGAAATAAGCTTGTTTTGTTGTGTTTGTTTCTGATGCAATGCTTTAGTTTAGTAGTCATCCTTATTTGAGAGGCCATTGTAGCACAAATACAAGAGAGAAACATGTGGCACTGTAGCTGAGGACAAAAACGAAATCCAGGATAGAACACAAAAGAAGAAAGATGCAAAGCATCAGAAAGTTGATATTCCAAAGGCATGATCTTGTCTAATCAACTGTAACTCACAGTCCTTCACGTTTCAGTCAGTTACCTGTTAACCCTGTACTAAATGCAAATATTTGAGTTAAGCTAAGACATACCTCTTCAGAAGCCTGGCCTTCCATAATTATAGTACACAGTTCAAAATGACATCATTGCCCAAAATCTCAGTTACAAAACTTCTCCCAAGACTCAAAGCTATCTTTAAGCAAATCTTACCTTCCTAATGGATCAGCCACAAGATCTCCACTAAGCTGATGCAACACTCAGCTCAAGTAGTAATTCCAGAAACTTCCAAGTGTCCAATGTAGCAAAGGCAGTACAGCACCTGTGCTGACAAGGAGAACTTACCCTTCCATCACAGTGCCACATGGGACAAGCAAAGTCCACTTCCTCATTCAAAACACAGAAAAACACTGACAAGATATTGCTATCCTTCCTTATATTATTCACACAATTTAGAACTTCCTATGCTATTCACAAAATGACATACTGCTGTTTGTATCTATCAGCTACTATTTTAAACACTTGGAAACTAAGTTTCACAGCTCCAGTAGCTTGCCCTCTTTTCATCTAGACCACCTGCACTGCAGCTCATGCTCCTCACCATCCACTTCCCTTTCTTTCAGCCTTTACACCATACATTTAACGCCATCCTGAGTTTTCCCTTTTTAAAAGATTTCTTGTCTAATGTCAGTGTCCCTTTTCCCAGCCTTGAAGAGTCATGCTTTCATAGTCCCCAGACTATGGGGAGTAATACCCCCAGACTGGGGGTAGTAATACTCTCCAATGTAAAATTTAATGTTTCGAGACAGTAATGTTTATAAACCACTCAGTCTGAGTACAAATAGTTTAAGCTTTCCCAGTATGCTTATTAATTAAATGAGGCACCAAATCCTTGTTCCTATTTCTGCGTGCTATCAGGTTCTAGATAGTTTGCTATTTAACATACCTGAATTTGCTCATTAATTTTCTCTATTGAATACAGAGAAAAACCTCAAACGACGGTCTGTTTTATAATACAGACAACCTAGTCATGACAAGGTATGGTGGTAATTGCCAAAGGCAGCTACTTTCTTTTCTTTGCTTGTCAGACTAAGGCCAAGAGCAAGTTAGCCTGTTGTCAGTGCAATGTTTTTCTTGTATATGTGATCATTCATTCTTTTCAGAAATGCCAGGTGATTTTGAACACTATGTGACGCAGCCTGAAAACCTCCCTAGGCTGAAGTCAACTAACGATAACATCTTTGCTCTATTGACATTATATACAAGCTAAAACTAGTTTAGTCCTGTGGTTAGACAACCCAGAGTACCTTTTAGCCAACACTCCCAGCTTTAACAGTACTAGTTAGGACTCCAACCTGCGCTGTGATTCTGAGTCATCCATTACAAGGATCGAGCTCCTGAGGCAGCATACTCAGCATAACAGGATTTTGGGTTTTGTACACAACTGAACAGTAACCCTCCAACAGTTATCAAGGAAAATTCTGAAGATTTTAAGTAATCCAAAGAGCACAAGAAATAATAACTGGCAATAAACTATTTCAAAACTCCTCCGATACAAAGTAAACTTGCATTGCTTAAGTTGACTGTGACTTACAGTTAAGAGGCTGAAACTTCTTAAAACTTGTTCGTGCTGGGCACACTAAAAATAAATATTTCACTCCACTTCCCTATTTAAATATGGGAAGAAGTATACTAACCATAACTCATCTGTACCAGAAAAAGCTTATTCTACAGCTGTGCATCTCCACTTGGAAAAAGCAGGCCTGTTGAGTAGATAGACAGATCTTATGCCTAATCACACCATGAAGCACATCAAATAGGCAATGCAACAAGCAAATAAACCGATGAATACACCTGAAAGAGTTCGCAATGTATGAATTCAGCAGGACAAGCACCACGTGCAATGTGACCAGCGCAGAGTTAGTTAAGAAAATTAGTACAGAAAATGCAGAATTAATGGTGCAACAAAACCAAAACACATTTAAAAAAACAAACAAACAAACAAACGGGCAAGTTCAAAGTAAAACAGGAAAAAAAATGTACATACTCTGGAGCAAACTTGTCCAGCCTCTTGAAGAGTTCATTTTTAATTTCCTGATTCTCCACAATGGCTTCAATCACCAGATCTGTGCTGTGAACCACTGCTACTGCATCTGTGCTTGTTGTGAGGTTCTTTAAAGTCTTCTCAATGAACTCAGCACCAGCCTGAAACATTCCAAGAATGTGCAATAATTATTTCATTTCTTTTCACATGAAAACCCCCACATGTGCTCTGAAGCCCTCAGAACTTTAAGCATGCTGCTGTATTTCCAAATCAATCAGAAAGTCCCAAACACGTAAAGCTACGCTTTCACTGACACAATTTTTTTTTAAATAAAGTCTACTTTGAAGCAAACAGGAGATCCTGGAAATTATTAACAGGAAGACTATTTGCTGCAGTCCAACCTTCAGCTTCAGAGTCTAAGTGAACAACTGACTCGTCCATCAGTACTTTCTGAGAAAACTGGACTTGCCCTTCACAGAGAGGAACTTCTATTTCAAACCTCTGTGTTGTTTCCATTCAGGAAAGTAACGTTTTGCTTTCACAATTCACTTCTATGATATGTGCTAGCTCATTCAAATGAAATGGCCTGCACTCTGCTATAGATTCCCACTGAGAATGAGGTGGGGAGGAGGGAGAGGATTTTATCTTCTATCAAAGGTGCCAATCACTGACAGCCGTTGTGAGGATGGAAATAAAAAAAATTCCCAAGACTTTGAACGGGAAAGCAGAAATGTTATACAAGAGAAGTCGTACCTGTACACTAGAACATAATGTCATATATTTACCATACAAAGTTTTCTTCTGGATTGAAAGACTCCCCACAATTATGTATGATAAGATATATTGCTCTGGATATCCTGTAATTACTGTAATTTGCCTTCTGTATTCATGCAAACAAACTCTTTCTCATTTTCCTTGCCTTACTGCACTACTCATGCTGTTAACTGTAAATACTAGTGTATAATTATGTATGTAAGTATATGTAAGCTAGTATATTAGTATGTTCTGTAATGCATAATAGAAACAACATCAGAACTTCCATACAGTAGTTTCATTCTTCTATGTTTTCCCAACAATGGAAATAAAAAGATGTCAACCTCAGGCTTATCCGCAAACTTCTTCTTAGTCACTCTCTTCAAACTCTCTTCAATTCCTTTCGTAGATTTCTTAAGGATTTCATCTGACTGGTCTACTAACACCACAGTGTGACCACTTGCTGCTGCAACCTGAAAATTAAAAGAAGATTCAACATCAAGATCATAAACAACCATACTGACTTGTCTAGGGGCAGACAACTGACTAGAATTAAGCAAAAGACAGCTACAAGATATTGAATCAAGAATTACATGCTTGACTAGAAAACATAAAATCCTGCAAAGATTTGGGGCAGAAGAGAAAGGACTAAAACAACTTTAGAGAAAAAGAAATCCATTTGTTTCCCCGAGCTGTCTGCAGATGTGCAACTGGAGACACACAAGACCCACTCCAACAAAGCTGACTGAAAGGAAAAAAAAAATAAAAATCAATCTCTGGAAGAAAAGCATGGCCCTATTCTCATCTGATATTCCTCACTACTCCAGCAAAACAAAAAAATGCCAGACAGAAGCACTACGACTCTAACAAGGCGTTAGTCTGCAGTTGGACATTTCCTTCATCCATCAATTTCTTCATGTTAATAATTTTTCACAGCAGTTATTTCATAAAACCCATTGCAACCTAAGAAATTTTTAAGCCAAGCCTGAACTTCCATTCTTAACACTTCTCCTGTTGATGATCATTTGCAATGGCAAAGCAAGATCACCCACTCTTCAGAAGGAAAGTCACTATCAAGCACACTTAAAGAAATGCTTTGGTGATTATCCATTTACAGTTATACAAGAACATAGCTGACCAGATAGCAAAGAATCACAGAAGAATGAAGATGACCCTTTTCCCAGTTCATTCTTGCCATGCATGCATTTAGAGAAAAGAACAGCGAGCAGTCACACCAATTCAAACACATACGTACACTCTTCTATCCAATGATCTTAACAGATACTACGGATGAAATGACACTGTAAGGGAGTCAATTAATGCTTTTCTCCCACTGAAGTGCTCTTCATATAGCAGAATAAAAAATTATGAACTGGTTTCAGCCGTAACAGTTTAGTTTCCTCCTTCCTGACAGGAGGAGAAAGACATGATTTAAATGTTCTAAGAAGAAAATCTTCATTAACAGGGCACAGAAGTGACCTCCCTCTGTCGTAATCGCACCTGTTTTGAGATAATTTTAGATTGATAAATCAGAGGCAGGTGGTCAACAAAACAGTCTTTAGCAGAAGACTGCAACTTCTGTTACTAACAAACACTGCAAGTTTCTCTTGATTCTCTAAAATGCAATCTAACAGTATATGCAGTCTCTTTCCCTACACAATTACAACCCTTACATGCCACATGTTCCTCAAACAAGAGAACAATTTTCTTCAAAGGTGTTCTGTCATGGTTTTATGATTTTTGATTATCAGTATTCCACACCATAACATCATGCAATGCACTGGGGTTTCACTGTTGATGCTCAAGTTCCAGGTGCCTGTCCGGAGAAGAAGAACTATATTTCCCCAGGAGGCTTTGTGGTCAGCAAGGAGATAGAACTCCTGGCAAGGTCACCTGATGTTCTCTTCTTCGCCTGCGCTTCTCCATCTGCTCCTCTCTGTCTGCTCAACTGGACGGCACTTCTCACCTCAGCATTGTGGTGAGGCCTATCCACCTTTCAGACATTCTCTCTCTCTCTCATTATATTTTGCTGATACTGTATTTAGGAAATTAGTTTCTTTCACCTCAGATTGTTGCCACTGTTTTCAATTATTTTGGGGTCCCCTGCTTCCCTTTTCCGGAGGTGTGGATCAGCAGATCCCTCCACCCTGCTGGTCACGGAACCGGGCCAAACCAGCCCATAAACTGTTGATATGTTCTTTGAAGGTTCCTTCAGTGGAAGCCTCTGGTTCTAGTATCAAGGTACAGAATCGTAGAGTCATTTGATTAAGAGCCATCTGGTCCAACCCCACTGCATTGAACAGGGACAATAACAGCTCCATCATGTGCACAGAGACCCTCCAGCTTGACCTTGGCTATTTCCAGGGATGGGGCACCCAGCTCCTCTTTGGGCAACCTGTGCCAGCATCTCACCGCTTCTTCCTTACACCCATTCTAAATCTCCCCTCTTTTAGCGTGAAACCATTTCCCCTTGTCCTGTCACAGCAGACCCTGCTAAAGAGTCTGTCCCCTTCGTTCTTACAGTCTCCCTTTGGATACTGAAACGCTGCTCTCAGGTCTCCCCGGAGCCTTCTCTTCTCCAGGCTGAACAGCCCAGCTCTCTCAGCCTGCCCTCACAGGGAGGTGTTTCATCCCTTGGGTCATTTTTATGACCTTCTTTTGGATGTACTCTAAGAGGTACTCCTTAGAGTCTTCTCCTGTACTGAAGACTCCCCACCCCATCTGGATGCATTACTCCAGATGAGGTCTCACAATGCAGAGCAAAGGGCAGGATCACCTCCCTGACCTGCTGGCCGCAATTCTGTTGATGCAGCCCAGGGTATGGTTGGCTTTCTGAGCTGCGAGGACACATCACTGGTCATGTCCAGCTGCCATCCACCAGTGCCCCCGGGTCCTTTTCAGCAGTGTTGTGCTCTATCCTTACACCTCCCAGATTGTACGGATAGATTCTATGATTATATGACTCCAAGTCATTCTTTAAAGGTTCCTTTAGTGGAAGCTTCAACTTCTAATATCAAAGTACAGAAAGGTGGTCACACACAAGTTAATAAGCATTATTGATTTCTATAGATTTGCAACAAAAATACATCAATGCTTCTGAGAAGGAAATCCTCTGAGCCAATGAAAAGAAAAACTGCAGTTTTCAAACTCACACCTCCTTGCTGGGTTCCACCTAGAGAAAGGGGCAGACATGCAGGCTGCCAGACACTCGAGGTGCTGCTGGGGAGCTCCCTGGCAGCTTGGACACGGGGATCCTTCTGTGCATGAGGAAACGCCCGGGGCTCCCATCACTAGCAACACTGCTCGGTCACGCAGCTCTCAGGTTAAAGATGAACTTGAGAGCCAAAGGCCAGTGATTAAACACTGGGAAAGTAAGTCCTCCGTAAATATTAACCACTTGATAGTGCTGCACATGACAGAGGGCCTGATGTTCATCTTAGGCACTGCATGCTATTTAAAGAACCAATAATAGCGTCACTGGCAAGACAGAAGTTTCTTTCTCAGCTCTGAGTTTTCCAAATGTTATTACATACTTTCTGGCTTGTAAACAGCCCGTGCTTTGTCCTAAAAGCCATCTCAGTAACGTAAAACACCAAATTCCGTTCTTCCTGCCTCTCTGGAAGCCGAGCGACGGCAGCAACGGCCGCCGCCCCTCTGACCTCGCACAGCCGAAGGCCGAGGAGGCCGCTCCGGCTCCGGGAGAAGCTCCGGGGCCACCAGCAGTAGCACAACACGAACGCGGACGCGGCGCGGCACCCAGAGGGCGGCCCAGGAGGCCCTGGGACCCACCGCTGCCAGGCTCGAACCGGCGGCGCCCGCTCCGCAGCGCGGCGCTCGCTCCGAGGGACAGCCGCCCCACGGCCGCCATGGCGGCGCCGCCCCGCCGCGCTCACCTGGGCGATGCCGGCGCCCATGAGGCCGGCGCCGATGACCGTCACGTGCTTGACGATCAGCTTCTTGGCGGCCGCCGTGACGGCGGTGGCGGAGGAGGAGGCCGCACGCACGAAGGGGCGGGTGGCGAAGGCCATAGCAATGGCGAAGGCGCGCAGCGCGGAGCCAGGGGCCCTTCGGCTGCGGGCCGGGCGGGGCGAAGGCCGCGCTCCGCCCCAGGGGGCGGCTGTTCGGGCTTTGAGCGCTCTGCCCCGGGACGCACGTGTGTAGGTGTGCTAAGCGGCGCCCGGGAGCAGAAAGAACGCTGGGGTTAGCGCAGGAAGCGTGCTGCCGCGCGCTGTTATTGCTCCTCGCTATCGAGGGGCGGGCAGCCGGCCTGTGGCAGCCGCTCCTCTCTCCGTCCTTTAGCAGCGTCCTTCCCTCAAGCTGTGCCCGCTGACCCAGCGTCTCCAAGGCAGGGGCACGGCAGCACCTCGTGCTTCCCAGCTAGAATGCGCCCAGGGCCACATCGAACCTGGCCTTGCACACCAACTTGTGTGTCGTTCCTTTATAGATGCCACTGACTGAATCCTATCAGATACAGGCTGCCAGCGTTTTCCATCTAGTTCCTGTGAGCCAGCAGCAGCTGCAACGGTAGCATGTATTCCTTGAGCAGGCTTAGGGGTAAACATTAAGTGACTTGTTTTCTTCTAACACGAGCCAAAGTATTCTCCTGTCTGTGCACTTTGCACTGAAAATGCTCTCACTAAGCCTCATCCACATGCAGATCAGGCAGGACTAGTGAGGGGCTGCCAGAAACAGCTTCTCCCTAGTAGACTCGGGGCTACCAGGCCCTCTGTGTGTACAAATGACCAAGCACGTAATTAAAATCCCTACAAAGCCTTATGCCAAACTACGTGCCCAGTAACTCCAGGCTTAAAGCCCAGGACTTCCACAAGCAGTCCCTCCTCTGCACGGAGCTCTCCACACAGCTGGGCTCACACCCGCTTAGTCCCCACAAGTGCTCCAGTTATGGCCCATCCGGCTCCCCACGTCACACCCCCCCGTCTCTGCCCTCCATCTGAGGCTCTCTGACCCCTCTACAAAAAACGACTCCTCAGCTCTACCCACTCATCTGCTCCTTTCCCACCTTGGTCTTCAGACTGTGTGTCTCCTCTTAGCAGCTTCTGCCCTTCCTCTTCCTCATCTGCATTCTTCTCAGTTAATTCTTTCTCAGTAAGTTTTTAAAGCTGCATTATGAGAATAAAGAAGCATATTCTATTACTTGCTCATAACATGCCTGGTATTATATTTTCCCAATTCTACTTTTCCTCTCCCCTGCCCCCTTGACTCTTCAGCTGACTCAAAAATGTACAACATGAAATATCACGAGCTTAGCCAACAAATAGAATTCGTTAAAATGACTACACAAAGCTGTCAAACACTTACTTAAGAATGATTTTATTAAACATAAAATTATACCGAAGCAAATTCTGAAGTCATTTCTAGAAATAAAGACATTTTCAGCATTCAGAAATAGCTGCGTGCTTACATTATATACATATATGTTATGTTTTTTTCAGTAAGGCATTTGAGATGCTTTGCATTCTGAAGAAAAATAAATAAATAATAGGAGGGGATGGATGCATTTACAATATAAACCAAATCTGCTACCACTTTACTTACAGTTTACCACAGATGGCAACAGTTTTGAACCACTAATATTTTCTCGCTGTTGTTTAGTTAACTTTCATGGTGTTCAACATAAATTCAGTGCATCTGGAAGCAATGAAAGGCAAGAATTTATTGTTATTTCCAACATCATCTTGCATTCTGGCACACATTGACATGGTTGCAGCATCACATCAGTGTTTTCAGCTTGTCATACTGTGGGTGTTTGATTATAGGTATTGCCAAGAAACTGCACTTCCAAAATACTATCTGTAGGAGGACAACTTTTAAAGGTGACATTTCACACTAAACTCAGCAGGCGAGATGAACACAAATATATGTAATTCCACATACTATGTGTTTATGTGAATTGTGTCTTCTTTGGAATCAGTTAAAAAACAAACAAACAAACAAAAAAAAAAACTAAAGTGCTTTTCAAATACGTCCTCAAGATTAAAAGGACAAACAGATAAATCATCAGTTGCACACCAACATCATTATATTGCTTAAAGAGGCTTCTTGACAGAAAGATAAACATTATCAGCACTTGATTCAGCTCTGCAATTAAGCATATATTATTTTAAGGATTTCCAGACAAAAATCCCAACTGTACACTGTTCACTGGAAAATGTAATGCTTATTAATGCAATGCAGTCGGCTTTTAGTGCAAGTTCACTAGCATTGGTACCAAACTCAACTTCTTGTGCTACGGGGTTTTCAAAAATGTCATACAAAATAATAACAATAGCACAGTATGGACTAACCTATAGAGTCAAAAGCTAGCCTTAAGAAAAACTGGAAGGTCTCACAAAAGTGGTAGGGTACACAAGCAACCAACTGATCACTCAGAAATCATGGCATCGTGTAATTTAAAACAGCTAGCAGAAAACCTTAATTGAAATCCAAAGTATTCTGCAGCCTTTGCCAGGCACTATTTGGCTTTTAAAGATTTGATTTAATGAGAGAGACAAGAATAGAGAGAATTTAAAGCTTAAGAGCTTTTTTTTTTTTTTTACAATTCAGGTTCAATTTCTGCTGCAGAATTTTCAATTTCACTTTACAGTCCTTCTGTAAGTGAACTTAGCATCTGGAGGACTGCTAGTATTTTCTAGACCTTCAATAAGGAGAAAAAAATTCTTAGAAGAGTACACATGTATTTATTTCATCTAATATAAAACTCTGCTTCAATCAAGAGATTGAAGGATGGTAAAGAACAGTTATATAAAGGATAACAGTTACACATCCCTCAAACATCAGACATTTGAAAACCTTTTAAATAAAAGGCAGTGAGACTAAGTGCCTCATTCTGAAATACCTAAAAACAGGCTTCCCTGATGCTCAGTTTGATGGTTGTAAACAGCACTAAAATTATACTTGAGGAAAGAATAAGGTTCTGATACAGTAATATTATGTGGACTACAGATCTTTTTACACCATATAGAAGATAACAAAGAAACAGCCTCTCCAGTCAAACCTCAGCTATGTTAGATTCCTAATTTCCGTGCCTAAACTTTTAAGGCCACAGTACTATGTCGACATGTGTTTGATGTAAGATTCCAGTTTTCAAAGCCAAAAAGGTTGTGGCAGTACCGTCCACACTGCCTGCAAGGAAGAACCTTAGTGCAAGCCCTAGCTTCAGGATTATCCATGCAGACATCTTCCTGATGAACAGGCTGGTCCTCTTGTCCAGGCTGCAGCTACAGAACAGACCATCACTTGTGACACAGGCAAAACAGGGAACAGTGTTTTCATCAGTGTGTAGTCTTGGATACCTGCTTGGCACCGGAGTTCTGCTTTATGTTAGAGAAATTAGCTCTCATTTATATTTAGAAATAAATTATCTGTATTCAGAGGCTGTGCATTCCTTTCATATCCCCAGCTTAAGAACACGGTATATGCAACGATTTACTAGGCCTCCAAATGAACCTGGCATGTGTTTTTCAGAGTTGGTACCTGCATGTTTATGGGAAGCTCTGATAGTCAAGGACATCTGGATCCAGGAATAGAGACTGATTTGATCCAGTCTCCACCTGTAAGTTACTCACCAGACAGAATCACCAGACAGTTCTTTCAATAAAGTATTCATTGTTATTTGAACTCCATTACATCTGTGATGTTTCTTTGCACAGAAAATGCTATCAACACTCTCTCATTCATTAATTCTTCTATAAGATTATGTCCTTCAGTCATTTGTTAAATTTCACATACAGCTTTCACCAAAATAACAATTAAAATTCACTACAGTATTAACAGACTGTTTTGGACCATTCTCACATAATTAACATTTGACAAACAAACAGTATAAGCTTAACAGACAGAGTAGTTAAGCCCAGCAAGTTTTAATATCAAATTTCAAACTATATTGTCAGTTCATTTGTGGAATGCAACAGCTGACAAAAAAAAAAAAAAAAAAAAAAAAAATCTCCATCCAGAATTGCAAATGGATCTTTCTCATTGGTATGAAAGCCTATGCAGTTACTGTATTTCTGGAAAGAAAGTAACAAAATAAGCTAGAAAGAAAATTAAGCTGGGTTTTTAAAGTGCAGTATTCCTTTGTTTGATTATTTGTGATGTTGTATCATCTCTTCAAAGCTATTATTTTGAATGGACAGGGAGCTAAAGTTAGACCAAACCTTCCCTCCATAGATGGTTTTGTAGCATTTTCAGGGTACAAAAAGGTAAAGCTTTGCATTAGACTTGCAAAAATTAAGAACAGCTCCATTTTTGCCAACTGCTCTCCCATGCACACACGTTTACCTAAAGAATAGTTAGAAAGAGATATATCAGTGCTTTTTATACCATTGATCCATTTGTTAACACACATGCAATTCCTATTCCAAATGCAGAATTGCTCCAGCTATGAGTAAGTTATGGGCTTCCAAAGCTCTGGTCTCTGGTATTTGAGTCTGAGTTTTGCTCAGCTTTACTACTTGATATTAACAGTACTTATTCCATAGGAAAAGTATTATCAAAGCAGGAGTCATCATTTCTCATTTCCGCTTGGCAACTGCAGCTTTTAAGAACCCAACCCATTTTGCAAACCACCAAATGCAATAATAAAACAAGTCCTGTGAGTCCTTTTAAATTTCATGCCTCTGAGGCCCTACACTTGATAAAACGGTATGTTGGAATCTTACCCATTCCAAAAGGAATGAATGCCTCTTTCTTAATTATCTGGCCATTTTCATCCAGAAATCTTGTTGGTTGAAAGTCGTCTGGGTTCTCCCAGATATTAGGATCTCTGTGTACCGACCACAAGTTGGGCACGATCACACTGCCCTTTGGAATAGTGTATCCCTGCAGCACTTCAAAAAAAAAAAAAAAAAAAAAAAAAGAAAGCACAAAGACAGAGGATCTGATAAACTGCTAGAAGCAAACACAGGAGACTTATTGAAAAAAGAAAACATCACAAAAAACGATACTGATCTGTAGCTGTGGGTTACAAATGTAGCAGGCACTTGAAGCAAAGGTGACCTGCGCTAGCCAGGCTGGGTCACCATCACACAGGCCAGAGCAGCTGGAAAGAAACCATGTTATGGCAACAGCTTCCTGCCTCCTTCAGCATGCCAATACCACAGAAGCAGTCATTAGAAATGCACTCTGCTGAATGGAAATGTTGTGACCTAGCTTCCTCCCAGTTCTCTGCTGTTACAGAACATCCGTGCAGAGATGATGGAGGTAAGGAAGAGGTATGTATTTTGAACTGTATTCACTAAAGGGTTTTGAAGTTACTAGTGTCATTTAAGCTTGTTGCACCTTATTGTTCTGCAAGCCAAAACACTAAAAAATCAAATCAATTCAGAATTAGATTTGAAAGCCAAGTGCTGCTACCTCTCATTGACTTAAATCAGTTCTCAGCTACAGACAACAAAAGGACTTTAGAAAACGTATTTATTATTATTATTTCTGCTGATATGCCTTTTAAGTTTTAGCAAATCAGTTAATTGTAAGTGAATTTTTCAGATCTCTATGTCAGATGGCCAAAAGCAACTCCAGGTACAAAGGTATATCATGAATCACATCAGCCAACGTTAACTGACCCCCCAGAAAAGACATCTCTCTAAATTAGAGAGACATTCTGGACATCAGGTCAGGCATGCTGCTTACCTGAACAAATATCTCAAGCCTAGCCACTCTTTATACAAATGGCATTTTACATAATTGAGCTACAAGTTTTAATAGACAAATGAGATTTCTGTAAATTCTCACCAGATGTCAGATGTCCCATCAGACCTTCATCCACAAAAGAAACACTCTACAAATGCTTACCAGCAGTTTCTGAAGCCATTCGTGGGATAGAAAGGGGAACAACTGCAGTCATCCTCTGCACTTCCATAATGGTTGCCTCTGTGAAGGGCATTTGAGCCTTGTGGGTAAGAGAGGGAACTTTGTCACGACCCAGAACTGCTTCAATTTCTGCATGAACTTTCTCTATTCAAAGAGAGTGATTAAAAAAAATTTAAAAAAAAATACAATATGTGAGAAGGCATAATCTTAATTTCACTTATCTGTGCCTCAGTGTTTACATAGACTTATCAAAAATGACTACAATGCATAATCTTCTAGCCAAAATAACTATGGCAGCAAAAGCCTAGAGAACAGTCTCGGTAATGAAGAAACCGAGTAGAATCTTGACAACTGTGCAGAGTAAAGCTACAGAGAGGACAGTGCTACTATGTTGGCTAAGCACAGGAAACGTTCTGTTTCAGTTCCAAACTTAGTTGTAACCTTAGTTAACAGTTTAACTATACAGTAGCTTGAATAGTCAAAACATTAAGAGTTTGGCCTGTTAAAAAAAAAAAAAGAGAAAAAGAAAGAAAGAAAGAAAAAAAAGAAGACAGCATAGACTGTACAACCCAGCTGGTCGCCTGTCTCTGCAAAAAGTCAGTTTTCAGAACTGGAAAAGGTGATGAAGAGAAGGGAAAGCTTTAACTGTGGTTGCTCTGGGTACTTCATTCTGGAGCAGGAATTCTGGTGCTGTTACTGCAGGCATTACAGCCATGCAACTCTTGCTTTGCTGTTTCCCACTTTCTACTCACAGAACTTAAACTCAGCTATTTCTCATTTACCCAGGAAAGCATCAGACGTTCCATCGCATCACATGTTTGCCCTCAGGAAAAACAGAAGTTATTGAGCTCATCTCCACTCTCATGAAAAACAGAAAGTTTCAGAACACTTGCTCCCCCCGTGGTCTCACTAAAGGCTCAGCATACAAGGAAGTCGATTAAGAGAAGTTTCGAAGACACAAGGTTTGTTTTGCCCTCGGACTGGACGATGCTGCCTTTTTTCCAGGTAACTTGGATTCTGGCTACAGAGCATTAGAGAATCCTGAGAGAAGATCTCAGAATCAACTTTTCATTAAAAAGAAAGTCCATTTTTCGTTTTTTACCC